>NW_027273854.1:1495000-2057500 GCF_046630095.1 Trachinotus anak | reverse complement strand
CATATGTCAAATATGTTTTTTCAAAACCATAGGCTCTAATCTGCCTCCACACCAGTGTCCACTCTTGTGGAAGCTGCAGGGATTTGCTCCCATTCAGACCAGAGGTGTAATGACGGAGTTACGTAGGAGAACTGACCTTAGTTACAATTCTTTGACAATCAAATTTAAGGAAAACAAAATATTTGTTTATGGAAATGATAAATCCAATAAGAATATATACAGCAGAAGTCATAAACAAATATTGTTCAGTTCATTCATACAGGATTATTTTAACTCTTAAATATTGATCTTGGTGTCAGAAATCCAGTATCTGTCAGGCTCTACATGTACCAGTGTACAATGGTAACTTTGGGACATTTGGCAAAAACCAAATGGCCCGAAGTTACCGACTTCATTTTTTCATTTATTCATGACACAGACAAACTGAACCCTCTCTTTGTTTCCAGTCTAACGTGCTCTCTAAAATCGACTGATTCTCCTCTCATCTTGTCTCTGAAGCCTAATGATTCATCTCGGTTTCGACAGTAAGCTGCTTGGCTTAATAACTGCAGGACCTGAGCCAAGTACCTTTAAACTGATGGACTTCCAGCTGGAGTTTGTTGTTAAAGAGGAGAATTTTTAGTTTGAGAAAACAGATCAATGGAGTCATTTGCTGTCCATAATTTTTTTTATGTTCGTAATTTTTTTTTTTAACAACCCTCCGGTACGACCCATAGGAGAGTCTCCTGAAGTAGTGCCCCTATGGCGGCAGGTATACCTACGTTTGTTGCCGTGGTTACGATAATAATGGTCATGGCTTGGTCAGGTTTAGGAAAAGATGGCGATGTGGATTAAAATCAGTACTTCCTCAACATTAGACAATCTTTGTTGTCATGGTTACAACAATAACAATGAACGGTCATGGATAATAGAAACAACATAAGCTGCTCCTGTCACATGGGAATCGAACACCGCTCTCCTGGGTCATATTCATCCATCCACCCCAACCTCCTCCTGACGTGGACTTTGTCGCTCTATAAACTACGTCACCGCACTTTTCCCTTCGCTCCTGTCGTCATCACTACGACCACTAGATGTCGCCTAGCAACAGAACCTGACGATGGGTCATAGTGACCTGCTGAGAGACGACTTGTGGGCTCGTTCTTTACAGGAGGACATTTTCAGGATATTCAGGACACATTCACTGAGGAGACGTAGCCCTCTTATTTTCATTCTAGTAAAACTCATGTCTGACAACAACACTGTTACGAACTGAACGAGAGGAATTCAACGTGCTGAGGATGATAATTGGTCTTGTACACCGATCATTGTACAGTTCACCTTCTGATTCAGTTCTGGCACTGGTGCTCAACTACAGCCTCAGCTTTGACCTTGGCCGACCTTGGTCATCATCCAACCAGTCTTCTCTCTGCTGCTCATTTTAACCTCCCTCCTCTGAGCTCAGAACCTCGGTGCCGCCGTCTTCAGTCCTCAGGATGTGCAAAGTAGAATTTTTTGAAAGGTCACACTGGTATTCAGGACATGAAACAGCACTGAGGCAGACGTCACTTGAACAGACCAGTACAGGCTGTCTGCAGGTGACTCATGTCTGTCCCCTGTTTCCTCAAACTCACCACAAACTCTCAGCCTGAAGCAAGCTCCAATTTCCTCTGTTGGTCAGGGTAGGGACCCCCCCACCCCCCCCCACCCCCACCCCCACCCCCCACCCCCACCCCCACCCCCACCCCTGCCACCCTCCGGAGTTCAAAGAGGAGAAGTGCACCTGCTGCTTCACCCACAAATGATGCTTCTGAAATTCCTGTACCTGTGGTTTCTAATGCTAGTTGCCCTGTTTCTTAACATTTTAGTGCTTCAGCCTGAACTCTTTTTCACTTCGCCAGAGATTTTCAATAAGCACAAAATATTTTTTTGGTAGCACCCATTTACGCACCTACAGGTCACATTTGCATATAATTCATTGCCGGGCTGCAAACAGTCTCCCTCACAAGGACAATTGCAGAATGTAGCAGAGCACAAAAAGCCATTAATCTTAATTTTTTCCCCTGTGGATGAATTCCTAGAAAAATGAATCCTTTCTCTGAGGCAGGAGGACATCAGAGGGATTTTATGAGCCTGTCAGGGCTGCACTGAGAGATGTGTCAGCAAGGCCATATTTGTTTCTCTGCGGCCGATGGTGGAGGCTGGGCAGCGTGACCCCGATCGATCGCCAGGAGGACTATAATAAATGTCCGTGAATCCCCTGCTTGTGATCAACAGCTTATAGAGTTGGCTTCCCTCGATCGACTGGTGATCGATAAGGCAAACAGATGGGACTGTAAAGCAAGAGATAATTACGTGTTGGCTGGATTTTCCAGTTTGTGCCTGGTGTAGAAGATATAAGGTACAGCTTCCAGCTGTGGTCCGCCTGGTGTCAGTCGGGCACTGGACCATAGTTATTGCTGCAACTTACCCACACTTCTAAAACTTTCAGAGTTATTGATCATGTGTGAGAACAGCTCATTCTGTTGAAATATGTGGACAAGATTCAGACTGTAAAGTTATGTCAGTAGAAATGGAAACAGAAACTATTACTTCTTAGTTTTATTAGTGAAAATTATTTTTGTGTTCAAAACTTTTTTTTTCATTGAAGATCATTGAGAAGCCAAATATTAATTCAGACTTCCTTGAATCTGTGCAGAGGTTTAATGTGACCATTGCAAGTTTCCTGATGCTGTAAGTTTGTGTTTGTTGCAAATGATGAATGAATGAATTTGTGGCGCTGCTGTCTTCCACCGTGTTTCTGTGGCGCTGCCGTAGAAGGGCCAAAGTAGAAAATGTACATAGTACATAGTATATATGCATATTTCACACCTTAAAGTTTTTTATTCCAAATAACTTCCACCTTAACCTTTATATACTTGATGTGTTTTCATGTGCATGAGGATTCTGTATTTATCCTTTATACTTCAAAGTTCTGCTTGTGTGCAACCTAAAAGATTGAGCTAGTTGCAGTGAAGCTCAGGAACAGTGGGTGTAATGTATCACGATGTGAAGCTCAGCATCAGGCTCTGAACCAACCACAGTGGCAGAACGTTTCCAGGGGACAGTCGGCGATGAAGGTCTAATACATCATCTCCAGCCGTGTCACTGCTGCTGTTCCTGTTGTAATTGCAACATTATCAACAGTAACCTCCCTGAATGGTGTCATGTTGGATAATGTTTACGCTGCACAAAATCTGAAGCGTCGACTGGGGATGATTCAACCCCAGAGGATTTCCCACTAGAGGATGTATCACTGAATGGCTCAGGTACACATTAAATATGCAGACTCAGGGGGTATTGGGGTATATAGGTACTTTAAAATTTTAAGGTTTTCAGGTACTTTAGGGTGTGAATGTGATGCTTCTGTTTTCTGTTGTAATATTAATCTAATGAATTTTTTAATGAATTTACTGAAAGAAGAATTGCAGGTAATTGGACATTATTTCAGAGCAGCTCTTATCTCTAAGTGCTTTGAAGCCGAGTCAGACTCTTCTCTTATGAGCCTTGACGAGACGACTCTCTGCAGACTGACACATACTGTTACTGTAGGCTGGCGTTCACAGTAAACTATGAGGCTTCGGCCGAGCAGGTGGGCTGAACGAGGAGGAAGTAACACATGTCAGGGGCGGCAGCAGAGGGAAAGGCAGGCATATGCTCTCTC
Organism: Trachinotus anak; assembly: GCF_046630095.1. Taxonomy (NCBI): domain Eukaryota; kingdom Metazoa; phylum Chordata; class Actinopteri; order Carangiformes; family Carangidae; genus Trachinotus; species Trachinotus anak. Next base: position 2,053,818 of record NW_027273854.1, on the reverse strand, counting down.
TCTCTGTGGCCTGGCCTTCCTGCTTCACTGGACAATATGGCAGAGAGGCACATCTGACCCAAAATAATATCCTCACAGACGGCAAAGCAAACGTCATCTCAGCCGTCGCCGTGGTTCAAACTCCTGGCATTTACAAACGCGCTCTCCTCTTTTCTATCTGGGCTTGGAGCTATTTTCAGAAGTGTTCCTGTGACTGAGGCGGGATGGAGAGGGGGTTGGGGGGGGGGCAGCGAGGTAAAAGGCCAAACTTGGCTGTTGTAGATCCCAAGAGGGAGGCTGAATTTATCCCTGTCGTCTCCAAGTATTGACCAGCGCCATCTCAGCTTACACCCTAAAACCCGAGTTTCTCTGTTGCAGCGAGGCTCTTAATGCTCTCTCTCTCCCTCAGCGCTGCTGCCTTTGCAGACTGGGTATAAACTCACTTCTCAAACATTTTGGCTGTTGACGAATTGCAATAAATTTCTTGAGGTTCTGTCTTCTTTCCAATAATGAGCATCATGTGCATGTAGTTTAATACCTGCTTTAATATCTTCCCAGACAGCATTGATCCAGCTATTTTAAGATCCAAATAACTCCGGAATAAAACCAGGCTGAATTTCAGTTTTTTTCTTTTTTTTTTTTAGATGTCTCAGTTACATGTTACGGTTGTTTCAGCAGCTTTGTGAGGAAGGTTTTACTACGCGCTGATTGTATAGAGGCAGTTGGAGTCAGAGCTTACCTTCGTGATAAATACAGTAGCTGCTTCACAGTAAAAGCCTCTCCATGGTTTGTCTTTCTGTACAGCCAGTAATAATCTGATACAGCTAGAGAGTGTAACTATGAAGTACTGTACGTGTACATGTACTGTGACCTGCTAATCCCTCCTGTAGTGTTAATAAATCATAGTATTGGAGGCTCCACTCAGTCCACAACAGACACCAGTTACTGAATTGAAATATGTAGAATGACTTTTGTCGGAAAAAATGCGGATTTTAAAAATGTCAAAAATTGTACAATATCACAAGTCTTAAGCCCTTACTGCAGCGGCCCGGGTTTGAAGCCAACCCAGAGGATTAAAGGCAAAATGGATGATAACTTTTAAGTAAAGTAGTTAAGTATTAAAAGCAGAGTTAGTTCAGATTTCCTGTCAAGTGATGTCCAGTTGTGGAAATGTTCAGATTAGTTACAGGATCACATGCTCCACACACTGTGAGCGACATCTCATAAAAACTTTAATCCTCCAGTTATAACAAGGTCCTAAAAAGTGCATTTTGTAGGATTTTATGCAGATTTGTGTTGATTAAATGTAGAATCTGAATCTGCAGAGCTGTCAGATAAAGATCAGATTTACCTCTGAAAGACAGCGGAGTGAAAGTGAAGGACCTCTAAAGAGGAAATATGAGTACAGTGACATGAGAAAACAACTAACCAATCACAGCCAAGTGTCTGTGATGTTCGCCTCCATGTCTCCAGGTCATTTTTCCTGCTTGTAGTCTGTGCACCGTGGTGTCATTCAGCTCCTCAAACTACTTTTCCCAGCCTGCGGTGCCTGAAGCCTCGGCGGTGGCGCGATGAGCCGACCTGAATGCTGATTCCGCTGAGTGTCCTGAGGCCGTCTGGTGTTTCCATCCAGCAGCCCGCAGTGTTGCAGTAGGGGCCCGAGAGCCTGGACACAACCTGTCATGCCATTAAGCATCTGTGCTCTCTGGGAGCTCATGCCAAGCCGAGACCTGTTGCCTGATGGATAATGGAGTCGCTGTAAACAACTCAACATCAGTGCTCAGGCTACTGGTCCATTTTCTCTGTTTGCTGCCACATGTTGCCAAAAACAGGAAAACAGAAATGATCTAAATATACAGGCTGTGCTCCATTTTTATAGAGCTTGTCTGTCACACAGGCCTGATTTATCACATATCCACCACCTGCAGCCGAGCTCAGCCTGGCTCTGTACTTGCAAATGAGTGAACACACAGCTGATGTATCAGTGTTTTACAGTGTGTGGCTGATAAACTTCAGTCTTTGTCAAACACACATCCTGCTGGTGTTATCCTGTGACTCACAGAATTACCAACATGAAGGGAGAGATGTGATCCAAAGCCATCAGGTGAACTGTCACAGACAGACAGTGAACCTCTGTGTTTCTGGGAGGACAGTTACTGCGGCTGAACATACGTCAGAGTAAAATGAAACATGCACATCAAGTTTCAAGCCAAATGTATTAATTAATGTATAAACTCCACATAAAAGTTTCAAAGGGAGAAAAAAACCCTGGAAAAGTAACAGAGCAGGTTTCTTCTTCCAGGACGAGCAGGTGTGTAATAGGTGTCACCAGACTCAAACTGTATGGACATGGAGTTTAAAGTTCCAAGAATTAACTGCTGAGCCTCTCTTCTGAATGGCTGATTGTTTTCTGAGTGATCAAATAAAAATATAGCAGATTTCAGGTAAACATTCAGAGAAACCAAATCCTGCAAGGTTGGATGGTGGGTCCGGGTGGGCGGGGCTTGGGCTGTGGCTGAGGGTGATGACTGCTTTGTTGTGACATCACAAAGTTGCAGAAGTCCTGACGGCTGGTTTTAAGGCTCAGTTTCTGAATACAGGCTGTGTGCATTTCTCTGTGGACTGAGGCTTTGATACTTTCACAGTATTAATATAGAACCTAGACCTGCTTTATAATCACAAACACATGGACATCTACCTTTAGACTGGATGGAGCTTTAATATCATCAGCCTGCAGGTTTTTGTTGATTTGTTGATCTTCCTCCTCAGTTAAACTCATAGGGATGAGTTTTCTAGTTGTAGCTTGAGGTGGGTCCTTGTTATAATATGGGAGGGGCCAACAGTCTTAATGTTTGGTTGTGTTGGGCAGAAGTGGATAAAAGAAATGTATCAGTGTGAAACAACATAAGCATCGACATGTCTCAAGCAACCTGCAGAAACACTCAAACAAAAGCTTGAAGAAAACCTTGATACTTTTAAATCAACCAAAAGCAGCTGTAAGTAAAACTCAGACATCACTGAGATGTCATTCTGCTCTGCACAAGCTCTTTAATACACAGACTGCTTCAGATTTCTCTTCATTTGCAAACCTAGTGGGCAGATTTGAAGAAATCAAATTCAGTGCTTCTCCTCATTCTGGTAAATATGAATAAGCAAGCACTGATTGATCTTTACTGCCCAGTGTAATGATAAAAACTACAAGTGGGCTGTGAGAGTTTAAATCTGAGCAGTATCCCCTGTAGTCTTTTCTCCTCTGTGCTGTGCCTGAGGCCTGATTGAGGACGCTCTCTGCAGGCGAGCGTCACTTGTTAGCACCAGCCCTGAGACTTCACACACATGCGGCGGCTGAGAAGTGTGTCCTCAGCACCCGTCCAGGCAGCCGCTCTGTGCATCGCCAGTGTGTCGGCGCCCTCTAAAGGATGCTCAGAGTGTCAACTTGACAACATTCAAAACAGTTTGACTTCTCATCCAGCGCTTTCAGCCCTGCAGCCACAAAAAGTGAAGATAACAGAGAATGTAAAACACGCATTCGCTTGGCACCAAACATGTTCCACTGTTTTCCATGCTCTACGTGCAGGGCATCCACCTGCATGGCCCTTTTTTGGCCTGAGTACCAGGAGGGCAGCCTTGCCAACCAGCCCTATAATCCACAGGGTGAATAAAAATGGATTTGGCTGGGACAGAAGCCCAGTAAGCTGCCTTAACCCAACGGGCAGGATCGTCCACTGCACAGATTCTCTCGCCTACATCCTTATTTTCACAGGTCATGCTTCCGCTTCTAGTGAAACTAACCTGCAGCTCTGTAAACACACAATCTAATCACAAAATGTTAGATCTGAGATCAGATTTAGCATGTTTAAAGACAAGTATAAGCAGCCTAACTAGCACCTATTACCCTCTTAAATCGAACTAAAATCAAAGGTTCAGTGTTAAAAAAAAAACTATTACATCGATCATAATTTACTTCCTGCAGCACAGACAGTCAGGTGATCAATGCTTCCTCGTGAGTGCATAATTTTACACACAAGAAAAGCAGCATCACTGTGCACGTTTGTGGAGGACGGAGGCTGTCAGAGTGAGCGAGTGTTTCCTGGCACCGCGCTCTCTCCCCTCTCTGTCTCCAGAGGCCTCGGACAACAGACGGGTCACAGCGAAGCCACATTTTAAATCCGGTGTGCAGATGGACACCAGTAGTGGTTCTAAATCCTGAGCGCCTTGGCACCGGGCGAATGCAGAGAGATGAGAGAGCAGGGTTGGACCAGTACATCATCAGGTCGATATTGTACTTACACTACGAATCACATGTTGGACAGAACAGTTTAGTTTACTCCCGATGTCTGAGCTTTGCTCCTCTATCAGTCAAAGAGAAGCTTTACAGTGAAAAAATATATTTTAAGACTTTTGTTTGACAATTGGCAACATAGGAAAAAGAAGCCAAAGTCCAGCATTAATAATTATATATTAATGCTATACTTTACAGGGTCAGGTCGAGACCTCACTTTGTTACAGATAAAAACCCAACAGTTCCCAGAGAGAGCAAGCGCTTGGCGACAGGGGGGAGGAAAAACTCCCTTTAACAGGAAGAAACCTCCAACAGAACCAGGCTCAGGGTGGGGGGGGGATCGGATCTCTACAAGATTGATATATTTATTTACTCACTTGCTGTATCATCAATTTATTGAATCTTCTTCAAATGAAAATTAAAAACATATCCTAGTTTTCTGTCATTAAATAGGCAAAGGCACTGACAATATAAAACCTGCTCTTCAGCTCAGTTGAATTTCATTTCAGTTTTTCTGTCCCATGATGGTTTCAGTTTTCACTCACATCCAGAAACTGGTTCTTGTTCTACACCTGATGTGTTTTTCCTTTTTTTTTTTTTTTTTATTAAATGCAACATATGTCCTTTCAGAGCAGAGAAAATATGTCCTTTTGTGTTAATGTGTATTTTCTTAAAGGGTCTTTTTTCAAGTCAAGTTTTTTCTGTCACCAAACATGGTTCTGTAGCCAGAGCCGGTGCTGATTGTTGCTTTTACAGAACAAGAGGTTATAATACGCCCTCTGAGCGGGGGCTAGCTGGTTAGCATGCTACCTTCAGTAGAAGAAAAGATGTGATAGATGTGATAGAAGAGTTGAGACTGGTGTTGCTGTCCACCACTGGAGACAGCTCTTGGCGAGTAAAGGAATAAAGTTTGATGCTCAACTTGCAATGTGTTTTTTAGACTGGAAAGTAAACGGCTGGCAATGCTAACGTTAGCTATGTATCCATAGCAAAACCTGACATATAGCTCCTTTAACCTCCTACAACCACAAAATGAGCAGCTTCAAGAAATATTCATACTCCACATCCTTCACTGTCCTTAAAATATAAACAGCTGTGACATCTCACTCGTTGCTGCTTGGGAACATGAACGTGATGACATCATTCAGCCGCTCTCACCAAACAAGTAGGATTTAGTGGCCAAACTAAAATAAAGTAATAGGGTTTGATACATTATTTTAATTGATTGCAAATTTGATTTCTGTGTTTTAACATTTAAACTTTGTATTGTCTTACTATTTTGATTATCAATTAATCATTTCAGTCATTTATTGAGCAAAACATTTGCTGGTTCCAGCCTCTGGATATTTGGGGATGTGGACTAGAGGTTGGTCTAAAAAGATATTTGAATGTGCGTCTTTTTTTTTTACATCAAATGATTATCCGCTTAATTAAAACACGGTTAGACTGATGGTTAATCAATAATGAAAGTAATCGTTGCAGCTTCATCCCATGAAAACTTCTGTCTCACCTGCCCGAGCTCATTATTGTATTTTCTCACACACTCGTTTCTCTTCTCTTTCCCATTTCCTCCTCCTCAGCCTCATTTCCTTGTTTCTCCATCAGCCTCTGCTGCCTCGTGCCAACAAAGTGGGTTTTCTAATGTCCAGGTCTAAGATTGCCCAATTCCCCGCCTGACCTTGCATTACCCACAAGGCTGCGGGTCATCAGCGGTGTGCTCACCTAATCCCACAAATTGTAGCAGGAGCTCCGGTTCTGTCGAGCCCAGCACTTTTGCTTCCATTTATAGCGCCGCTCGTTTCAGGATTCTTATCATTATTTTCCCTAATAGGCTGAAGGAGGGAAGGTGAGTTTGAGCCCGGCTGAATTCCTAATGACAACACCTCCGCACTGTTGTAATGGGTATTAAACCACAATCATATTAAGGCGTCCAGAGTGGAGTGAGTGTCACACAGGCCAGTATTTCTTCTTGCCTTTGTGCTTCAGGTGGGAGCGCCCTGCTGACGAGGCTGAACACAGCGCGGCGTGGACCCTGCAGGCTGAGAGACATTCAAAGACCGCAGGACATTTACTCGCGTCATTTGTGTGCAGGCTGCTGCTCAAATGTAATCACTGAGAGAGGTTCCTGTCTTTTTCTGGCTCGTTGGAAGTAACTTGAATGTGGTTTCATGCTGTTTCTAGTGTAATGACAGTTTGTGTTCGTTTTATTTTAACCAGTACGTCAATCAGTGATCTACAGTTTTCACTTTCAAACTTTTCTTTCACTATTCACTAGTTGATATTATATCCATATATTGCTGCTGTTGTACCATTTGAAAAGGGACTGTAATGTAAAAGAATACAGGGACACTACAAATATGTTTTCACAATTGTTGTTTTAATGTGCAGGAAGAAGTGAAATATAAAACTCATAAACCTGATGTTACAGGATTTTCTCTAAAGTGCAACATCATGTTTTTCATATATTACATCATAGTTTCAGCCATTAGGTAAATGCAAGTACATTAATAAATGTTATTACTCTCCTTCCTCCTCTGCAGCTTGTTGTACACATTCAGTGTACAGCTGTACGGCGTTTTAGAGGCTTTGACTAGTTGTCAAAAATAAGTCTAATGTTGGAGCAAGTTTGAAAATCACAGATACCTGCATCTAAAATCTAAAGGTCAAAGAAAGAAATCTGATTGAAAAAAACAACAAAAAACTTGCTGGCAAGAGTAAAACTTCTGTGCAGCATTGTGTTTTCTCTGGATGTTTAAATCTCTGGGACTTTTAGGCATTTGTGTCCCTCCTCTGGACAGACGCTGTAATTACAACATGTTAAGTTTGATCACTAAAATTGGACTCTTTATTTAATGTGAGGGAAATATTGAGCAGCTCCATGTTGAAGAGGGAACATGTAATGTGCAGTTGGTCCTGACAGAGATCACATCTGTTTCACGACACAGTCTCTGTTTCCTTTTTTAAAGCCACTCGCCACTTGTTGTGAGTCCGGAGTAAAACTTCTCAGAGCGATGTCAGTGAAGTCGGCTGCAGATGGTACTTAGCCGCGCTGCAGCGTTGGCAGCAGATGGTGGAGCGTTGTGCTGATGGATGCACTGTCTGAAGCTCCAGACAAGAAACCTGCTGAAGCCCCCACCATCTGAGAAACTGAGAGAGGCTGAGGACGAGAACCTGCTGCTCTCAAACAACATCCAGACAACACACACACACACACACACACACACACACCAACCTCCTTTGTAAGGCTGAAACTGTTGACTGATATTTGCTCAGTTGATCAGCAGAAAGTTCTAAAAGTTTATTTCAAATGAATAATCTTTGGATTTTTGACTCTTAATCAGACAGAAAAAGTCATCTGAAAATAACATTAAGCTTTACAATAGATCATTTAGAGAAAAAATGATAATTAAAATACAGTTGGCAGTCATTGAAATAAAATGTAAAACCATAATGATGAAAAAACAAGGAAAAGAAAGATACACTGGTATAGCTCTCCATTTTTTTGCTTTAATTTTTTCTTACTTTTTTCTTTTATTCTATATATTTTATTGCAAGTAGCCTATGCAATTAGGTAGGTACCTACACTTGCAATAAAATATTATATATCGATATATTATATATAAAATAAAGAAAATAGTCAGAAAAAAATCAAGCAGAAAAATGGAGAGAAATGCAACTGCTGCATCTACAGATGTGGGTGCAGATGTGTGCAAAATGATGAGCTGATATATTTTGTGCACTTGTGCACATGAGATAAGATAATGATAATGTATATTATGATTAGACACAACAAAATAAAATTGAATGAATTAATGCAGTTTAATCAAATTCAGCGAATCATCTTTTAATAATAATAATAAAAGCTTTTTATTGAAGCTATTTAATGAGCACTTTTCATACAAAGACAACGTATGTCACTGAATATGACAATGAAACAAAGCAGGAGGTTATAATGTGCAGCAACTACTTCAGAGAGATTTTGAATGTTGTATTAAATCGTAATTGTGTTATTCCAAGATGTGTTTTTTAAAAGTTGGTCCACTCTTGTTGATAAAAACTGAAATTACAAACTATTAGAAAAACCTCTCAATGTAACACAAAACAGTTCAAAAGCACCACAAACTACATCAATCAGCTTCTCACTAAAAGAGTTCAGTGAGTAGAGGGGCACTCAGGGAGCACAGACTTCCACCAAGGCCAAACAGCATAGACCAGACTTCAGTGTAAAAAATCCAAATTCATAGTAAATGATCCAGATCTGCCACAAACTTTCATGGGTTCTTCCCTGGCGTGAGCTGCAACCCTCCACCAAGTTTGGTGCAGATCGGTTCAGTACTTACTGCTGCTGACAGACTTCATAAAGGAAGGATTTACTGCAGGGCTGTTGTACTGCACTGCATCTGGTGACACATCTACTCATATACAGGCACAATATACACGAACAGTACCTCCCCACTCTGAGGTTAATTAGTGGGATTTAAAGAGGTGAATAGACTGAGGAGTGAACTGTGTTGTCAGCTGGTTTAGATTCAGCAGTAATTCGGCTCATGAATCATCTTTGTTAATATTGTCTGCTGCCACAATGACACCAGGGAGTCCTGTACCTACAGAATTGATGTCGCCCACAAATATTTGAGCTGTGTTTTTCTTTGACAGCAGCAGAGTCACCGTTCTGTCGGCCGCTCTCTGCTTCCCTCTGCTAGATGTGCCGTGACTTGATATATCGGGTCCTTTAGCCCCTGCTTTGGCTAAAATCCAAGGCCCGTTTTTACAGATGGGGTTTTACGTGGGCCATTTTAGCAAAGCACCCTCCCCATAAAGCCAAAGTGTCTCATCGCTTCATAATTATGTGATTATGGTCAATTGCTGTGGTTGGGGTGACAGATTCTATCTGAGCCCAACAGATGCTTTTATCATATTTTAGATCCCCATTTGACCTTAATCAACCGTTACATGTATGAATAAAACGGAGAGATGATATTTCACTCTGAGATGGATCAGGTGTCTGAGAGGAGCTGGTGTGAGTGAGGCGACCTGAGGCTGTGAGGGAAACACTGGTGGTCAGAGCTGAGAACCGGTGCTGGTGGAGGAATTCCACAGCTGCTGAGGGCACCAGTGGAAACAAGAAGACAGATAGATGGTGCCACCAAGTGGGAACAAGACGACATTACAGTCACGATGTGAAATAAAAAATAAGGAAACTATACCCAGTGGCTGTTTCATACGTAAGTTCACACAAAACGCAGCTGTTAGGTCCATTATTCCATCTAAATATTTACTATAATATAATGTTGGGTTTTATGTTTCAAACACTTTTTTCTAATTATCATTTCATTGGTCATAATTATTGAGCTTTTTCACACACACATGAAACAGGCCAACAAGCCAGATAATGACAATGACAATGATCATCATCCAACTATTAGCCAGCAGCCACCAACTGTACACAGCAGCTGTGTCCAAACTGTAAACTGTAGATTATACTGGAGATAACAGCTTGAAAATCAGTAATTACAGCACAGTTAGTAAACTTCAGTTTGTCTCTATCTGATCTCTTTAGTCAGCGTGTGTTCAGCAGAGAGTCTGGAGCAGGATGCGTTCGCTTGGTGAAAGTTATGGCAGCTAGTTTTGTAAAGATGAGGAGTAAAAAGAAAAATCTCATGTGCTCAGTTCCTGTGTGTTACTTCATGCAGCTGCAGCCCTGTGACATGTGTGACAGGTGGAGTATGACCTCTCTGTTGACCTGCTGTGGTCTGGTCTGTACCTCATGTTGAACAAGAGCATCTGCCAAATGAATACATATTAATTTCTGATGACACCTAAGTGATGTCAGGAAGATTAAGTGCTGGAAATGTTCTAATTGAAGCGTCCATTTACACAGGTGTCTTTTAAAAGTGTCTAAAACATGTTTTTTCTGATGGCCTTGTGCATGGAAGCTCATCGCTCTGCTATTGTGCCGTGTTCCCTGCTGCCTCTCCTGACTGACTGCTCTCATCTGAATCTACTGCAGGTAACACACTGACTGTGCATGACTACCTCACACCTCCCCACATCTAATAACCACAACTGTCCCTTTAAGCTGCTTGTAACAGGTGCTGTTCTGTCTCTGTGTGCATGAACCAGGTCGTCTCTTCTTACTGTGGCATATGATACTGATCCAACCTGAGCAACCGCAGGGGCCTTTGGTGCGTACCTACCTTTGTCACCATGGTTACTATAAGAACAGTCATGGCTTGGTTAGGTTTAGGAAAAGATGGTGATTTGGGTTAGAATAAGTACTTCATCAACATTAGACGATCTTTGTTGTCATGGTTACAATAATAACAACAAATGGTCATGGATAATAGAAACAACATAAACTGCTCCTGTCACATGGGAATCGAACACCGTTCTCCTGGGTCATATTCATCCATCCACCCCAACCTCCTCCTGACGTGGACTTTGTCGCTCTATAAACTACGTCACCGCACTTTTCCCTTTGCTCCTGTCATCATTACTATGACCACTAGATGTCGCCTAGCAACAGAACCTAACTATGGGTCATAGTAACCTGCTGACAGACGATGTATGACCTCTGATAATCGTGTCAGAGTCAGTCTGAACTGTCAGCTGAACTACATTAAGAAAAATGGAATAAAATCATTCATCATGAATCATTGCAAAGCTCTATGTTCATTCTGAGTTGGCAGAAATGTGACCAAACTACAAAGTATTCACCCCTTCACTTCTTCTTCAGTTTTTATACACAGTCTGAAGATTAATACGTCTCTGATCTGACCCTGGTTCTGATCATTCAACCTAAATGATGGAAGAAAGAACTAAAGGTCTGATGTAGTTGGGTTTAGTTGAGGCCTCAGGCTAACAAACACATTTCAAAATAAAATAAAAAAGCATGCAGGGTATATTCACCCACTGAAGGAAAGTGTGTAGATGCTGCGTTGTGCACATTTTGACGTGGCACAGGAGTGACACAAATAACAACAGTGTTTTCTTTTTTGGCTGTGACAGAAAAGAAAAAAAAATCCCATCTCCCATTGTTTGTAGAGGCTCAAAGGATTAAACAAAGTCAACAATGATGGAGAGGCAGCGATCTTTTGAAGTATTTACATTTGTGTTTTTTGCCTCTCCTCCTTCCCCCTGAAGGCGTGCGTCGGTATTTTTCCTCTCGCCTGCTTCGGGCTCGGAGTTTGTCTTTGCTCCGGTTGGGTAAATGGCGGCCTCAGCGACAGACAGGTGCTCTCCATCTTGTAAACCCAGAGGAGGTTTGGCATAAGACAAATGGCTGTGGGAGCGTCGCCCCGCCCCCTTCCACCTGGCTCATCTCATGTGGTTGCAGTGATGTTGTGTCGTGGGATTTGTAGTCTCACCACGAGTCCCCGTCTGCTCTGAGCTCACAGAAACTCATCACTCACCACAAAACAGCGCTGAGACATCGAGGCTGAAGTAGACAAGTTTATTAATGATAATAATGAGGATGATGAGGATGATGATAATATTAATAATTAGTCATAATTATAATAACGTTAATGTCATAATAAATAGAACTCTTCTTCTGAAGCACGTAAAGAGAAGCATACAGAAAGAGAAAAAACAAAAACACAAAGTTCAGAGTACAGAGCCGGGGGGGGGGGCAGGGACTTCTAGAGACATTTTTTTTAACCTTTCAATATATCCATTTAATTTTTTAACATTTTTAAACTTTATTTAACTGGAACATTTACAAAAAGGAGAAAGAGATAGATTTTAAAAAATCCTTATAAATAAATTTTGTCATTATTAGAACAAAATACAAGATTTCGGGGAGTCAGAGGATGTTTTTTTTTTTTTTTGTTTGTTTTTTTCTTTTTCCCCCTGAAAGGACAGCTGGGGGAGGAGGGGAGGGGCAAGGACAGGTGAGGGTCATTATGTACAGAACACCAGGAATACAAAAGGGGCCCAGTCGACTCACATACTAGAAGGCTAGGTGGGTGCTGGGATGGTTGGGAGCATATGGGGGCAGGTATGTCGGGGGGGGGCTCAGATGGGGAGGCGGGGGACTCTCAGAGGGGGACATCCTGCTAGTGTCACAGCTCAAGCAGTTGTGCTCAGGAAGATCAGGACCAGTTCTGTAATACTCAAGGCATCTGAAGGAAGGAAGGGAGGGTCACTTTAACCCTGCCCCCCCTCCTCCCCCCACTCCATCCCACTGCTGAGGAGCAGGCTGGAGTTTCAGAGACGTCTCTGTGGAGGCAGAACTTCTCTGGACGCAGAAATAAACTCAGAGGCTGAGTGAGAAGCGTCGGTGAGCAGAGACGAACAACCACAGCTGTTAGTGAGAGAGCGACCTGGAGTTATAGCACCTGAAAATCAAAACATGAGTGATTTTCTTTAATCCATACCTGACCACTGCTGCTAGCTCAGCCGCTAACATGGAAGACCAGCCAGACTGGAAAGTTAGACAGCGTGTGATGTGAAACTACTTTGAAAGCACAGTAAAGCAAAGAGGGCACAGCTCTGTGACTGTTCATCGTCACATTGTCAAATTACAACTTTTCTTTCTTTCTGTTTTTGGTTTTTCTGGTAGTTTTTGAATTATTCTGCCCTGAAGTGGCCAAAACAAGGAGCCAAAATGTTCCTTTGCTTTAATGCAGCTTAACTGCATTTTCAACTCAGGATCATAAAGTCAGCGAGCTGCTTTCCTGTTCATTGACTCGTGCTCAATAAGAGTTCTAGACACATGCTACATGAAATATAATATTTTTATAAATATTTTAAATAATGAACAAGTAAATACTAAAGAGGAAGTTATATAACTTAAGATTGTGTCCTGTCTTATATGTTTAGTGTCTTACATCGTTTTAATTGTGAACAATTAAATAACTGTAGATGAAAATTAGCTTCGAGTTAATCTCAGAACAATACTTTTCAACATAGTGCACTGTCCCTTACTACTCCTACTGCTACTTTACTTAATAACAAACAATAGAAACTATGGAACACAATGAGACTTATTCAGAGATACTTAGATACTTATTTTAGAATCTGTTGATTTCCAGTTTGAAAATCTCAACTTTTCCATTTGCACAAACTAAAACAGTGGCATATTGATACCTGTTATGAAATGCTACATATTGACCTCTAACATAAAATACAATGAAGTGTTGGATCATAACAGAATCAGAATCATCATAGAATCTAAGAAAACACTGCTCTGACAAACGCAGCAGCTCCAATCCCATGAAAAGACTCAAACACTGTGGAGCTCCAGTCTTGTCCAAACAACTATTAAAAACAAATCAGTTCCTGTTAAACTCAGTGACGTGTTCCTTTCTGAAAATAGTCCCCAACAGATCCACTATTTACTCCTGTTTGTTTGAAGTAAACTACAGAGAGGGAGGTCAGTACATACTGAGAGAAGAACAAACGTGTGGCTGGTTTTGAGCTTTTCATGGGATTTGTTGAGAAAATTGAAATAAATAAAAACTACAGCCTTTTATGAGCTCGTAGATAACAGTGGTTTCTTCCAGAAATGTGTCAATCAAACATGACATCACATCTTTTTTCTTATTTTACTTTTTTTTTTGCAAGTGCATAGATAAACTAGTGGACATCATGTGACCAACTCTTAATGTTAGTAAGCTTAAAAAAAAAAAAAAACTGTGGTTCTTCATCTCTGCTAATGAACTGGACCATCACGTGGATCCTGCCTCCGGAGCAGCTCCGGGTCCCAAGGCGTCAAACTCCAACTCCAACCTGCTCCTGAGTCTTTTCTGACCCACCACAAGTCTGTAGTGCTGCAAGTAGGCCAGATGAATCATGTGACTCTCAGAAACAAACTTACAGATATGAAGATGCAAAGCCTGCATATGACCACTGCATGGGAGAACGAATGACCGACTTTACCCCAATTAGACTTCACAACAGTTAGTTGCCATGATATAGATACTCTTTGTAATATATGAGAAGTTGTCTACAGATGAACAGAGGTCGCGTGGGTAGGAGCCCTGATTCAGAACAAGTTTTTTTTTTTTTTTCTAAACCTGAAATAAGATGAAGTTAATCAAGAAGTGTGAGGTGAGATTTACTGTACAGGATATTAACAGTACACACTGTAGTTTTGTACAGGAAGTCAGGAGCTTAAACCTAGTGTTACCCTCTTTGAACGATTCACACAAAACCACTACAGAGTAGTGTACCCTGAACTCTCAAAGTTGTGCTTCACCCGAACCTGCTCGCCGCTGATGATAAAGTTTCTTCTCAGGGCCAGCGGGTTATTTCCAATAGGCAATAAAACGGCCCGCCCACCAGGGTCAGAATGAGAACAGCAGTCCGTAAACCGGGGCTGCAGGAAGCTGCGAGCCGGGCTTCATCAGCGGGGCTCGTTACGTTAGCAGAAGAGCGAGCTCTTCCTCAGCAGTAATGAGCAAACGAAATCTGGGTCACGTCAATACACATCCGGGCTCCGCCGCCATCACCGAGTCCCGCTGTCTCCTGATCAAAGAGCACTGAGACTGTGTGTTCAAATCATACTTTGGTTCAAGTAAGAAAAGAAAAATCAATATTCATCAACTTTTTTATCCGACACCTTGAGCTAATTAGCAAGTCTTCGCAGCTCCGACGAAGGGGCCGAAATTACTGCAGATGTGATTTTTTTCCTGAAGCGTCTGTCGGCTAAAAGTAGGATGTGATGCTCTGCTCCGAATGTGTTGTTTGGGAGTGTGTGAGTGAGTGTGTGTATGTGTGTGTGTGTGTGTGTGTGTGTGAGTGTGTGTGTGTATGTACTATTTAATGTGTTGTAAATCTATGGCTCGCTGCTTAGGCTGTGAGTGTGTGTGTGTGTTGTTTTGTGTAGTAAAGGGGGGGTTTTGGGGGGAGATCAGTTCACACTATCACCATCACACTTTCAATCATATAACACATGATCACATGTTACAGTAAATATCAGGGACATATTTAGTTGGAGGGGGGTCTGATATCTATGCTCGGGGGCCTGAGGCTTTCCTGCCCACCCCCTCTACTCCCTGACATCACCACAGCCCATATAATAGATATGTATATATATTTATATACAGAAAAGAATACATACTTATTGGACACCCTAGACATTAAAGTACATTCAAAGAACTGAACCAACATTCTTGTTTAAACACGTTTACAGTGACTCTCCTGATATAAAGAATTAAGGTTTCGCTTCCACCCAAATTAAAACTTTTTTTCCTCTTTCAAAGTTTTCAGTGCTGCAAAAAAACTAACAAAAGAAACACACAAATAAATATTTTCAGAATACATTGACAAAAAAATTGACATATTTCAGCCCTCGTTCCTTGTTACCATTGGATGGGCACTACTGTATTTCTATAATGTTTTATCTAGCGACAGAGTCAGTTTGCCTCAGGCTTGTGTTTTGGTTATGCACCTGCTGATGTAGTACGATGGGATTATTCGAGTATAATTCAATTTGTTACATGGACGTTGATGAGTTATTCTCGGCAGGTGGAAACGTGCATCCTTGGTAGTTGTACGCACCTTATCATCACGTGGGTCTGATAGTTAGTCCGTCGGTGCAGAGTGACACAAAGGCTTGGGCTCGGAGTCTGGCAGGTGAGTAAAGTCGGCGACTTCTGCGCCATTTTCTCTAACTAGTCCTCAGTCATTGGCCTCTGCTGGGGCGTGGAGAGGGGCAGACCGGGGAGGCTCGGCTTTATACCGTCTCACCGTCCCGCCGTGGCTCAACCCCCCCGCTCCCCAACGCTGTAAACCGGTGACGCTGCCCATTGGGGAGGGCGGGGATGCCCAATGGTGCTGCCAGGAGGAAGTGACATCACGACAGTATCCACAGGGGACGCTGCTAACAGTAGGCGCTGCTGGCCAGTGACACCGCAACAAGGAGGAAGGAGCGACATCACTGGCCCAAAAAGGAAAGGAGGAAGGAAGGAAGTAAGGAGCGGTGGTCGAGGAGGTTGGAAGGAAGAAGGCGGAGCAGTGAGACCAGGAGGCTGACCTTTGACTCCACCCACAGGAAGTACAGTGTAGAAAGTGCTTCTGCCTGGATGCCGAGCTCTCCCTGCCACCTTTCTGTTTATTTTAGTTTACACGATCTCGGCGACAGATCAGTGTGCCATAGAGAGAGGAGGGGGGGCTCCTCCCTCCTCCTTCCTGCATACCACAGAATCAGCATCAAGGGCCAACTGTTCATCTCCCTTACCAAAAAACATAAAAACAGATTTGTACATATATACTGCTTTATACACACTTTTTACCATTGTAAATCACAAAAGTATAGAAAAATAAAATGTTTTATAATAACGGGACACTTTTCTTTCTCTCTCTGTCTTTTTCTTCCCGGCAAAAAGGTGGTCCCTGGTGGAAACTGGCTCACTCCGTCTGTCAAGTTTGTGGCTGGTGTGACGCCGCTGCCGCGGCACCACTTTGTTCGCCTCCCGTCTTCCCTCGCCAGCCTCAGTAGAGGGACTCCTTCTCGTCGTCTTCTTGTGTTATTTTCTTAAAGCTAGTTCTCCTCTCTTCGTGTTTTCATCTTTGATGTCCATCAATACTGAGTACAGCTCTTCCTTTTGTATTTACTGGAAACAGGGGAGAGAAGTGGGGAGACTGGTAAATATGCAGAATGTTATGTTTCTGATAGGCAAACATAATGAGAGGTGCTGTGAGAAGTCAGTGTGGAGCAGCTCTGTGCAAGTTTATTTCTTTCTAAACTACTTTTTAGGAGCGAGATTCTTGTCACAGAAAATGTAGGCTAGGAAGCAGCTCTTTGAAAAACTAATACAAGTAAACATATGGGATAATGTATGGAATAAACAATATACACTTTCTTTGAAAGTCCTGCAGCCCCAACATTTTCCCATCTATGCAATGTACACTGTTACAATGAGGAAAACTACAATGTAAGGTTAAGACACATCGACAGAGTCAAAACAACATTTAAAACTCAACTGCAAGAAAAGTTTGAGAGCTGAGAGACAACAGCTTCATTCACGTCTCATCCCGCTCTTGTGCTGTGGCTCAGAAGAAGCGGGAGCGGAGGCCCTCCGCCTGCCAGAACTACCGCTGCTACTCTCGCAAGAATAAAGATCAGAGTGCGCAGCAGTCATACAAGTGGAGATCGGCAGTGTGGCAGCGCAAAGTGAAAAGTCTCAGTGTAATGGGGCTGGATGGAAGTGGAGGAAGAGGAGGGTAGGGTGTGTGCGGGTCGGGGGGGCAGGCAAGGCAAGGCAGATGTCCCAGGACCCCCGTCATGACAGATGCCTGCTAATTCGGAGTGATCTGCAGCAGCTCCGTGGAGCTTCTGACAAATAAATAAATAAATAAATGAAAGAAGACGAGGCTTTAATTTTCAAATGGCTTTGTAGTGCATTATCACCCCCCCCCCCCACCACCACCACACTTCCAACTTCTAATCCAGAGAGAGAAACACTCAACCAAGTGGCACGCTCAATCAGCGTCTGCTTGTATCTGTCGCTTCTGGTGGAGGAACTGGCCTGAGCTTCACCACCTCCTCCATCTATCCTTCGCCTCAGATTCACTGAGACCTCGCTGGGGACCCACCATACAAAAATACCCACATCCAGTCTTATAGCTCAGCAGGGAGGGAGCACAATAGCGCCGGAGCTACATATAGTCCTCACTGACAGGCAGCCTGGAACCTGAGGAGCTGCTGACACAAATATATTAATCACCCATGGATATGAAGGAATCAGGAGAGGGTTAGTTCAGGTGCTGCTGCACTTCTTTCACTCAGTTTGTTAAAACAAGTCTATCTTTAGAAATTAAAACCTGAGTCTATTAAAGGATCAGTTCACCCAGATTAGAAAAAAAAGAGACCTGGTAGTATCGAGCCATGCAGATAGTTTCTGGGTTCATTTATCATTTGTTCTGTATACTGTATAGTAGGACAGTAAAATAACTGTCACTTTGTTTTCACTTCTTTACTGATGTCGCGTCAATGCCAAGTTTCACTTTGGATTTTCATATCGTTTTGCTCCAGTGGACTTTTATCAAGTGACGTTTCCGTCCTGCCGATGTCATTTTCAGTCCACAAGAAGCTACAACAGGAGCAGTTGCCTCAACTCAGTGACAGACACAGTCTTATTCCCACCAGCGAAGCTCTGACTTTTGATTCTCCAACTACACAAACACGCACAAGACCAAAGCTACTTGAACTGCTGAAAAAATGAGATGAATAGATATAAAAGTAAGCTACTGCAACCAGAGAAAACAAAAGAAACATCTCCAACACTCCAAATAGAAAGTCTGTTCTTCATTCTTATATCATTAATTAAGTGGCTTTATGTTGAACTCTTGTCCACCATAGAAATAGTCCCTTTTCACAGCTATCTGCGTGGCCAGACACCGGTGGAGGTGAGAAAATGTTTTTAAGGAAACAAACAAAGCAAACACACAGAAGAAGAAGAAAATCCAAATTCAGTCTTTGGTGGAAATTAACCCTTAATTTGACGACAACATCCATGTGTGAAGGCAGACATAATCTTCTTATAACTGCTTTATTCTGACACTCAAAACAATCAGAGATTACTTATGTCACATATTGACAACAAAAATAATTCATGAATAAAGAAAAGAAAGATCATAATAGTATACTTTTACCTATGAAATTAATCCAAAAGAAAATTACTTTACACCTTTCAGACAATATATTCTCATTATAGAAATTACATACAATTCAAGAACAAGTTCAGCTGAATTGAAAATACACAGATAACCCCACTTCATATAGGAATACATATAAAACAGTTACTCAGAGAATTGCGATATAGTGTGTGTGTATATACATTTAAATGTATTTACAAGTACGTAACGTTTTTTTGCTTGGTTCTTTTTTGTACAAATCCTTTAGGTGGATTAATAAATGCACCTGCCAGCTTATCAGGGCTCCGTGAGTACTTGTAGTAAATATAAATGATGGATAAAGAGTATTTTTCTGCTGATATGTAAACGTATCTCAATACTACTGTTAATAAGTACGAACAGATTTTTGGATCAAATAGAGGTCTGGTTGCATATTAAGCTGGTTATGGAATACAACAAAAGCAAACGAGAACCCAAAAAATCTCAAAGTGTTTGTTTTATAAATTCACATTCAGATTGTTTCTGACTGACTGTAAGCATAATAAAACGGCTCAGACCTCTACGATACTGACTACCAGAGTTATTTACATGTTATGTCTTTAACATTTAAGCCTTGATAAGCTGACACTGACATGGTTAAACAATGCTAATTTGAACTTTTTCTGTAAACTGTAGACAAACCCGTGCAGACTGATAGGAGCAATTCCAGATGACCTCACTTAAACTGGTCCCTGTAATAACGTGTCACAGCGAAGATGAGTCTGTTATCTGCCCTCATGATGAGGTATTTCATGGGATAATGTACCATGTGCATCCACAAGCATATGCCCATTTTTTGTTTTGTAATGTCTGCATTTATTTGAGCAACTGACCAACACACCTTTAACATCTGGAAGCACAATAAAACTGCAGATGTTTGTTATGTTTCTGAAAAACCTTGAGGAGGTTACAAATACTGATGGAAATGAGTGAAAGCTACTGGCTTTAAGCTTGTCCCACTGGTCTGTGACTCCCCAGCAGATCACATTGTATTGGTGTCATTGCACCTGCTAACGCTTTAATACACAGTGTAATTACTTAAAGCAATATTAAGAATACAATTCCTAGTTGAACATTACATGCTGTTAATCTGTGAGCAGATATTAGAAATTCAGGAATGTAAAATAATAATTACTGTTAGTTTTCCACTTACTGATATTAATAATTAGCCATTCACATTAGTTGATGATTTAAATGATTAGCTTTACTGTAAATGTTCTATCGATTGAGTAATTAGCAGATTGATACATCAGTCCTGTGATAAATTCTACAGTCCAGTTTGACAGTGTAGTTCATGGCGATGTTGTTTGGCCTTCATTATGATGTAAGGAGTTTGCTATGATTCCTGCTCCTCCACATGCTGTGTCTATGTACATAAGGCGGCTGAAAAACTGGGGACACTCTTTTTTTGTTTCTTTTCTTTTTCTGTCTTGACGATCTGGCAACTCTGTATTAATTGGATCGACGTTGACCTGGCACCGTTTTGACATTGTAAGACTTAAGCTGTGTCCTAATTCAGGGGGATTTGAAGACCGATTGAGTCACAGCGGCGCTGCTAGGCTGTCCCATTTCAAATGTGGCGGAGAAATGCAGCCTCCTTTTCCTGAGCTACGAAGGATCCAACAGGTGGATCCTTTGCAGCCCAACCTATCCCAGCAGCCATTGTGCTGAAAGCAAACAGCAAGACATTTTTAAATCTACGCATTGGGTTTCAGCTCAATTCAACAGCTAATGGTACAAATGCTAAAACAAAGGGCCTTGATACCTCAAGTTTTTATAAAATAAAGTTACGTGTTGTCATGGTTGCTAAGCGACAGGAGCCCAATGGTAAGGGCAAACACAGCTGGTGACGGGAAGCGAAAATCCTCCGTAGACCAAAACTGTTTCATTTTGTTTTGGCCTTTGTGGTCTACGACGGCTGCGAAGGGCCACACCTTCATAGACACATCCTCTAATGGATGCAGCCCCTGAATCGGGACACAGCTTTATACATTTTGGATGGTCTCAACAAATCTGTCCCATCCCTCGTCATCTTGACTTTTACATATTGCATGCTAAAGCATTAGCATGTTTTGCCCATATGATAGTTAAAGAGACCAGATGGATCAAAAAGCCAAAGTAGTTTATAAGATGACATGAGGAGACGTTGGAACATCAGAGCGTCTGTGTTCACTCATGTCTGAGGTCGAGGTTGAACTATTATTACAGGGACCAGAGGGAAGTCACGTTAAACTGTTAGCGTACTGCAAACTACAGTATGTTAGCAAACTGCATTCACTTCCTGTTTCTCTCTTACGCACACAAACACACATTCTAATGCATATATATATATATATGTAAATAGCACATAGGCACACACATTCAGATCAGAAAACAAACAAAAGAAAATCTATTTCATTCCTGTCTAGCTTACTGATAGTGGTCACTAACTGAACACCTACACATGAACTCTGCTGCAGAGTTTATATGACAAACTCCTACAAATGCACAAACCACTTCTCCCATTTGAAAATGGTAAAAATAATATTCAAAGTTTGTTTCGACTCATATAAAAATCCCAAATGTTGCGTACGTACTAGCATATAAAAGGAAGAACAATGTTTCTTTACCCACATAAAGATTTTCTTTGACTCATGAGATAATGGGTTAATTAATTTTCTTTTTTGATATACAACATTACTCTATAGCATTTTAACATCTTGACTAAACATAACTAGCTGTATATGATACTTTTATAAATATGTTACATCTCAGAAAGGATTTAAAAAAACAACAGAAAGAAAAAAAACAAATAATAAAGTGCAACAAACAGATCTTTTTCTTTTGAGACCACAAACACCTTTATGAGTACATATAAATTAAATATTACTGGCAATAGCTTTGAGTTGTATTTCCATAGCTGCACTCAAATCTCGACAGCGAGCTGTAGCTACACAGAGATTTTCTTTTCAATCCACCTCACGTAGCACAAAGTTGTAATAGAAGCCAACGCAGCGACTGTATGTCGACTAGAGGCGAGCGCTTCTGCACTCTACACACATTTACATCGTGTCCCCTAACTCCTGGGTGCTTTTATGTAAGATCTTACTGTACTTGTTTGTGTATACAGTGTAGAATGTGTTATACAGTATATGTCTACACACGTGTGTATATATATATATATATATATATTTATATATAATACAGTAGCTGTAATAAAGAACAACAGTACAGTCTTATTTTATCGTCCTCTCTTGGGGTCTCTGCTTAAACAAAAAACAAAAATCAGCTCTTCTATCGCAAAGAGGACAAACCTGCTGGTTGTGTTAGAAATGAAACTATCCTGCCTGCTGAGAAGTGAACAGCACTGTATTCTGGTTTGTGAGTTTCAGTGTAGCTTATCCTGAGGTAAAACATTTTGTGCAATGCTTAAAAAAGAGACCAGTGACTGAAGTAGCAGAACAGCCCTCTGTCAGGTTCACCCACCTCAGTGCTGTGTCATTACTGTGTGTGTGTGTGTGTGTGTGTGTGTGTGAGTCGATGTGGGAAATGTTGGGGACAGTTAATCTGCCACGGTGTATTAGGGAGGATATGCAACCGCATCTTCTGCAAATTAAGTACATATGCAACTATTTTGCATTCACCGATCACGTTTTGGAAACTGACCAGAGAAATAAAAACCCATGCATGATGTAACACATCAGCTTCAGCACTGCGACTCTTGGTTGAATTTTTCTCTTTTTTTTTTTTGTTTTGTTTTGTTTGTTTTGACTAATTGTATAATAAAATCACACAAAATAGTGAAAAGTCCAAACTTAAGTCAAAAAAACAAAAAAGAAATTTGAAATTCAATTTACAGTGATACACAACAGTGAACTTTTGGCTATTTTCCTTAAAGGTCCCATTCAGTCTAAAGGTAGATGTCCATGTGTTTGTGATTATAAAGCAGGTCTAGGTTCTATATTAATACTGTTAAAGTATCAAAGCCTCAGTCCACAGAGAAATGCACACAGCCTGTATTCAGAAACTGAGCCTTAAAACCAGCCGTCAGGACTTCTGGAACTTTGTGATGTCACAACAAAGCAGTCACCACCCTCAGAAATATTGTTGATGTAAAACTACATTGAGATGGTTTTGGTACTTAAAACCACAAATATATCTTTTTATATATATCAAAACTTGTGATAGTGTAAAATATGGGACCTTTAATGTTTGACTTAGATGATTTATTTATTATAAAAACTCTCAATTCCCAACTCTCTCACTAATTCCACTAATCCAGTAAAATAGTTTTGTAATAAGTTTTATTTACAGGCCACTGAGTCTCTACTGAGATTTTAATTTATCGCTGCATTTTACTGATTTGGGGTGTGAACAAAAAAATTTAAAACACCTTCCAATGTAGTCTAATGCATTAAATACGACTTATGCCACAAAATTTACTTTTAAACTGAGTCGATACATAACTACTAACACAAAACCATCAGTCGTTATTAAGCCTATGAAAACATTCCTCTGGAGCAGCCCAATAAAGTCTGAAAACAAAAATGCTGATGATGTCATCAGTGTTATCCTGGCTCGGGCTTGTAGTCTACAGATTTTCAGGAAGCCTGTGTTAAAAACTGGGGGAGTGGAGTTTAAAAGACGTGGTCAGACCACCCCTTACAGTGAAGTCATTCTGAGAAGCTAAAAGCCCAGAGTTCATGTGGTCTGTGCTCACTTGTCCTGCACTCACCCCTTATTCACCTTTGCCTGTGCTTCCATGAAACGCTGCACAACTTTGAACGTTTAATGTTTCTCCCAAAACGTAAGTGCTGATGCAGAATAGTTAATGTACAGAGATGTGCAGGAGACTGGGCTGGAGTGTTGTGAGTCCAAGACAGAGATCTGACCTTTGTGACCCTTTACTCTTACGCATGCTGTCATACCACATAGTACAGCTTGTAAGACTCCACTGCAAGTGCACAACAGTAGGACACTCCAACGTTGAAAGAAAAAATAAAAGCAATCAGAGCAGTGCTGTCTTTGAGCAAAGAATTACCAAGGCATGTTAGTCAGCGTTTGGACTGACGTCTTTCTCTCTGCATGTTAAGTGGAAAATTAAAGGTTAGAAAGGTCAGTAACTGGGATGGATCAGTCGACCTGATCAGACCTGGTATGTTTCCTGTGTTTTGTGTATATATATATATATTTTTTTTATATAATACAAATGCCCTAGTATATTCTTAGTCAGATGACAGCGGCTGCATACACACACCTCTGAGCATGCATCATGCGTGCTGCAGTAGGCTCACATTGGTTATGGTGACACAGCACCCATATACAGCAATCAAGATAATGCACATGTGCATAAAACTTTCCAAAAGAAAACCAAAAGCACAAAATGAATACAAAACGAGAGCAGACCAATGATGACATCAAAAAGGTTGTTGTAGAAATATCGGCTTGAGAGGGTGTCAGGGGAGGGGCTCAGCATGGGGACCTGGAAGCTTTTAGTTTGATTTAGCTCCCCACCAAGGACCGCTTGTTTTGTGTTTGTCTCTTTTTTTTTTTTTTTTTAGATAGTTTTTTTATTTGTTTGTTGGGGTAATGTCTCTGTCTTTTCTCGCTTTTTTTCTTTCTTTTAGTAGGGAGTGAAGCGACTGTACCCTCCTCTGTATAGGCTAGCCTGCAACATCAAAGATGAAAAAGTACCAATCAGTATTCAAGTGACAGATTTAGTCGGTTTCTCCTTCTCCACAAATTTCCTTCCTTTTCCCATGCAAGTTATTTATAGGAATTTTAATATCGCTTTCATAATGGGTGTGATCATGAGGGCGGCTTGATAGTTTGACACATTTAAGCCAAAGATTGGTTCTATTGAATTGATTAGCATACACTTTGGGTGTGTGTTAGGAACAGGGTCATCAGGAGGTAAAGGTGGATTTGGAGCTTAACTGTGCAGTTGATGGAATTGTTGTACAGTTATTTTTTTTATGTGTGAGCAAAGCATAAAAAAGTACTTTCTAAATAAAAATTAAAAAAAAATCAGAGGAACACAGATACTGGGTTTATGTATTTTCTTGAATTTAATACATTAAGTAATACATTGGAAAATATTGTGTTTTGTGCTTTTGCACTTGAGGAAATTTGTTCCTTTTTAGGGTGTAACAATATCAGAGATCCAACCAAAGCAGAATAAGTTCAGAGAAGTTTAATCACGGCTCCTTTTCAAGTCTAGCAGAGGTGTCTGCACCTTTGTGGAGGGGCCAAACCACCACAGGATATTAGCCCTTAGATTTAGCACCATGCTCAAGATATCTAGGGCAGCCACACACATGAAGCATGCACGTGGGCCTATGCATGCACACCTGCACATGCACGCGCACTCACACACACACACGGCCACTCCTCTCATCTTTCAGCTTCCACTGCAATTAGGAATTCAGACAAACTCCAAAGGCTACTGAATGTCTTCAAAGGCTAATTTTGCCTAATTTTGTGGAGCCCTCTCGCTCATACAAAACTTTCATCCATTTCAGTTGCTTCTATAAACTGCGAATGAGTAAAGAAAATCTCAAACCTCAACCTCAGAGGAACTAATTATTGTATAACTTTTAAATGCAGAAATGACTCCTCTCTGCTGGAGAACCATTAATCAAATATGATAAAAGAATTAGGAACCAAACTGGTCTTTTCTCTTAAGCTCACAAGTTTATTTGATGTTGGCCTCAGCACAGCTCATCTCCCAGTAGCCTTGCCATTTGGTTGGCACCACACGAGCACACACACACACACACACACACACACACACACACACACCCTCTCAAGTCTGTGGTAGCTCCCTCAGCTCCCAACACACACAACATTAGCTCTGATATTTTTAGGGGCCAAATCCTGTTTTCTACTTTCATCAAGAGGACGATTAAAGTGTCAGAGAAATGGAAGGAAATTTGGAGGGAAAAGAAGAAAGAATA
Source organism: Trachinotus anak (assembly GCF_046630095.1). Taxonomy (NCBI): domain Eukaryota; kingdom Metazoa; phylum Chordata; class Actinopteri; order Carangiformes; family Carangidae; genus Trachinotus; species Trachinotus anak. The sequence continues at coordinate 2,028,000 of NW_027273854.1, read as the reverse complement.
AAAAAAAACATTCAAGCACATTTTTAATTAAGTAAATGAAGAGGAAAAAGAAATGTCTTAATTAATGAAAGCTTTTAGCTAGCAGCTGCACCGGGGAACTGTATGCTTTTTTTTTTTAAATGTTGTTGAAAAATCGCATGCATGCCGGAATGGTAAATTTCACTCATTTCTCAAGCAGAGAGCACGCCTCCGATCAAGCTTGTGGGCAGGAGGGGAGGGCGAGACAACTCCCTCCCTCCGTCTCGCTCCCTCTTTTATGTCCCACGGCACACTGCTGCATGCGTTTGATGGTCCTTAATCTCTAGGTTTGGTCTGCGAGCTCGGTCCCATCCCCTCATCATCATAAAACAAAACCAAAGAGAAACTCTCTCTGTTTCAAAAAAAGATCTTCTTTTATTTATCATCACATTTCATCTTTGATGTTACAGTAGCTGCAAAAGCTAGCTAAAAACAGACATTAACAATTCAACTTCCTCCCTTCAAGTTTGGTTTGGCTGAATGGGAAAAAAAATAAAGATGATCCAACTCACGCAGAGGCGAGTTGAATGATGGAGAATGAACAGAAAGCTTGGAAATGTGGTTGTTGTGTAAGATGAGAGGTTTGTGTTACAAAGGAAAAAGGAAAACACTATAGTGATCACTCATTCTCATCTCAGGAGGAACTTGTGTCAAATCAATATTGCATGAGGTGAGCTTGCATTAGTTTGTTGCACTAAATGTCTGACAAATTTCCACATGCCGGGGCTTTAAAGTGCTGCTCAGCTCCACTAGGGGGGGCCAGAGAGCATGGCAAAAAACCTAAATCAATTAATGAGTAAATACACAAATAAAAACCAGTGACTGCTCGGTCTCTGGTCTTTATTTTGGAGTGTGACTTGTGTGTGTGTGCTAGCTCGTGTCGTGATGTTTCAGAGCCGGTGCAGACAGACAGAGGCGGCGGTTTCACAGACTTACCATAGTCCCCACACTGTATGTGGCAGCAGGGCCAATCGTGTGGTGGTAGGGGTCTGCTGTTGCATAGACTCTGCCATAGCTGCACAACGGGAGGCATAGAGAACACGGTCATTGATCTATCATTGATGAGGAGAGCAGAACATTTATGCATGCTTGTTTAATGCTCAACCCCTCAAGTCGACTCTTTCAAGTCTCTAACACAATCAGTTACTTCCCTCCTCGGCCTCCTGGGCTTCCTACATTATACAAGGTGGTTCAAAAAGGGGGAGTTCAAAGGTGGGTGAATTATACTTGTCTTTTCTTTGTCATCTTGATTAGGAGGATGGAATGGGTAATGAGCACAGAGAGAGGGAGACGGAGAGGAAGAAAAACGCAGAGAAGGAAGCACAGTTGGTGCTGGAGGGCTTGGTCTCTCACCCTGTTCTTGTTTACCCAGGCTGCACACTGGGCTCACACCCCTGTCTTTTCATTGTTACTGGTTTGGAACTAATCCTTCCAATTTCCTTCTGAGACAGGACAAGATGTGTCTGCCTTATTTATTTATTTATTCGACTTCACATATTCCTCTATTTACTTTGCTTTTTTTTTTTTTTTTCCCCTCAATGCTCGCTTGCAAATGAGGGTCTGTGCGGAGCAGATAAGGCACACCCAGCCAAGGACTGAGGGCACCAAATCAACCAGGAATAAAAAAGTGGAGAGAGGAAGAAATTCTCCTAAAGGAGACAACAAGACGTACGGCGTTCATGCCTTTCGCATGAGTTACATTGAGTTATATAAGATCTAAATGTGGCTCGGCCCATTTAAGTCCGGCAGCACCCAAGGTCAGTGAGCAGGACGTGAAATCAGAAAGGCTGTCTCTGCTCCTTGGGGAGGAGGCCGGTGCCATGAGATGGTCAGGGGAAGTCTCCATGGTCCTCTTATCTTCAGTGAGCACCGAACCCCGCAGTCCCTCTAAGGCTAATATATCTACAAAATGACTCTCACCAGAGTGGCACTGCTGACGACCAGCAGGTCAAACCACCCTGTGCAATGTCACACAGCCTCAACAGAGCTGACTGGGAGCCGGCAGGGTCTCTACAATGGGACTGGCTCTCTCTGATACATCAAACTCACTGGTGTGAATTCTGTTTAGTTTCTTAAAGGGCTTTGGTAATGCAGCCTGTGAGCACTGTGGGCTTTTCAGATAATAAATGTTTCATATTTTACAGGGGTTTCACACGCCTTCCTCAATCCCAGTGACCTCTTTTCATGATTGGCTTACTGCTCCATGGTTAAATCTGATAAAGTATTGCAGAGACAATACCGACAAACCCCTATTGATCCGATGGGCACGACCGCTTATTCAAAAGGAAACAAACAGACAAAGCAAAACAAACAACTTGGGGGTGAATTACATTAAATCTCTGGGAAAAGTATAGGCAAGAGAAACAGGAATTAAATCACTCCCAGAGAAAAAAAAAGAGCTGCTGTCCAATTTCTGCTCTTGCCGAGCACGGCTGCTCATAATTCGAGCTGCGGCGAGGCCTGATAAATCTTACATTATCGATATGATCTTCAGGCTCTCGGGCAGGGTGTACGTTATCACAAGTGACATGCTCAATCCTTCCCAGATTAGATTCCCAAACCAGCCCACATCCCGGCTGACAACGGCTTTCAGGGGCCCAAAATGAATCAGCGACGCCTCCTCAAACAGAGCACACCTGAACCAGAGTGACATCACTCAGAAGTGATGGAGTTCTTGCCGGTCCATCTCTCCCTCTCTCTGTCTGCCTACCTCGCTTCCACAGACCTGAGGCCATTCATAAATACTGCAGTGATATACCCACTCTCCCATCACAAGGAGAGAGTCACGACATATATCACTGCGTTTCTCATTGAGTCCAACAAGGTTAGTCTTTTTTTTTTGTGTTCTTTAGCTCCAAGCTAAAAAGAGTGCGGCAGTTTGCCTAATAGATAAGATATCTCGGGAAGAAAAACCCCATGAAACCAAAAATAACTTATATTGAATATTATAAAATGCTGGTGGAGCCGTCCTCCATTCATCACATACAGCCTCCATCTGTGTTTAGCCTGCAGATTTCCTGCTTTTTGTTAGGAAAACACTGTGATTATTTAGAGCAGTGCCTCTCCTACACCTTGAGATATTAATCTGTGATGTACACTGACTTCACCTCATCTTTTCCTGCTTCAGTCAGTAATTCCCTCTGTTTGACAGCCTGCAGGATCAACTTGTTGCCTTAAATAAAAAGTTCACATTAACAAAGCTTGCTTGTCAAACATAGACTTGTCTATCAATTTACTCTAAACTCAACGTTTCTTTTCTTCCTGCTGCTGCTGGGGAGACATGTTCAGTCTTCCTGCTCTTATGATGGGTTTCTCCACGTTTTCTTGAGCACTTATTCAAAATAGTAGCTTAAGAAAGAGGCTCTTGGTTGTGATGGTTTGATTTAAAAGTTTTCCATTGCATTGGAGCTGTGACAGTAGACTTGATCGTCACATTGTCCACGATGAGTCTTTCATGGTGGACTTGAAGACCGCAGTGGTTACGAAACAATTCATATCTTGATTTCTGATGGAATTAATGGCCTATAAAATGTGGGACAGTTGAATCATGCGACATAATATACATAAAAACTGAGATGAGTTTCAGTCTCTCAAAGCAGAGGGATGCTCACCTGTCACTGTAAGCAGCGGTGGTGGTGGGCTGGGCAAATCTGTATGCTGCATAGCCACCCTGTAAAAAATAACACCAGTGTTAATCAATGATTAGATCTCACAGACACAGGAAAACACACTGCAGACATCAAGCTCTGAGGGGCCTTAGTAGTTAAATCTCACGGCACAGTGTTTTGGTCAACAGCCCATAGTCCCCAACTGCAAGTTCCCTGCCAGGCACCAGAGGGTGCTGTTTGATATATGGTGTGTTAGGCAAGTGGCGGCGATGGGGGAATGAATGATGTTCTGAGAGGCAGCATATTTGGGGGAGCGAGTCATTGTCACACTAGAGGCTCATCCCAGGAGCAGCGACAGCACAACAGAGGCCACGTGAGCCTACTCCCCAAATTCAGCCTGTTTCCAGATTGAGGAGGCTCTGCTCCTGCATTATTGAAGATCCGCTTTTTCCTTTACACGACCCCCCTGGCTCACAAATGAAGTAAGAAGGCAGAAGACAGTCGGACCGTTGGGGAGTCAGGACCGCTGTATTCATTTGCCAGAGTGGGGAAGGAATTAAAGACCTCATTGTGGAGTGCTGCTATTACTCTCTTTGAAAAATGAAGCTGTTCTCCCACTGTTTTTCTATTAGTGCCAGTAGAGTGTGTGCCCATCTGCGTCCATACGGTGGATAGGTGGCTTTTAATAATGCATGTTTTCATTCATTTTTAAACTCTAGGGGGAAGACGACCGACGGGAGAGCGGTGCAGAGAGGCAGCGGTGTGATGGTCGTGGCCACGGCTGCACATGAAATCAGGTCAGGGGCAGTGTTTGAATCCCGCTCTCCCAGTTCCCCTCACGATTTTCCACAGGGACAGGAAGTCACAGTATTTGAGGCAGATGACTTCCTGTGGGACAGCCATGTCTTGGGACCGTGCTGATTACAGCAACAGCCTGAACAAACACGCTCAATAAATCACTCTCCCTCTTTGTCAAATCCTGCACACAACAGTGCAGCACATTTGTTATTTTGTCGTGCGGAATGTGTGAGTTGGTGAATTCATCTAGGTGCACGCTCATGCGTGTCTCTACACAGAGGTGCATATATGCATATGTATTCGCACATACAATGAATGTAGTGTATATTTATATGTGTATGCATCCAATTTCCCTTCCTGCTAATGTATTAGCAGGTCATCTATTTCCAAAGGGAAGCTTTGACACATCAGCTGGCTGGTTCTGACAACAAGCCAGTGTCCACTGAATGATTGTGGAGGACACTGAGGGCTAAGGGACACCTTCCTTTTGGTCACCGGAGACCGTCACGCACACTCCAGTCTGAAGCAGTGCAGCGGCCAGTGCCAAAACTAATGGCAGTAAAACACCAAGGGCTGGCCTGACGGGTTGAGTGATGGACCAACCTGGCCAAGCCTTGGTTAAGGGACACTGGGGTGCAGGACTTAGCTGGAGGAGGCAGAACAAGTGCGAGAGACAAACAGTATCTTTCAAAGCACAGCCTGGGTCTCATCTATGGTGGTGGTTGTCCCTACAATAAAAGCCAGTAAAATACAGTCCTATCATGTGGGCTGGTGTGTAAGTCATATATCACCGGGTTCCACCATTCTCTTCCCAGACACTGGTTGTCGTCAGGGTGAAAGTGAGAGGCAACTGTCATTGCTGCTGTGCCCACTGTCATCTCGCTTGCAGCTGAATCAAAGGGACAAATTACATCCCCCCGCAAACGTTTGGACTGATGTCAAAGTGGGGCAGCGTGGTAATTTCAGCATTATCTCCCAAGTGTCCGTGCTTTTCTCTGTCAAGGGCGACGTGGAGCAGGGCCAGCCCCTGATGTGACCCTGCCTGCACGGACAGCTCCAGAGGGACGGCTAATCCCTTTATCTTCTGCCGCTCCTCTTATCTCTCACATGGTGATGGCTGGGAGGAACCGGCTCCACTCAGGCCTGCACAGACCCCCCTGGGGCAGGCAGGGATACCCCAGCCAAACCCTCTGAGTGTACACAAACACACAAAAAACAGGAGAGAGGAGGAACGAGGTAGCAAGGAGGAGGAGGGAGGGCTGCAGAAGACGAGCCACCTCAAAAACCCAGACAAATCTAAAGGAAGAAATGACCTAACTTGACACGGGACACTGAGCCCGGGTCTGCCTCTTTGCCAAAGTCTGAGATCATAGGAAGAGAGAAGAGAGAGAGGAGGGAGGAGCTGAGGGGGTTTTAAATTTTGTTGTCGGGTTTCTTGGCACAGCAGACAGAGACCTAATCGACACCGGCTTGGCAGTGTGGCTGGGAGAATGCTGGGGGCTGAGGAGATCACGTTTTTGTCTCCGGGGCTGGGCTTTTTGTCTGTTTTACTTCTGTTTCATCTAAGCAGGCAGGAAGAAAAAGCCAACTGTACTTACATAGATCTCTGCACCATAGAAGCCATCTTGGTACACAACCCTGTGAAATTAGAGAACAGGAGTGTCAGGTGATTTGGAGTAAATGCTGCCCTACTGAATCTCAGCCCTTCACGTTCTTCCTATCTCAACCGTTTGTAGGTCTGTGGGGTCAGCTCCTGGCAGCTTCAGTGTACTGTAGCACAAATAATGAATGACACATTAAAGCGAAAAGTGCAACTGTTTCACATCCCCGTCCAATTTTCTGCTCTGGTAAAATTGTTTGTCTTTCCAGTTGCTGCAGTGTTGTCAGGAGGGCTGGTGGTGGTGGTTGTGGTGGTGGTGGGGAGAGGAGGGCGGGACAAAAGAAGGCAGCGGAGGAGCTCCGTCACATGACTTCGCTATATAAATCAACCAGCTGCCATCGGTAGCAAAGGGCCCTGGAGTGGGAGGGAGGGGAAAGGGGACATGGGATTTCCAGTCCCCGGCTTCAGCGGAGAGTCTCTCTGCAGTAAGATGGATCCTGATCTAATCACAGATAGACAGCTATACTGGGCCCTCGGCCGGCCTCCGTCAGACCTCTCCCACGGCCACACAGACCACTGCTGATAAGAGACGAATGCGAGGCAGGGCTACACAAAGCCGGGAGATCAGCTAGGCCCTGGTCACAGTCCAGTGAGATCTGCCCAGTAATACGCTATCTCAGCTCTCTACAGCTCTCTACAGTTCTCCCTGTGGCTTTGTTAGTTCCCTCTTTGACAACAGACGTGTACATAAGGGTGGGCAGAGCTACGGCATGTACATACCTAGATACCTACAATGATTTTACCCCCCCCCCCCAAAGACCTCACTATGGTTATGCCCACTTTTATTTCTTAACAAACAGAACTACATTAATTACCTGTTTTTGTTATTTGACAGCTGAATGTGTGGTCTACTCAATAAAACTAAGACAAAACAATATATATTAACACTTGTCACCACACTCCCCTGACGGTGAAGAATCTTCAGACAGAAATGCAAATGCATGTGCACACAAACACAGTACATTCACACACTCCTACTACAGCCCGAACACAAGCGCTTTCTAGGTTCAGGTTAGAGATTTGATACTCACGCTCCGTAAGCTGGGATGGGTGGTGGCGGTGGGGCTGTGCGGAATGTGTTGTACACAGCCCGCCCCCGACCTCGCAAGTGGGCACCCCTATAGGCCACCGTAGCGCCTGTGGCAGGGTAGGGAAACCCTGTTACTGTGGAAAGAAAACACACGAGAGAAGAGAAAATGACTTTCAGAGAACATCCTCGACTTGGCATTGCTTACCTTATGACAGAATACATTAGAGAGAGACGTGTGGCACTGCTTTCCCTATGACAGAATGCATTATGGGGAAGACAAGGAAACAATAGATTTAATCTTTTCTAGGTGCGCCTCATCGAGCACTCTCCCCTTTCCCAGCTCGCTGCTTTGTGCCGTACTCAGCAAGGATCCACATTTGCTGTACGCATCCTTTCCTGATGCCTGGCGAGGGGCAGCCTTGAAGCATAGGCAGGTAATGGATGCAATACCACTAGTTTCGCACCACGGCTTTTGCATAGTTTAGACACAATGGGCTAGCAGTGAGGGGAACAGTGGGAGGGTGGACAGGGGAGAGGTAGAGGGCGTTTCTAGGTGTTGGCTAGAGACAAATGGGAGGTGAAGGTTGTTAAACAACCTTACTAGATATTCAGAACTTCCCCAGGGGGAAGTGGAGCAGATGGGCTGGATAGCCAAGGCCCAAACCTCAGTATGACCCCCCATCTCAAACCCCATCTGGGACCATCTTTAACCAATCACACAGCTACATATGTCCTCTGCTGATGGCTACTGGGTAGGTTGTGGTGAAAGGCTTGAGGGTGAGTAGTAAGAGTTGGTGTGATGGTGCAGTAAAATGTCCACAGTCACAGAGGACAGGAGATGTGATCCTCAGCTCTCTGCTTAACCTTCAATCAGTCCAGTGGCTGTCTGATTACAAGCTGTGAAGGTGCATACAAACACACCGATCTTGAGACATGATTAAGTTGGCCTCCTCTCTTCCAGCAATCGAAATTCCCTCACATCCCCCTTCTCTCTGTTCTTCACCCTCTCTCCCTCCCCCAACGCCTAGTCCATCACAGCACAGTCATCTCCATTATTCTTCATCCCCAGCAACGCCTCCTCATCACCCTCCCCTCACCTTATTCTTCTTTATTCATTTCCATGACATGTTTTGGGTGAATTCATCACAGACCACTTCAGTTTCTCCAATCAGAGATCACCCTGTGATGGGGAAGCGTGAAGCTCCTGGCTGGTGTTGTTGAGAGTGGAAGGGGAGGGGGGGGGTTCAGTCTGGGTGCGTTACACTGGTTAATAACATGTATTCACTGTGCCTCAGATGAACCTACGGCCACAAAGCAGACAGCAGACAGCCCCTCGCAATCGCAGATAAACTACACTGCAATGAAGATCCATGGTGGCTTGTATATACTCGGTGGCGTATACGTTTCTGCCTGGGGAGTCACGGAATGGTGTTACCGTGCCTGGTGCAGCGTTCAACCTGCAGGTGGACAAAACCAGTGAGCACCTTAATGAACGATGCACACCCTAGCCCCGCTGCTTCAATAAAGCTGACAAGGAGACAGATTAGTAGAGCTTTTAAAAACACAGAGAGCCAGGTTTAATGTCTTCTGCCATTAACATCACGCTCCATTAGTGGGTCCACACACATATTCAAACTCTGCGTCTCATTTGGCCAGGTAACGCCCACAGACGACCCCCCCCCCCCCCCCCCCCCCCCCCCCGCTTCCACACACCACCAAGGGCACTTTGTTTGCTGCCAACGTACCAATAGACTGCCTGGACTCGTAGGGTGCCCCCTTTCCCCCAAGTGATTTATAATGCTGACCTTGACATTTAAATTAGTCTCTTTTTTTGGAGCAGTGGACATCTGAGCGTAGTTGCTAAAGGGCAAAAACAATCCTCTTTGATAGTTTCCGAGGTGTGTGCGTTTTTTTTCCCTCCTTTTAACAAATCGCTACTATTTCCGGGCCCCAGAGAGTCCAATTGCTTCTTTCTTCCTATTTTGGAAATTTGCATGCAATATGCATGCACTGATGTATGTGAATGTAAACTCATAATGAGTTGGCGATAGGCTACACTGCTTCAATAATAACCCATAAATCAAAGGCAGTGTCACACCTTAGTAAGCCCGTGAAAAGCAACAACAGCCACGGTGTATGAGAGCACAAACCTGGTCTAGCCACCAAAGTCAAACACCTTTTCCGGGAGGGGGCTGGAGAAAATATGAGTTATGTGCTGGAGGGCGGCGGGGTCACGCTGCACCTCATATGTCATATGTGTCAACTTGAGAGAAGCTCAATACCTGCAGAGCCAGTTGGACCTGAGGTAATCCAGCTCTGTGCCAATGATGGGGTCATAACCGGCTCCCATAAAGAAAGATCTGATTTTCCACAAGGTTGATCTCTCTAATACGTCCTGCTCAAATACATCGGGCAATGAGCACTTAATCCACGCACTGGGGACCAAAAACAGCTTAATCTAATCAAGAGTCTGGAGCTTAATTATCCCCCTAACGTACACTCCAACAATGAGAGGATCTGTCCACATATATTAAGATGGCAATTAGCCTTTCTTTTCTGTCATTTACACAGCTGGTAGCTTTTCAGGAGTCCTCAACAAAACTCTACCTCAGTAGCAGAGAATATGAACTGGTGACTGAACAGCTGCTAATCCCCTGTCTCCTCAGGAATTAGGCTGCAGAGGAGAGTCTCTCTCTGTTAGCCTGGGGGACTGGCCATATAAAGGGTATTTTCTAAGTGGCAGCTGTCCATGATGCTGAAAACATCCAGCACAAGGAGTGAGTCAAAAAAGTTTGCCAGTTGTTTTAAGATGAGCTGCATGTGTTGCATACAGATTTTCTTTATTTGAATCAGTTTTTCATGTTTTGGTGAAATATAAATCTCCAATATAATATATAAGATACCAATGACTGTACATATATAATTGTAAACATTATATAAGGACACGTGTACATGTGTGACAAAGCCAATTAAATGGACCAAAACAAAGACAGATAGTTGTTATGTTAAAGATGGACAGACCTATATTTTTCCATTCAAGTGAATGGAAACAGATCCTGGGGTAAAAACACAGTAAAACAGGACAAAGGTGAGCACAGATACCGGATGCCCACCAGCTACTTCACACCATGAATTGTGCCACTGCCATGTTTTATTGCCAATCCCTCCATTTGACTGGGAACCCAATCACCTTGCTCCTCTTTCCTGGACCAAGACACCCCACACCCTCCCAGCAGGGCTCTGGGGGAGGTTTGGGTGTTAGGCGGCAACAGAGGACATGGACCCGGAGTTGGCGCCGCTTGCCTGTACCCTACCCACTACTCCCCAGCCCCCCTCCTCTATCAGTAGGAGGAGCCAATCTACCCTAGAAGAGGTTAAGAGTGGGGAGCCGGCGTGAGGCTCTCATCCGTCATTCTCCTGAATGGGTTTTGAGGACAATAAACCTGTAGCGCCAGGACGAATGGAGACGAAGTGTGCTGTCACTGAGCCAGGATTTATGGCTCCCAATTTTACTGATCTCCCGCACAGAAATGAGGACTGATAAACAGTGATTAATCGCCTTTATATCCCATTTTACTCCCACCAAAAGTATATTAACTGTAGCTATGATGATTTTCCTGGAACCTGATTCTTGTTTTTTCTTCGGGAGGGGAACAACATTACAGTCAAAAGCATGGTCAGTGTTGTTATTTTTTTCTTTTTTATCGCTAAAACGGCAGTTTGCTGCTCATTAGGGCGGTTTTGTTTCAAAAATGTATCTCTTATTTATGTTTCCCATCCTCCCAGCTGGCAAGCATATGTTGTCGTTTAGGCTTGGCAAACTCCAGCGCCATGTCAAGACGACTTGAAAAATTAGCAGCCAATAAATCACCCAGCCCCTCCTGCTTCCCCTGCCTGGAGTGGTGGACCACACTCCCTCTGATTTATGAGATGATTTGGGAAGTGTGTGTGTGTGCGTGAGTGTGAGAGGGTGTGTGTGTGAGTATAATATGGAGAAAGTGTACATGAAAGAGGCGACATGTATTAGTGTCTGTGTTCTACATAGGTTATCTATTTCAGTATCCTGGGGGGCTTTGGTCTGAGTGTGAAAACAGGGCAGGGGATGTTGGGATGCTGTGTGTGTATATAGGTCAACAGAATGATTGTTAATAAAAGTTAGACTTACTAAATGTCCAGATTTTTAATTTAGTGAAAATTCTACCTGAGCCGTGGCATAATTTATATGTTTGAGCACGTGCACAAACCCACAGAGGAGTGTGTGTATGTTTGTGTGTGTGTGCGTGTATATGTGTGTAATTATCAGGGGAAGATGTCAAAACCAAGGGAATGGTGGGGGGAGGAGGAGGAGGCAGGTGGGAGGCAGGGAGGGAGGCATGGAGGGGGTGAGGGGTTGGGATGAAATAAAAATGATAGATGACTGCTTTCTGTCATGGACAGTTATTTAGAGGTTCGCCGTAAAGCTGTCCGGGGAATGAACAGATTTTAGTCTAATGAGCAGAAAGGAAAGCCGTTAAAGTGGCGCGATGTGCTCAGCACTTCTTCCAAATGAAATAGTACCATTTCCCCCTCATTAAAATGCAAAGGGTTCATATAACATACAGCAATAAAGCTGGCATGTCGAGGCACAGAGAGATAGGGAAAACCCCACTGAGCTCATCTCATTCCTCCATTACTGAGACCAGAAGGAATAGCGGCCTTCGACAGGGTAGGTGCCAACAATATCGCTCACTCGATCTCCCTTATTCGGTTAGCTCTGTAAAAGTCAATCTGGCGCACTTGGCAAATCCATCCACAGCAGCAGCCTCCACAATCTGATAACAGTTGCAGGGGCGCTTGCTCTTGAAATCATTTTTTTCAGCTTTACAGTTGCACACCGTGCAAACAATGGCTCAGGCTCCTTCAGCCACTCACAGAGGCTTGGATCATCCACTGCTTATCTGGGCCGCGCTCAGATTCACTTTGATTTGAAGGGAATTTCATGTTCAGTAGGTTCAGGATGAACCTGATTGTAGAAATTCTGGGGTCAGATTGGGTTTGGCTGCAGCTGATAGTGGCCTCAGGTACACTGCGGTGCATGTGGTGGAGGGTAGAGAGAAAAAAACACTCAGAAATTCTGTGAGCTGAAGCTGTAGGTCTCTTACCGGCATACAGTTCAGGACCATAGACAGCTCCGACCACTGGATTCAGCTTCCAGCCTGGTGAACAAAGAAAGACTCTACTGACAACAGGAACTCAACGGAAATTCCATTTTTTTTAAGGTTTGTGATACATTTAACAACTTACCGTTCGTGTAAGGATTGGCCACTTTTTTGTTTGTCATCACTCGTGCTGTTGCATTGTTCACCTGTGCAAAGCAACAAAACACAGGGTCCGTGATTACCGAGCCTCACATTTACTGTCCAGATATCGAGGATGGGCCAAAAGCAGGCAGCAAACCAAGATGACACAAAGAGCGATTCATAAAGTAACAGATAAATAAATAAATGATTATGTAAATATGTTTTTAGCTCTATGGTGTGATTGAGTTTGGTTCAGCATTTCATGAATTTATTCATCGTTTCAATTCTCTTACACATTATTAAATTACTGGAAGGAGGGGGAAAGCATGCACCAATTACCCACAGGTATGAATAAAAAAAAGAACATCCCACAAAATCAGTAATTGGTTGGATAAACAAATGGATTCCAAAAGAAAAACACAGACAGTGCTTTGATTTTCTTCTATTGACCTGATGAGAATGACTGAGTGGGGGCTCGGCTCATGGTAAACATGAGCAGAATAAGAGCAGCCAGCACTAAACGATGGTGACGGGGGAATGCAGGCCTTCTCAGGTTTGACAGGAACCCAGAAGATGATAGCATGCATTCATTCTGCATTGTCAGGTGATGATGGACAGCTGGCGTGTCCAGGTTGACATATACGGATCCTGCATTCTACGGAGAACAAGTTATACGCACCATTATGCATGCATGCATCCAGGCACGCACACACACACACACACTCAGGGATGCAGATATCCACACACACACACACAGCAGCCACATGCTAATGCATTTGTTTTTCTGGAAGTTCAGGAGGCAGCAGGCAGGTAGTAGAAAATGATGGGAAATAGGGAAAAATGAAAGCACCTCAATTTTGCGTCCCTCTACGATTGTACCGTTTAGTTTCTCCCGTGCACGATCAGCATCTGTGCTTGTTTCAAAAGTTACAAACCCAAAGCCCTGTGAGCGCCACGTTAGCCACCGGTAGAGAGAAAGGAGGAGGGAAAAGGTTGGACACACATGTACACACATACACACACACACACAGACACAGAGGAAAAAGAGAGGGGAAGGGAGGAGAGAAGGAAAAGAGGTGAGAAGACAGGAGTAGGTGAGCAGCAGAGTCGAGTTGTAAGCAGCCAGATTAATTAGAGGCAGTTAGTGAGGCGTCAGGAAACAGCAAACAGAGAGATCCGAGGAGGAGAGGAGAACGGTGACATGACCTCACACAACAACACCAACAAACCTGCCTGCTTTACCCAATTAAACAGCACGGCACTGGTGCCATGGGTGAATGTCAGGAAGCAGCAGATGCAAAACACTGTGTTAGCTGCCATAATAGTCGTATAATTATCTACACAACTTCAGCAGCGCGGCCGCTCAAACGGCCCCCGACTCCCTTTGAAGACGTGGGCAACGGGGAAGGAATGAAGAGGAATTCTCCGAAGAGAGATGTTAACGTGATCTCTGACTATTTCTAATTCACTGCACTAATAAGTAGGACAGTTATAGAGGCAAAATTACACTGGCTCACTGATGCAAAAAAAAAAAAAGTGATTGGTGTCACTGCAAATACCATCGTCTGTGATAGAGAAGAGCGAGGATATTGACTTTAAACCCTGACCAAAATATACCCAACCTCTCATTTCCATCCCCCTCCCCCCAACTCTCTGTCTCCCTCACTCCCCTGGGGGGGTTTGTCACTTCCTTGAGTTATGTGGACTGGGATACTGGACCTGAGCTCTATAGCAGAAGCATTAAGATATGCTGGCCAAACAAGTCCCATTCCTTTGGTTTCTATATATACTTATAGAGGTATGGGCAGGAGAAGAAGGAGTGTGGCCGGCGCTGCCTGATAATTGCTTGAGGATGTAATACATGTGAGAGATGGCGAGCAATGTGATCTTGTATGCATACACAGGATCTCCGGGCTGCTATTCCTAGCATAAATAACACGGGACCTGTCCTTGGGGAAAGAGAGATAAAGAAATAAATTCAAAAAAGGAATTGAGGGCAAAATTAATCCTTTGGACATTCACCCGACTGTGGTTACCCCGTCTATCTTTTTTTTTTATCATGCACAAATAATTAGCTTACAAGAGGGGAGAGTGGAGCCACCATTTTTCAAAGGAGACAAACATATTGAATGCAAATTGCCAAAGCTTCATAGGAAATAGATTGTTTATTAATGGCCTGGTAGGTTCATTATATAGCACACAGGGTGCGGGAGAAGAGAGAGAGAGGCATCATGGGTAATGGCTTTGTAGGGCACAAACAATAAATGCTTGTTACGGCGGAGGAGGCAGGTTTATCCGGTGCTCAATCTTGTCTGGCAGAGGGGGCTGAGTGCAGCAGCGTCACTTGGTTCCAGGGCTCCCTGCATGCCTGTGTACGAGCCCCAACTACTCCCAGGTATGAATGGGAATCAATAGTATTCATGCCTCAACACCCAGCCGGGGAGCCTGTCTCCTTTATGAATGGAAAGCTGTGGAGCTTAGTGCACTCTATTAAATGAACAGCTGGATGAGTAGCACTCGGCTGTTCACACCTCCGCAGGCTTCACCTGTCCATGGTAGGTGGTTCGGAGACTGATACTGCAGCAACACAACAGCGCTGCGGACATTTTTCAGCTGGCTTGTTGGCGTTCTTGGTTTAGAAGTTCACATCAGCCTTGAGATGTAAAGTAAAATTTAAATTATATACAATATTTTTGATTTTCTGTACAACCTTTTCTAAACTATGGACTGTTTATATTTTATTAATGCCAACTCAACCACAGTATCGTGTGTGCAAAGCCACAGCCTGATATATCTCAGTTCTCTGCTGTAGAGCTCCATTGTTGTCCAAACACTATTAAAAACACATCAGTGAGCCACACTGTTGCACTGGGTGACATTTTACTTCATTATCATGAACACACACACACACTGTAGTTTATTTTGACTCCATCCCACACACACACCGTCCTGCTGCTGGAATTACTTACCGGAGCACCAAATGTGGATTAATCCACTGCAGACAAAAGCAACAACGCCAGCACTGTTTAGACAGTGACCAGCTATTTCAGGAAAACACTGAGCCTTTTTTAAAACACTCATCTGTTTACCTGTGACCCAGTTCTGAACATTCACATCCTCAGGAGGAAACAACGGGTTTTGGGACTGAGTCATGGACGGAGTTGTGAAGTGAAAAAGTACAGGGAGATGAACTGAAACACTGAGGGTTGGGATTTGTTGGCAATAAGGAAACGATAGAATAATGCCAACCTCATCCTTTTTACTGGCTCCTTTAAAACCATTAAGTAAATGAGCTTGGATGTGAGCCTTCAATAAATGTGCAAAAACTTCCATTTAGCGAGCAGATGACGTCCTGTTAGTCCAAGGCTTGAAAGACAAGGCAATAGTAATATTAGCCTCCAAATTTCTTTCAACCAAACTACATTTATTTTCAAAACCTCCCAGTGGACATTATTATCATCCTGACTTATATTCTATTTAAAACAAAAATGATAAAACCTGAATAATGTATAATCTTCTTAATCAACACCCAGGCTTCAAAGAGGACCAGGTGCCTAAATAAGTGGTTTCAGTTCCATAAACTGGAGGACCTGCAGCCTGCTTGTGGATTAAGTGAATTGTGGAACAGCTCAATAATGAATTGATTGACAGGGCTAATGATTCACAACTTGGGTTAGAGCTGCAACAACAAAAACAATGGGGAGGGAGGGAGAACGAGAAAGAGAGGCACGGTGGATGCAGCTCTCCAGGACCAGGCTTAGAGACCACTACTCTCAGCCAATGTACACACCACACTAATGCCATCATTAGGAAACAGAGGAAGTACATGGTAATGAAGCAGCTGGCGTTCTAGTTCACTTACCTTGGATCCTCGCTCATTAAAGATAATCTCCACATCTAAAATCTTTCCAAATTGCTGCGGAGAGAAAAGAGAAAAGAGAAGAGCAGGGCAGAGACGGAGTTAGAAAGCCTCATTGGCGGTGAATTCATGAGAAGGACGACTGGAAAAAGAAAAACCATTAAGACAATATGGAAATGTTACTTTTGTGAGGAAATGGTGGTCAATTTGCATTTGTTAGCTCGGCAAACAGTTCTAGAAGCTCGCTGGCGTGCTTTAAAAAGAGAACTCAGAGTCGCCGCTTTAATGCGTTTCTGTATTTCTATCAATCCTATAAGGAACGAGATCAGAGGATCTATAAAAACACTGGATCTTTGGTTTCGTAACAGCATTTCTGATGTTTGTTTCCTGTTTTGTCTGGAGATACGGATCCACCTCCACGATGACCTGGGGGAAGCTCACCGTCGAGCAGATAACTGCGCCCTGAGAGTTTGGTGGATCAGGTCTCGACTGTACCTTCCTCTGTCTCCTCTATTGTTAATTCTCTCTTCCTCTCTTTGTTTGTGTGCTCTCACAGTCAACAGGACCTAAGGGCCGGTCCCCGGGGGTTAACATGCTCTAGCCTTTCGATTTAACAGGCCTGCCTTTGGATCATTAGAAAACAGAGGAATGAAAGTAAACTGTAAGTTCCTCTAATGAGTGGAGCGAGAGCGACTTTTAATTGCTGTCTACAATGGCCGTATTATTTCATTAAAAGTAATTACCCCGTCAAGCGGTCCGCGTCGCCTTCATTCCGGCACAACAGGGAAGAAATGGGCCTTCCATGTGGTCGACGTTCAATGGGAATGGATGGATCGCCACTAATAGGGGTTAGGAGGAGCTGGCTATTATCTGGCTTGTGCTTGAGGAGCTGAGGGTTTATGGGTTAGCGAAAAACATATGTCCCCCCCACTTGAAAGGGTAATGCAGTGACCACAGCGCACCAAGTTAAAAAAGAGATAGTTATTTAAAACCTCCTCAGTTTCAGCAGGATGCATCTGCTCCCCTATATGTCTGTTCTTTACATTCAAATCCACACATCTGCCTCATGTGGCGCTCAGCTCCACTGATTTGAATGGGAGGCGTTGGCTCGATCACACACACACACACACACACACACAGGCATTTACATCCCAGCGTGATGCCCCTTTCTCGCCTGAGATGACAATGCTTCCCCCATGCAATGTGCAGATGCTAATTGTTTTAACCGAGCGTAATGGGTTTGTGGCGTCGATTAATTAGTTTCAGAGGAAGTCGTCTTTGTGGATTTCCACATGGCGCTGGGGACTGCTCGCTGCTCACCAGTGATCTCATGCACTTCTATCCCCACCCACCCACTCTCTCTCACACACACACACACACACACACATATATAGAAACAGCTGCATCAGCAGCACCAATAAACAATAGCTTCAATGGGAGGAGTCTCCAGAGGGAAGACAAGGGAGAAACTGACATCATTAAAGAGGCTGCAGTCGGGTCCATGCATCCACAGACTATAAAAACAACTCGATATCAATATGAAGGTAAAATCAAAAAAAAAAGTTAAACCTATACCAGTGGCTTTACATGTTTTATGCCATTTATATTTTTACATTACAGCTGATCATGCTGCTACTTTTGAGACAGTTTTTTCCCACCGCTCCAGGTATACGTTGCTTTCCATTCATTCCTGTTTTCTTATGGCTTCCATTACATTATTGTTATTAAGGAAATACTATGGAGTCTTTCCAAACCATGCTGCACTTAAAACACATTACAGAGAAACAGAAATTGGATTACAGAAGTCAAGCAGGTTTCAGCAGTGTTGCATTTACACAGAAATGTACAGAAACCAACGGCTGCCTGGAGTAGTAGCAAAAAAATACATCAAAAAATGTAAAAACTGCACAGCATGCATACAAAGAAGTTAAAATATCAAGTACTCATGACTTGCAGTTTAGAAGCTAAAACTTGCAAACACACTGGTGAGGACTTGCTGCCTTTTTTCCTAAATTATGATACACAGTGTTTCCTCTGCCTTAAGCCTCCTTGTGCAGAAGCAACAAACAAGATCAAGGCCACTGTGCCTCCACCTTTGATTAGCTTGAATATCTTAAAGCTCTTAAGAAACCTATAATTACGCTGCAGCAGCGCTGTGTATTCAAACAGCAGCGTGCCAGTGTGGAGCATGTTCAGGCGCAGTAGTCAGTGTGACAGCGGGGGGGGGGCAGAGGTCCTGATTGCTCTGGGAAATGCTGCGAGAGCCCTTAGATGCACCGAGAGAAGCTCTGCTAAAGAACCCAGTCGCATAAACAAGGGCACCCTCAAGTAGCGCAGCATGGGTGCTGCGCGGGGCTCGCCAGCACTTGCAGTGTTTTCATTTCCCCCCTACACTAGCTAACGCTCAGAGATCACAGTTTCTAATTACTGATTAAGGTCCGCTGTGGTCGTCCTAATGAGCCCTTCATTTGGCGCCTCGTTAAAGGCTCACAGGTTTCCCCATGCCCGTAACACTGTGGCGTGCGGGGTGAATCTCAGGCCCTCCCTCTTGTTTTAGGGCGCTCGCTCCACAGCGTTCTACTGCTGTTGAAGCCTTTGCGTGCCGTCACCACAGAGGGTTTGTCCGTGCTGTGTGGGAGCAGATGGAGCTCCTGGCGGGGCTTAGCCTTCTCTAGGGGCCCGTGCTGCACCTCCACTCTCTCCTCCTCGGTCTTCCCTCCTGCATGTCTGTGGGTTTCACTCATGCGTAACAGTAATGGCGTATTGAGCCGGTGGCGCTCCAGAAGCCATTAGAGCTAGAGGGATGAAGCTTTCCACACACTGATCACACAAAGGCCCATTGTGGAGGCCATGTCAGAGGGTGGAGCAGACCAGCTATCTCCTTGCCAAGCACTACCCAGGACAATCAATCCCACAATCCTCTACTATGCCAACCACCGAGAAGGGAAGGGGGGGCATGTAACAGGAAGGAATGGGCAACACGTGGGTGAGAGGTTGATTGAGGGGGACTGGGTGGGCTGCGATCAATTTTGTATCGTATATCTGCATGCGCCGGGCCAGGCACACAAAGCCTCCGAGCTAATTACTGAGGCGATTTGGATTCCACACGACCTGCACCAGAGCTGGGAACAATAAAGCCAACAATCAGAGGGAGAGAGAGAGAGCAGCCATGTTGTCTGCGATTTATAAAGCCACAGCCAGGGCTGTAATTAATATCATCAGCTGGATGTTGTCTTCATAACGATGAGAATTAACGCCTCTGGGTTCTAATGGTCCAATTAGTGCATAACATTTAAAGTACATTTTTGGCCATCGTCTCCATTCAGATCCATTATCGTTATTGAATTTGGGATGTTTGGTTCAATTCTTATTGAGGCTTTTGTGAGACACAAGGGTGAGCTGTTGAAATATTCATCGCCTCATTAATTGGGCAAGACGCAGAGAAAAAGAGAGAATTTCTGTTGGGGACCTCTGGTGTGCTGATATGTGATATGACTGCTTCTGTCTGCAGCTGACTGTGTGTGTGTGTAACCTCTGAACAGGTGAGCGGGAAAAATAATTTCCTCAGACCCACTTTCAGCAGATGATTTAATATTCAATGATGTTATTTTAAAGTTATAATCTATAACTTTTCCACAACAAAATGTCTAAAAACAACAATGTTATACATGTTGTTTAGTTGTGTTCTTACATTATCGCCAATGGTTCCAGAAATCTGTGATTTTATTCACATCCGTTTCATTTGGTTGCCTGTTAGTGATGTCATATCCCCTATGCTCATGTGTTGGTGTCGTGGTTCCTACCAGAAGCTCAAAATGGACTTTTATCCAGTTTTAAGTCACTTCATTTGTTCAATGAACTTTTTACACCTTGGTTGTTTTCAACTATATATTTTGAAGGATTTTAAATTATCACAGAAAAAAGCCAAACAAATGTTAGACAGCTCAGCTCCCAGCTGCTTTGAGACGTCTGTGTCTGCTGAAGAGCGTCGGTGAATCATTGATTTTTTAAGTGACACTGCTTTATTTGTTGTTTCTACTGGTTTTAATCCCCTGGTTTGTTGGTTACGGAGCAGAGGAGACCTCTGTGGATAATATGACTGTCGGTAAAAACCTCCTGAACGTCTGGTTCATAAGTTATCAAACAAACAATAGAAACAAAGGCTGTAGCTCCAGGTAAAAACCTCCTGAACCACTGACACTGAAGGAATCCAAACTCAGACCCATGATCCCACGCTATTTCATGACGCCGTCTTTTGTCATTGTTTTCATTTCGAGACCCTGAGCAGCAGAAGTTACACACTGTGTGTTTTAGAAGATTTTCCACATTCAGAACAAAACAGTTTCTCTGTTTCCTATTTCTATCCACCATTCTTATTGTTAATAATGAAAGAACACTCATCAAGTTCAAGTTAATTACTAATAACTACATTAATTATTAATTGGGGACACGTATCTAAGTAGAAGTTTTGACAGGGCAGAGGACAGAGACGAACAGTGAAATCATTACTGTTCAGGGTTGTGTATCTGTCTGCAGCACTGTGGGTTTTTCTCACACATCAGCACCTGATTGTGACTGACTGAGCTGTTTTCCTCCACTTTTCCTGACTCGTAAAAACTCACAAGGCTTTTTTTTTTCTCCTGACAGTGTAGTTACCAGATGACGGTTCAAGCATCGGCCACTCTCATTAAATATGTGGCCTGTGCTGTGTGATTTGGCCCCCACTGCTGGTTTTTAATGAAGGTTAATAAGCCAAAAAAAGGTCATAAAATGTAATAATAATTTGTTCTGATGTTAGTGAGGAGTTCTTTGTGTCAGGCAGGGTGGGGCGTCTCTACTAACCTTACCTTCAGATAAAGTGGTTCAGATTGTCTTTAAAACATCTATAACATGTTGTTAGTTCACAACCTGTCTGATTACCGGAAGACTTTTTTGTCATGTGCAGTGCAGCGCTACCATAACCCACAGATTTATTTTGTAACAGAGTTTTCCTCTGAGATACTCACCCCAAACATTTGCCGAAGGTCGGGGTCCCGGAAGCGGAAGGGAATGTTGGAGACATGTAACCTTTTGGGCTGCTGCTTCTCTGAAGAGTCTGAGTGCTGGAGCTGGAGCTGCTGAGAGCCCTCTGTTTGCGTCACATCATCTGTCTGCCGGAGGGAAACAAACAGAAAAGACACAAGCTGCTCATTAGCTGCTACAGTCTACTGTACCTCCCGGTCCTCAAGTACAGGGAGGGGTGGGTGTGGGGGGTTGAAACAGGGGGGTGGCGGGGTGCAGGGTGGGGTTGGGGAGGCCTGGCTGACTAACTTACTCAGCGTCTGCCATTTTTCAATCTGGTGAGAAAGCCAAAGCGATAAACAGCCGATGACTTATAGTGTCAAACCTGAGGTTGTGCATTACAAATCCACTTATTAATCTCTTGCACTTAGCTCTTGAGCAACAGGGAAGATTGAAGGTGCTGACAAAAAGGCGTGGATATAGATCCCACAGAGCCCTGACATGTCTAGACTAAAGACACATTATTGGTGACGTTTGCACACAGGCATCAGAGTGCGAGGCCCACAGCCCTCAGCGTTGTTGTTTCCATCATTATGAGAATGCTATGCTGACATTTCTATATAAATGACGTGTCTGATGTCCATGACAAATTCACTTGTTTCTCCCTGTGACACCCGTGATTGATTTCACTGAGGGTTCTGGTGGCTTGTCTGTTTAGATGGACCTTGTTTTTGTAGCAGTTTCGTTTTTCTGATGTATTTTCTGTGGGTAAAACCTCATTGGTCAACAGCATAGTTTATCCTCCCTTTTATGCTCTGTCGTGGGACAAGTCTATCTGCACCAGTTCTCTTTTAAAAATTGGTTGTTTGAGTGTATTTCAAAATGCATTGAACTGTTACACAAATTGCTGACAGTTTTCTGACCTGTCGTCTCTGTGATTAAGGGCTGGTTCAATTTTAAGCCACTAAAGCTGTTCAGTTAAACAAATACTTCAGCATTCTGGACACATCGATATCAATCACTGTATGAGTGTTAAAGGTCCCATATTTTAGACTATTCCAGTGTTTATTTTGAATTTTGAGGTCATGGCTGAGGGCAGTGACTGCTTTGTTGTGACATCACAAAGTTCCAGAAGTCCTGACGGCTGGTTTTAAGGCTCAGTTCCTGAATACAGGCTGTGTGCATTTCTCTGTGCACTGAGGCTTTGATACCTCCACATCTACCTTTATACTATATGGCCTATAAGGATGGAACTAGAGCCAGGAGGTAATTAACCTAGCTTAGCATAAAGCCTGGAGGGAGACAGCTAGTCTGGCTGTGTCCAGAGTTAAAAAACATGCCTACCAACATATTCTCACGCTCACTAATTAACACACATCTCACACAAACACAGATATAAATGACACTTTGTGGTTTTAGCTAAGTTTTGTGCCGATCAACAGCAGGGTGCAGTGACTTTTTGTCGTCACAGTGATGTTGCCAGGTTTGGTACTACTGCTCCTGAGACTTATTATATAAGACTAATAACTTAATATATCTGGCAACCCACGCTGAGGCTGGAGACGCTGCACAGAAGCACAGAACAGATGAACAATCTGTTGCACTGTAGCACCTAAACACCACCAACTGGCATTTACTAAATAAATAAATAAATCAAACAAGATGCACCCAGTTATTGGTCAGCTTTATAGGTGATGGTGGGCGTATCTGAACCTTGGAGAGATCGAGTCCTGGCTACGCTGACTGCTGGCAGGAGACAGGAGTTGCACTGCAAAGATGTGGTGTCGAAGTCAGACATGAAACCTTTTGCCTTATTTCCTCCCTGAAAATCTATAACTGCATCGCACCACTTTCACCTTTGTCTCCGCGAGAGGACAGAAGGTTGCTCTCATAGCCGTCCACAAGAGGTCACTCATCAGGAAACCATGCACAAAGTTAGTTTAATGCATTTGAACACAGAGCCAGTGCTGTGGTTCTGCTGGTGGGGGGGTGCAGTCTCTATTCTGCAAATAGTAAGCAAATAATAAAAATGAACAAAAATGAACTGTGATTTAGTGCCGGTGACTGTGGGAAGGGGCTAAATAAAGAAACACAACGAGGAGGGGAGGATGGGAAACAGCAGAGTGGAATATATACTGAGCACAAAAGCTGTTTGAACGTGATATGTAAACTGCAAGGTCTCCTGGGAAGTGCTCTCTGAGCACGGCAAACATGCTATACACTGGCTGGGCAGTCACACACAGAAACACTGACACAATCTTGTACTGAGATACAGACGTGAAAAGGGAGTAGGTAGCCGGAGTACAAATGGTTCAAATGACACACGCGCACACGTGCACACGTGCACACACGCCCATGTCCACACACACACACACACACACGCCCACGCCCACACACACACACACACACACACACTGATAACCCTCTCCCTGCTCTGCTCTGAGGCTGTCAGTCGGCTGCAGGCCTCTCTTAGTGATACATTTCCCACCATTTAGGAAATGGGGTAGGGATTTATTCATTATAATTCATCATCACAGTATTATCATTATCATCATGATCGTAATGATGATCGCCTTTATTATTCTCATTATCATAATCACAATCTCCACTGTAATGGCTGTCATTTATTTGGTTTTTATGGCCCATTCCGAGACGGTGACATACATTGTTAACAGTGACAGTTGTTTGATTCAAGGTCCCACTTTGTCTCCCTTGCAGCCATCCAGGTAGGGCAGGTTGGTGGCAGCTTCCTAAGTCCCGCCTGAGTTTGACGGTGCCCAGACCAGAGGTTAACAAGTGGCGAAGGACACGGGAGCCGGAAAATGCAGTGA
This sequence comes from Trachinotus anak, assembly GCF_046630095.1. Classification (NCBI taxonomy): domain Eukaryota; kingdom Metazoa; phylum Chordata; class Actinopteri; order Carangiformes; family Carangidae; genus Trachinotus; species Trachinotus anak. The sequence continues at coordinate 2,003,916 of NW_027273854.1, read as the reverse complement.
GCCGGCCGGCTGGTAAGGAGTGGATTTGTGACAGAGAGAGACGGGCGGAGGGGTCTTAACTCTGCCGTGTCCTCGCTCGCTGGAGGTTAATAGCCTGAGTAGCCATGTTGGGCCCTGGGGGTGACACATTGCAGACAGATGCTGGGACCGTGGAGGGTGACAAGGTACCAGAGCCCCACAGGTCAATCTGTTTCATCGGTCACACATGACACTATCGACCTTTAGCGTATGTTGCTAGACTACTGAGCACCACTGTCCTCCAGCTCTGTCTGTCTGGCTTTTTATCACGGCAGGCGCAGTTGCATGTTTGCAAACATCCAGATTAACTTTCCGTCTGCACTCAGACAGGCCGGCAGCGCGCTGACATCAGGGGCAAATACACATACGGAGAACACAAATGCTGAATTGCTGACTCCCAAGCACCCCAGACTGCATCCTACTAACTCAATAACTCGGAGTGTCACTGAGATCCGGGATGCCTGCCTCCGCACGCCGCTCCCGAGGCTCCAACCTGCCTGCCTGGTTGTGAAATGGTGGCGTTGCAGTGGAAAATAATTACCTCCGTATTACCATAGGAGGCCACCTTCAGTGGCACTTTACTGTCCCGACAGCTGCTGTCACAGGGAGGAGGAGGAGGAGGAGGTGGGATGCAAAACACACCGTCACCGCCAAAGCCAGCAAACCAGAGAGTGAGAGAGCTGTCAACTCCGGCAACTCTCCGGCTTCCTGCTCAGTCATTTCTCTAAAAGACTCCCTTGCTGTTATTTGCAAATCGCCTGCAAAGTGCTCTGCTCAGCACTTTCCCCCTCCTCGCAGAGTGGCATTACAAGAGCATAATTGAAACTATCTGATTGGAATGCTGCCAAGCAGGTAGATTACATCCGATTAAATGGGGGGAGGGGGGTGGGAGGGGATACTGAATCTTCGCTCACAAGAATTATAATGCCTGAGCTTTAATTTATTATTTTCCTCTCCCGCTGCTCCACTGTTTGTTTTGTTTTCCTAAAGAAGCTGCAAGTATATCCTCTCCATCACCTGAGACAGCAGGGGGTGTGAAGGGAGTGAGTGTGGAGCAGAGGCGCTGCCCCCACCCACTTCTCCCGATTCATTTAAAGTAGCAAACTGTGGAGGTGTAGGAGTCACTTTAGTCGTTCAGGGACAGTAAGAGTCCTGTTTAATTTCTGCACGGACAATGTTTGGTGATTGTCAGCTGGGTCACTTCTAAGGTTTGGATGGAAATGAAACTCTGGGACTTGAAAAGTATCAGAAGAAGTGCAGCCACCACTGATTCCTCCATTCTTCACTTCTGGGTGAATTCAGAAACTATGGTTTGTTCTCAGTTGTGACTGATGGGGTCATGGGTATTGTAGTGTAAAGAGCACAAGAAAACAAAAATGATTTCCCTAAATACATTTGAAACAATAGAAACTAATGGCCCGATCATGACCCTACAGTATCTTTCAGAAGTCTGGTGATTTTTTTAATACTAAACTAAATCTATCGAAACACTAAAACAACAATGAAACAATGAATGTAACGTACTAACAAGGCCTGGTATATCTTATCCCTCTGTGCCACTCTGTGACATGTTCCTTCATTACCATGAACACACACACAAACACTGTAGTTTGCTGTGACTCAGTCCCACATACACTATCCTGCTGGCCCAAATATTCACTAGAGCACCAAATGTGGATTAATCCGCAGCTAAAAACAGTCCCCAGCAAATGCACTGTTTCCCCCTGTGTTTGATAACAACTACCATATCCAGCTTTTCTTTTAAGGGAACTATTAAAAGCCTTTTTTCCTTTTTCAAAAATGAAACTGTATGTTTGTTTGCGGTGGAACTATTCTCTAAATACATGTTTCAGTCCATGTTTATTTTTTCTAAGGTTCCATATTGTATTAAGTGAGATTTTGATTTCCATATCTTTTTTTTATTATAAAGAAGGCCTAGGTTCTGTTTTAATACTATGAAAGTGTCAAAGTGCACAATCCACTGACAAAATGCACACAGCTAATATTTCAAGACTGAGCCTTAAAACAAGCTCTCAGTACTTTGTGATGTCACAACGAAACAGTCACGACCCTCAGCTATGCCCCCTGCCCACCTGCACCCACCATCCAACCTCGCAGGATTTGGTTTCTCTGTGTGTTTTTCTGAAATTGGATTTTTATTGGATCGCTCAGAAAACAGTCAGCCAATCAGAGGATCAGAGCCTCTCTTCTGATTGGCTGACTGAGATGTTGTTACTAGAGCTCCAGAGAAAGCCTGAGAGAGGAGATGTAAAACTACACTGAGATGGTTTTTAGTTCTTAAAACCACAAATATATCTTCTTATGTATAACAACACTTCAAAATAAAACACTAGAAAAGTGTAATATATGGGACCTTTGAATAAAAGGCGTAGGGGTAAGGATGTTAGAAAGTTAACATTGTTATTTTGGGCCTTATCCTTTAAATTATCCAGGAGAGTTTTAATGTTGACGAACACTGAGGAAATCTATAATATCTATGGAATGGTTATTTACAGTGGGGGAAAATCAGCGGCTTCTCCCACTTGCAGATAACACGGTCAGCCCCTTTTAATGGTGGCCTGCGTGCTGCCATCAGCGCCGCCTCTGAAAGCTACACCCTGGTGGAGTCTGAATCCCTTAAACACAGTTCATGAGAGATGAGTGTGTGTGTGTGTGTGTGTGTGTGTGTGTGTGTGTGTGTGTGTGCATGTGTGCGTAGTGAATGTTTGCATGTGTTCGCCCATGTTTTCAGCATGCCCTTGTGTGTTCGGGTGTGTGTGTGTCTCTATGTTATCACAGTCCCCCAGAATACCCTTTGGAGAGTCTTCATGCCGCTGACACGGGCTGTGAAAAATCTGGAATCGAGTGCTGCCCTAACGCCACTGCCTTAATTTGTTATCTGAAAAGAGAATGATTACTCATGAAATTCAACCAAACCTCAGACTATTTGAACTGAGCCAGATAACGAGCTCAGTTTTTTTTTCTCCAGCAGAGCTTCCTGGCAGCCCTCTGCAACCCTCATCTCTAAGGATTTGGAGAAAAGTTGGGGGCTGCCTCTCTTCCTCAAGTCGCCTGCTTTCAAGTCAGCTTGTTTGAACATGGCACAGAGCGAGGTCCCAGAGGTCTGGCTCTGGACAACGCCACCTTCCCAGTATAGACGGGGGACTGGTAGACACAGACAGAAACAGAGAGAGAAGTAAAGAGAGTCCCTGCGCCTCATTAAAACATACACTCTCTCCACTCTCTGCAGGGAATTCACACAGAATCCATACGTTTCACTGAATTTTCACTCTCTCTTGACTCTTTTTAAGTCTTTAAGTCGAGTAGATGTGCAGAGTAAAGCATCGTCGTGGGGAAGAGGAGCTGAGCACAGCAGAGTCGAGCCAAGGGAGGAGGGTGGGGGGAGGGTCGCAGCAAGTAGCTGATCTGCTCCCTCAATCTGTGTTTCTGCAGGGTGCCCTAATCAAAGGCACCCGGGCCCGTCTGTGGCACCCAGAGCAAACAGGCTGGGTCTGTCATTAAAGCTGGCGAACACAGCGGTGGGTGACACTACACCAGCGGCCCCCGAGGATTAGACTCTCTTGTTTACACCCCACTAATCTCATCTCTCCGTCCTCCCTGAGAAAAGATGGGTGGAATTGGGGGAGAGTGTGGATGCAGAGAATGAAGATGGAGGAAAGCGAGGACAGAGCAGGAGAGGAAGAGCATGAAGGAAGGCAAGGCGAGCTCTCATCTCTCCACGGCCACCATCTCTGGGCTTTCTTCACAGCGGGTGAGCAGATGAAATGAAATCAAATGCGAAATGGAGAGAGAGGGGAGACGGTGAGAGATGGAGAGTGTAGGAGTGGTGCACAGTGTCGGAGGGGGAAGGAGGAGGAGGAGGAGGGGGAGGCTGAACCTCCTGCCAAGTCTCTCCCCACTTTAAACTCGCTTGTGTGTCAGCCATTACTGTAAGTGCACCGCATAACCACGGAGCAGTTGGAGAGCGTCACACAAATCTTCAAATCAAACATTGCTACATTACAGGCCGATGATAATACTCCATGCAATTCTATTGCTGTGCTTGTGCCGTATAAGCACTTTCCTGCCGCCAAATGTTCGGAGCTGTACAGTAATTGTGAGGCTGGGAAAATGGAGTTATTAACAGTGTTCTTTATGAGTGACCCAGATCTCTCTCAGGAGGGCCGTGGCCTCGCCGTGACCTCTCTCAGCAGGTGTTTTCATGCTAAAGCAGAAAAGAAGGTCTGAAGGTCTTATTTTTTTCATCTCTGCCAGCATTATCCATCTTTCTAGACATGTCTCTAAAGTTTGGAGCTAAGTCGTCCTCCCTTTTATCTACATCTGCCTCTTGTGAAGGTAAATCCCAGGTCAAGGAATCTCATATAAGAGTATCTGTACACAGGAATGAAATGTATAATGCATAATTTAGAATTTCACTCACTTCCAAGCTAAACGAGCAGCATTGCCAGGGGTTTGTTTTCCACTCAGACTGCCTATGCTTTCAACATATGCACTTTTATGATGAGGTGAAAAGGAGTGTAAAAAGAAGAAGAATCAGGCCCCGGCATAGTGATGAAGAGGATAAAATCTTATGTTTGGATGAGAGTCTCAAACATTTGGATGAAATTATAGACGACTGGCTGAACAGTGGTTTAGATTCTGGTTGAACAGTGAGTCTCTCTTTAGCTTCTTTAACTGTGACCAAAATCAAAACAAAAGAAATTTGGGAGGGGGAAAGGTGTGTCCTCCTTTCAAAGTCCTGAATCAGTCATGTTGACAGCATGTCAAATCTTCTTCGCGCAAATAAATATAACAGCTCAGGTTTCCATGTTTTTTCAGGGAGCCTCACACGGCTCCTCAGAAACGCACTTTCATTTCATCAGCACATCTTCAATCAAATTCACCTCCATCGCCAAGGACCACGCTCTGCCATCCAAGTCTGCTGCTGCTCACTAATGTGCAGTATTGTAACTCTCACTGTGTTTGGCTCTAACTCTCAACCCTCACTTTTTTTTATTAGGAAAGGTCATTTTTGTGTTTGCGATGCAGAAAACGTCCAAATTGCCAAGTGAAATAAAAAAGGACAAATGACTTGGCACCAGACGAGCACAGTAAGAATCTGGGGTTGGGGCTTTGATGTACTCCATCACAGCACTAGTGGTGAAACTGCAAGATTTACACATGCAGCTCTGGGTAAACACAATAAAGCTACAAGCTTTAGGTTCAGAAAGACAATTAAAAACTGAAATATATGTTACACTGACACAGAGGAATTCTACTTGCATGTTAAGTCAAATTATTTTGTAGCATCTCTTGCAGTAATCTGTTTATATCTTATATACATTTGTGTTTTGGCACAAAATAGAAAATGGACAAACTTCTTCCAGCACATGAAAGTTGCGTTGTGGTGGAAACTTTCCTCAGTCACACAAAGCAAATCAGGGAGAAGAAAACAGTAGCAACATGGGACCTTTAACAGTATAATATATCTGACACAGTCTTATAGAAAAAAAAGAGGTAAAAAAAGATAATATTAATATATTTTACTTGCTGACAGTCTGCTGAGAACAGTGTTTGCAGATGGTGGAGGACACTGACCGGTGCGGTCGTGGTGGCGGTGATTGTGGGCGTGCTGTTGTCAGTGCCAGCCGGCTCGCTGTGCGTCTGTGTGGGCGTGTAGAGGGTCATGGCGTGCTCGGGAACCCGGCTCTGCCCGGTGTAGTCCTGTGTTGGAAGCGGGTGTGGTGCCCCAAACTCTGCAGGAATACCATTCTGTGGGGGAGGTGGGTACTGGGCTGGGGTGTACGGCTGGGCCATCGCTTCTGGGGGGTTAGTGGCCTCTTGGTTACCCTGTGAGAGAAACACAACAGCAGGCGAAGGGTTAGAACTAGAGTTGAGATTGAATTTAAAGTACATTGTTTGAGTTTTACAACCAGCATTAAAGACGTGCGAGTTGGACGGCAACTGGGGAGACTTGTCCTGCAGACCAACGAAGTCGGGGGAAGCAGCTATCATATCACGTCTCAGCTCAGATTAGGGAATTCCTTGATCATCGCTAATGAACACAGTTTATGTTGTAGAGCATGGCTCGCTGTTGGAGGGGCAAGAGTCAGGGGGAATCTCAATTGCACTTGTGGCAAAGCACAAGAGGAAAGATCAATTAATTGATAAAATTTTGATTAGGGCTTTTGATTTCAGAGACAGGTCTGTTAAACTAGCAGCTGCTCCCTCTCCAAGCTCCACTTTCCACTTTTAACACCAACCTCTCCCTCGCTTTATGAGCCTTTTCCTGCTCACCTCCCCTTCCTTTGTTTCTATCATTTGGAATACAGGGGCAAAAATGATACCAGAGTTTTGATAACAGTACTCTTCTGTTGTTTTTTGTACCTATTTGAAATCTCAAATGCACCAAGAACCTTGGCAAATTATTGTGTCCAAAACTTGCAAATTTCTTATTTAACTCAAGAAAGGCTAAGAAGCATTTGTTGATTTATGTCAGCACCCAAAATAAGTTTGATACCAAGCCGTGTCTTATTAATAAAACTCTCATTCTTCCATATGCTTCCAGAACACACAGTATATTTTATCCACACCACATATGTTTTTCAGTCTCTGCCCCAACCTAAGTGATAGATAGACCTTTTCAACAAAGCTGTTCCACAGACCCTTTGTCTCATGTGGATGCTTGAGATGATGAGCTGCAGAAATAATGGACTTTTCTGGCTGGTGCACATTGTTAAACTCAGTAATGGCTGGACTACAGAAGTGCATGTCTTATTGTTGCGAAGCACAAGGCTCTGCAAATCCAGACTAATGAGCAGAACAGTAAGATCAGTGCTGCTGTAGTGGATATCCATCCCAACATTAAAAACACAGAGGGAAAAGGTGAGACAATAACACCAAAATCCAATAACACCCCCTGCAAATACCCTCAATCAAATTTAAAGATACAGATCATGCGAGCCCAACGCATAACTCTTTCGATAAGAGAGGAAAAGGAAAAAGCACACAATAGCAGCCAGAAGTAAGGGTTTATGATTGGAGAAAAACAATAACAGTAAACAGATAGAGAAGTTTCTGTCTCTTCCTTTACAAGCTGGCTGGGGATGGTGAGATAGGAGATAAATGTGTTTTATTCTTTTTTTTTTTGCTGCTGTGGTGTTTGGCCTGCAGATTTCCACAGAAAGCTCTATCTGGGCAGGAGGAGGCTGTAGTTTTAATGAGAGAGCTGAGCAACACGATGCTGTAAATGTAGTGGAAATAATTCTACTCTTGACGTGTTGGCAAACAAACCTCAGCATAAACTGTGCTCTGCCAATTACGGAAATGCTCCATTATCTAAATTAAAAAAGAGTGAAGCCTTGAGAGGGGAGAGGGATTGACCAGCCTCCTGCAGCCTCTGCCGGGCCTCAAGGCTGCTCGGACTGTAGGAGCGGACTCTCACTCCTGCCTGACCTAATCCCCCCCTTCTCTTTTTCATTATGCTACATTTCTAGCTCCTCTGTCTCTCCCTCAATCCCTCCTCCCCCCTTTTCCCTTTCATGCCCCCCCCCACCCCCCTCTTTTTATGCAGAAACTTTTTTAATCTCTACCCCTGTGCTCTACTTTTCCTCTCCCTCCAGTCATGGCATTATATAACACACTTGCATTGCCGGGCATTCTAATTCAAGGAAGCTCTTGATGTTGGCAATTTTCAACTTCTAAGCACCCATTTTAAAGGAGAATGGGGCTGGTTACCTAAAAAAAGATGCACCTCCTGGTATGACAGCTGAAAGTACTACGAGATCCCGTGTCCTCCTTTGAACCAGCCTGAGCAAACCATCAACACGATGGTAACTCAGCTGTCCAGTAGTGACGGAAAGCTCAGCAGGCTGGAAACATGAAGGTGCTTGACTCTACATCAATCATTGGTCGTGTCATGGAGCAGATCAAAGCTCCACTTTGAACTTTTAGTTAGTCACAGTCAGGACTGAATGCCCATGGTCCTCATCAGTGTTTTTAAGGATTTGCTGAAGAGTGTGATTATATAATACCAAGGTTATGATTGGAAAAACAAAATCATATAAGAAACCTCATTATGATAGCCGGGCTACTGACTGGGTAGATCCAGGACGCTGTGGCACCCTAGGCCGTCAGAGTCCTCATTAGTTTTCCAGCGAGGTACCAGCACAGGAGCACAGGAGGACTCCGGTAAAACAGCGCAGCCAAAAATGGTTATACGTGCCTCAACCTTGGCCACAATGCTCTGTTTTGTCCATCAAATACAGGTAAGCATATATTGCTGGTAGATTACATTATGATAATACATTAAACAGCTGTGCCAGGTTTTGGTGTCTGATGAGCGTTCATGGGTGTATTACTGAAATTGGACTTTCATATTTCAGTAGTAACATGCCCCCACCAACAAGGTGCTTCCTTGGGTTTCTGGTCACATGAAATAGTTAGACAGTAATAGACCGTGAAGCAAAACATTATGATAAATATGCTAAAATGAAAGTGGAAGTATGAAAATCCAAGATAGCAAAATAAAGTATACGTCGACTTCCACGGTCTGAACCTGGCCCGTGATAATCAGATGCTACTTCCACATCTGGACCAATTCCGGCACACAGACAGAAAATCTTCCAGCTGTTAGTCAAAACTTTAGGTTAAAAGCTATATGTGGAAGTATACGGACCAGACTTGGGACTAGGACCAAAGCATATGTTGAGCCAGAAGTTTCATTTTGCTATCAAACCAAGACACAACTTGAAATCGTCACACTAGTGTGGACTGTGGCATTAGTCATCATGTTTTGTTGTCTATATTCCAAGATGGTTTTCTTCTTGATTCTTATCTGATCAGGAAATGAAAATCACTTTTCCTTGATGAAATTTTTGGAGTGCTTTGTTCTGTTTCCCATTTCTGCTGAGGAAGTTGTAAAAGGGCTTTTGGTTTTTGTTTCTCGTTTACTGTATCCTCAGTTATTTATTCTGCATTTTCTTAGTTTAGGGAAATCCATGGTTTAATTTACTTTCTTCACGAACAGCACTGTTCACTCTTATGTTTCATCTCCATGCCTCAGTTCTGCATTAGTCATGACATGTTCTACTAAACTTGTTAAGTCGTCATCTGCCTTGGAGTGTCCCTCTGCCCTTGGGTCGAGAATCTGACTCTGACTCACAGGACACACGAACCCAAGTGACACACAAACAGGATAACAACCCTGGAGCTTGGTGTTGGAGAAAGGAAACTACTAAAGAGTTGTAGCACCATGCTGCTGTGTTTCAAAGGGCAGCAAGGCAAATGCAAGGAGGCGGAGAGTACAGGCCTCATTAGTGAAACACAAAGTAACACTGGCTCTCGTATGATCTTCGCCTTTCTCTGATGTATGTGACAAACGAGTTATTCAACTGGAAATGAACTGGGAGAAGAAAAAAGGCCCATGCAAATCAAGGGAGTTGTGCTTGTCCCAGTGAGACCATGCGCCCTTTGCGCTGGGCCCGACTCTCCGTCGTCAAGATAATCCATGGTGCCTAATGAAAAGCCCTCCCCAACAAACCAGTCAGGTACACCGCACATCTCATTCCCCTGAAAGAGATTGCTGTTCATTATTGCTGCGAATGAGTACAGCAATATATAGTATATAATATTGGGATCCTGGTGAGCGTCACTCTACCTGCAGGCCTGTTTATGGGAAAAGAACAGGTCCCTTTGCGGCTGTTTAATGCCCCCCCCTTACATGGCCTGCTGCCATGAGCCGCCTAAACCTCATCTCCACGGACATGACGACGAAGAATAAAGGCAACCAGAGAGAGAAGCTTTTATCGATCTCTCATCCTCTCCATTCCTCTTTCCCTCCTTCCCTCTATCTCTCCTTTCACCCCTTCTACTCCTATTACTGAAGAGCACAATAAAAAACACTATCTCTAATCTTAAGCACTCTTCTTGTGTAAAATTGGATTGGAAACCCTTACTTAAGGAGATCACTTTTGGAGCGGAGTTTTTGTTTTTACAGTCAGCATCAGGAGCCAAAGAGGTCAGGAAGGCCGTGTGACGATGTTTCACTGCTGAGGCTGGCAGTCTGAGAGAAACTCCCAGCATGCAGTACTCAGAGAGACTGACTTTCACTGGTGCTAACCCCAGTGTAGATGGTCAAGGCTATATTCCTTCTCAGCAGGTATGACGACTTGGCTGCTCGCCAGCGATCCGTGATCCTCTTTAGCAGAGTCGGGAGGGATGGTATTGAGAGACCAAGAAGAGATGGGCTGTGCAAATACAGGAGCTGTTAGGAGGAACTCATATAGGCAGAGTGCTCCACTGACTCGTACGTGCGATGGAGGTCAAAGAGCAACGCAAAAGCAAAATACGGCATGCTACTAATTGCACTGCATCGAATCCGGAGGGAAATCACTCAAATGGGAGCGGGCTGATCAATCTCGGCGATAGGAGCCGTGATGGAGTGGGCAGCTTTATGGCTTCAGCTCCGTCACATGCGGCTTGGATCATTTTTCAGCAAAGGCCTCGCTACTTTACATGGTTCCTACTGTATGACACTAATAGTCTGAAGCAAGAAACGCACCTTCTGATTCTATACACTAAGCAATTCAAATAGATTTATGAACAGCTCTGCAGTGTATGTGTGTAATCCAAACAGCATAAACAGTTTAATGTTGACTTCACATAAAACATTGCTGTCTCATTCCTTCATGGAAAATGCACACAAGCAACCTTCTTTGTCAGATTACAGATGACATAACATTTTTTAAGTGAATCTTAAGCCTTTCAGTGCCTGAAAATTGTTCTCGTCTCATCCCAAGCATCGTGCACTGAGCGTTCCTCTCCAGAACAATGCTCATTTGTTTTTAATGACCGCCTGTCAGTGACAGTGGCAAACTTGTGACAAATCCCGCTGGGCCATCACAGCGCAAACCCGAGAAGAGTTTATAGTGAAAAGTGTAATGCAGCTCAGCGGAGGCCAACGTACGGCAATCAGTTGATGCAACACAAACGAAACACCGAGTGGTTTTCAGCCAGCTGCATGAAAGCCTCTTGTTGTCCCCGGCTCTGCTGCTGAAGCTCGGTTAATTGTAGCCCCGCGCCCAGACAGTCAGGAGAAAAGAAGGCCTGAGATGATTTCCACAGGCAACTGGCATTCATTTTGTCTTGAAGGCGCATAAATAAAAGCCGTCTAGCCGGGTCCATTTTAATTAGGTGAGCCACATGATCTAACTCCAACTCTCTCTGTTAACACTCACCAGAGGCTGCGGCATGTGTTAATTACAACCACATGCCACACAGTGAATCCAAGGTGAGCTGCAGAAGAGAAGCTCAGAAGAGGTAAACAACAACAGCAGAAACAAAACACCTTCAGCTGAGTTTCTCATGATGAGGAACATATTCGGTGCAACGGCTACTCCCTCCTCCCCCCAGTCAACCAATTACAGCCCGGTGTTGGGGGAGAGAGACTGGGGAGAAGTGGAGAAGCAGCCCAGTTTAATGCAGATTCACAGCACACACACACCTGAACCGAACCCTGGCCCTCCCCACCACTACAGCAGGTTTATGATTTCAAATGGGCTGGGGAGAGGGTTATTGTTTTGTCTCACATTTCCTCCCTCACAAACTCCCATCTTTCCATTTTTCCACCTCATTTGTGGAAAAATCAATTCATGAAAATAAACTCTCGGTGTCTTCGCTCGGGGTCCAAGTCAATTTAGATTTTTGTGTGTCTCTGCCGCTCCTTTTCCGAGAGGCTTAATCGTTTTCACATGTCACATATGTTTCATCCACTCTAACGTGATTTTTCCTCGTTATTGGGAGCACTTATTTGCTCCATGTCCTTGGATGGAGGTATTAGAAAGAGAGTTCATTTTCCTCAATCCCTTGCTGATTTCTTCATTACATCGTGGCGAAGGCGCCGCACACGGAGCCTCGCGCCAAGATGGGACTGCTCTTAGCGGTGCGACTGAGTGTTACTATACCTCAGAGACGCTGGAGCGCCACTTAATAAACAGAGTAGACAGAGGATCACTTTGAACTCCTGTGACATGTAATGAACCTGTCTGTCTCCGCCACAGCTCTGTCTGGGCTCAGGCGCTGTGCGGCACAAAAATGCAGGAAAAAAATAAATAAATAAATAAACAAAAAGCACATCCAAATAAGCCTAGAGGCCCTGTGAAAAAGCCATCAGTTACACATGGTTAGACTCAAAGCGTTTTGCCAACACCATAAGAGGAGATAATTGTCTGTTTCAGTGCTGTTGCCTCTTTTGTTGCATAACAGATATTTACATCTGGGACTAATTACTCCAGACTGGGTGTCAAAATTGGGATTAACTTGTGGGACGGATCCAGTTTGGAGTTTAGCCTCATTTATTAGCGAGAACAGACACTGTGCTGCTTTGACCCCATCACAAGAACTTTCTCATCTACTTTTCCTCTTTGTTTTTGTTGTTCTAAAGTTGTCAGAACAAAGAGATATTGACACCTCTTCTATTAAAAATCCTCCCAAACCCAACGACTTCTTTGAGATTGCTATTGATCACTAAGATGAAGACCTAAAATAAAACGAAAACTGATAACCGAACAGTGGGGCGCTCAGCCATTCTGGTCATATAAACCCGTAAATCAATTCCGCGGTGTTGTCGTGCCAGCGTGCTGCTCCTCAGATTACAGATGAGTCTTTTATAATCCTACAGGGGATAAAAATGCCAACATTTGTTTTAGAATCAGCTGATTGTCATGTTAATTCAGTCTTTTTTTTCCGTGCACAGGGGTTATGATACGGGGGCCAGAGTTCCTCGTGGGGACAAAATGCCATTACTTACGCATGCAGGAATCTCGACATGACATTCCTTGACCGCTGTGACAATGGCAAACATATGCAAATGAAGGAGAGTGCCACTCTCATTATGACCCTGTCACAGAGACTCTGACATCTCCCACTGGACCCGAGCGTGTTGGAAAAAGAGAGAGAGATAAACGGAGAAGAAGAAGTGACAATGAGGAAATTCTGGGAGGAAAACAGGTGTAACAATGTGGTTTACATTATCTCTGCTCTCTTATGACTCCCTGTATCTTCTACCGCTCTGGTTTCCATTGGCCTATTTCCTTCACTGATTTTTTTTTTGTCTTTGCTCTGCAGTGGAAGGAGGGACAGGTTTACATGGGCGGGATTCTTTGAAGTGAAAATGCAGACTACTCCCTGCTGTAGCCAAAGCTCATCTAATCAGGGGCTAATTCCAGTTATTAAGATTTGAGAGATAACTTTGATTCATCACAGTCCATCTACCCCGATCAGTTAATCACTGTCGCGCTAAGCTCTTTTTTAGTCATCCTTTTGTTTCCGCTCCCTCTGGCACGCAGAGAGGGGGAATAAGAGAGATAGAAGAGAAGGAAAGGGAGAAGATATTAACAATATTAATGACCCATGATTCTCGTCTCCTTAATGAGAAGGGTTATTAACTGTGATTATCCATGATGAAATGGTGGTAATTCTTGAAAGCTTGAGAAAACTTGTACAATCGCTTGTCTGCTGATTTGCTCCTGTGATGTTTAAGAAACAAAAAGGTGAGCACAGCAAGGAAGAGAGGGAGAGAACTGGGAGGATAAAGAGGCAGGGGCAACCCGTGGAAGCGGAGATGCTCGCAGCAGGAAGCTTGGAGGGATTTTTTTTCTTCTGTGGGAGGCTAAGGAAACCGTCTCTAGTCCCGCTGCTGCTGTATTTCAGACAGTTAAAATCTTGTCTTCTTCACAGAGATGAATCCAAACTCTGAAGTGTTTCTCCCTTTTGAACCCCCCCTGGCACTGAGTCTTGCCTCCTCTCCCGGTGTCTCTTTCAGTGGCTAACGACTGGGGCCAGCGTTCGCACACAGTCGCCCATCTGCTGGTTGACACTGCTGAATGGCTGTTTAAACACCTATGCCACTCTCGCCAGATCCCTGAGACAGCATTTCCCCCACTCGCCCTTTTTTTTCATTCCAATTATAGGAAGTTGCACGCTTGTGGAGTCCCTGTCGGCTCCATACCATTCCCTCAACGGAGAGGGAGGGGGTGGGGTGGGGAGAAGGGGTGCTGTCTGGTGAATCATTGATGTGCAGTCAGACTGTTTCATTGCAGATCTGCGTGTATGTGTGTGTCTATGTGGGGGGGTTTAGCGGCAGACAGATAACAATCCTGAATTATGCATGTCTGTCCCTTGCAAGGAGTTGAGGGGGTGGGTGGGGGGCGGCGGTGGGGATGAGCCACACTCTCTTATCCCCCGGGGACAAATTTGGGTAGAAAAGAGCTAGGTGTGGAAAAGGTGGGACCACTGAGAGCGCTACCTGACCGCTTCAGACGCCTCTCTTTAGCTCGACGAACTCCTCAAAACAGTGACGGCTGCTGACCCACCGCAGGAAATCAGCTCAGGAAACAGGCCTCATTATGAAGCCTGTTCTGTGGTGATAATGCTAACAGGCCGGAGTGGCAGATTTGCCAAGTTGTTTGTGGGATGTTCCTTTGAAAAGCACCTCTGGGAGTTTAAGCCCGGGCCACGCGAAATGTTATCACCCTCCTAAAATTACACTGTATCACGGAAACACCTGCTGGGCGCATTTTAGATAATAATCCCATTTCTACATGCCAGTACAGCTCTCAGACGGGAGAAATTGGATTGTTTGCATTACTGACCTGTGGAGTAAGCTAGTTTGGGAAAAGCAACAGCCTTGAGGCTTTATTAGATTCAATCGGTCTTTCATAAACAAAACCTCAGTTTTCAAAAAGGTAAAAAAAAAAAAAACGTGGGTAGACCTGCACTTTGTGGACACACTCCATTTATTTTCTCCAATTAAATCTCTTTAATTGGATTGAGGGCTGGCACCTGGTTTACACTCTGTCAACCACGCAGTCCACAATAATTGATGCCAGAGCTGTGGTGTGTGTGTGTGTGTGTGTGTGTGGGATGTGTGGTGATGGGGGAGGGATTTAGAGCATGTCTCACTACTCCACAATTTCACTGTGATCAATTGATCAATGGCCCTCCTCCTGTCCACCAGCGTCCACTGCTACTGAGATGGGAAATGCCTTTATACTCTGCTGTGCGAGCCAACACACACACACGCACACACACACACACACACACACACACACAGCAGAAGGGCTGGAGGAAGAATTCAGATCCTTTAAGTAAAAGTAACAATAATGCAACAAAAAACCACCAGTATCATTTAGGAAATGTCAGTTTTCTCAGGAGAATGTTGTTTGTGATATGTGTTTCTCGTTTTGTCTTGTTTTCCAAACATGGAAAATTATTATGACTCAAAAGCAGTGTACAATCAATGGTCATTAACTGAGAGCTATGTGATTATATCCCCCCCCACCACCATTTGGAAGTTTCCATGTTTTACTGTCAACATTGAAACTAAGTAGATATAAAGTGTTTGTCTGACACATCAATATAAAACACACTTTAATGTCAAACCGAAAACAAACACACTGTAAATTGGTCTAAATTAATTATATATAGTTAAAAAATGCTTTTTATAACCACTGCATAGTCCTGCACACAGAATTCCCTGTGTAGTAAATAGTCAATTAGTGAATGATTTGTCGCACAGATTTAATCTGTTGCTGTTAAGTAACTAGTCAGTGCAGCCGTCAGATAAATGAGCTGGAGTAAAGAGTACAGTCTCTGAAATGTGGTGAATTGTGAGTAAAAAGCAGCCGTAAAATGGAAATACTTAAGTATAATAGTCAAATTTCAACCACTGCAGAAAACCATAAAGAAAAACACGCCCTCACATGTATGGGTGTTTAAGAGTTCAAACACATGCTAATGAAGCAGATTTACATGCATAGTTGGGAGCTTCTGATACGTTATGTGAATATGCACACCTACAGAACTTGGATCCACTCCTCAATACGGATGCCTGCGCGGAATACAAATGGTGTGCGCCCACACGTGGAAACACGCGGAGATACAAATCCGAGAGATGCATCACGGCGCGCTGACAGCATCTTTAAGACACTTTGAGAAACACTCCTGCTCCTGAATACCGAGCTCCGCCACCGTACAAATGGAGAGAGGCAGAGACGGAGCGAGAGAGAGGCCAGGGGAGACCCGACACAGTAAATAAAAATACAATTTCCCCCAGTGACATGCCCATTCTGTTGGAAGCCTGACTCTAATTATTCTAAGCACTTTGAGGGATGGCTTTCCACTGCATTAATCTACACATCCCACTAGCCCATCCACAGTCGATGCACTTTTAACTACCTAAGGACGCCCCCGAAACTCTTCCTAAAACCTCGGGAGGAGGAGATTGACTCTGCACAGCGATGAGGTAAAGTGCTTTGCTTTAGTGAATCTTTCTGTAAATCTCACTGCACAACACCATGCAACAATTTTCATTTCCAATTTCACATAGCACAACCCCCCCAAAAAAAACAACAAGATCAGATTGGAAGGGGAATGTACATGGTGCTGTGTGGCTCAAAATAAGTCGCTGAATTCTCATTACAGGGCCTGTGTGAGAGGGTGGTTGTTTTCCTCTGGGCAGGAAAGCACTCGTAGCTCATTTGGAACTGAGATGAATCGATAAATCACTGGGGACCATCAATCAATCAATGAGCCTATCAATACTCGCTGGATGAGACTCCTCCCAACGCGAGGGGGGCCATCTTTGGTAAGAATGTGCTGGGCAAATGGGCTTTTTACATAATAGCTCTGTCCACTTGTGCTGAGTGCAAGATTGATGCCATGCAGTGTTTACATGTTGACACAAGCTGTAATAGTGATACACAGCAGGGCCCTTGTTTACATGTAAAATAATCAACGCACACACACGCACTCACAAACAAATAGATGTGCTGTAATGTGAAAGACTGCGCACATTCTGATCATGTTTATCAAAATCTAAACAAGATCAAACCATCTTTGAAGCAGCTCTGCTCTCTGATTGAGGCCGTGTATTTGGCTTTGCTGCAATATCTGCTCTTTATAAACATCTGCCCCCTCGGCGGAGAGATGAAAAAAAAAAAAAGAACGGGGGATACAGAAATAGAGAGGCGGAAGCAGAGATATATCTTTCCTAGTTAATCACCACTCATTTTTTTAGTACAAAGTTTGTATGAACGGGGCTTCCAGCTGCTCTTTTTCCCCCCGAACAGACACGGAGGTCAAACTGCACAGCACATTATGAGGAGGGTGACATTTTGATGTGAACTGGAGGGCAGCTTCTCTCTGTATTCAATATCCTCAAGACAAAATGCAGAATAAGGATGAGGCTGCAATAATAAGCAGCATTGTTACTGTTAAAGGAGAAGGCTGGTGATATTCTATATTTCTCTTAGTGTCAGCACATCCATGTAAAGACGGAAACTGAGAATGGATTGATCCTACAAACAGGTGTTATTCACTGCACATGTTCCCTCCTTCATTACTGTGAACACAGACACTGTATTTTACAATCCCACATACACAAGATACTAGGGCATAGAATGTAGATTAATCCGCGACTGAAAGTAGTCCCCATCAGTTGCAATGGGCACTAATGTTTAGGTGACGTTTGTTAAAAACTGCAGTTAGGAAATGACTGAACCTTTTGTAAAAATGAAACTACATATTCTATAGATCTGGAGCTGCAGGATCCAGATCAGCCACGACAACACTCATCATCATCAGTATTATTATTGATAACACCATTACCTGTAGATATTACTATTATTATTTTCACTATAACAATCAACAGTATATACAGCTGCTCCTGGTGCCTGATCTTGACCTTGTGCTATACAAATAAAATTGAATTGAATTTAATTAAATTGAATATTTGTGAACCATCTTTAAAGATTTACATTTTCATTAGGAACCAAATACAATAAGAAGGAAAACAGCTTTATCCTTGAAGAGACTAAATATAGAGGCCAAGAAACACAGATCACTGTGGATACACAACTTGTATTGCTATATGTCTATAATGCCTCATTCAAACACCTTTCATTAACACTGCAATACTCAAAATGTAGTATTCACTCAGAGGGATACATTTGTTATCAGTGGCAGCAGAGACCTAAAATTTAGAGAAATTTCTTCTGCTGAATATAATTCCTCACGCTGGCTGCAAGCATGAAGGGTTGGCAGGTAAATTAACTTTCCCCTAAGTTACTATCTCCAACCCACGTGCCCTTCAGCAAAGCACTTATCCTCTAACTGAGCTGCTCGGTAGCCATCAGCAGAAAAACCGAGACTGCGCCGAGAGTTAACGCGCACAACTGTGTGAGAGCACTGCAGGCTGACGCCTGAAAAAGAGGCTGCAAACTCAGCAAACATGCACTGAATAAAAAAAAAAAGAAAAAGTAATGAATGAGAAAACAAGCAACCAAACAAATAAATAAATAAACTTGTCTTGTTTTTATTCAAAGGGAAATTACTACAGTTGAGAACCAAGTGTGAGGAATTTGTTCCCAAAACCAGTGGATTACAAACATTGATTTACATTATGGGAAAAGAGGCAGCAGCATTCTTTTTTACTCAGGCACCTAATCAAGGTTTTTAAGACTTTTAAGAACAGTATGAGCCAGTCGCAAAAAGAAATACTGCTGTCAGTGAACTGAAGAGAGAGGCGCAGTTCTGCAGCAGCATAAGACATAAAAACACTGTGATCATGTAAAAAGAAGAGGTGTGGGGGCAATGACATGATGTGCAACTGAAGAGAAGAAAATGAAGTGAAAGTGGCCAAACATATAAATCTGTTATTGTGTAAAAAAGCATTATGTGTAATTTGTCACCTCTCAGTCAAATCCAAATGTTTTATTTCTAGTTTATCTCTGTGATCCTGCTCATGTCTGGCTGTTCTGATGATGGACAAGCAATAAATGGTTGTGCACGAGTTGGTCTATTGTGTCAAAGCGTTCAGTGAAAGAGAAAGATGGACACACACCGGAGGTGGTTGTTCTCCAATGTTAAGTGGAGAAAATTACAAACTGTTTAACAATCACAGTAATTTAATCTAAATACTTTGTTTCACAATCAAAACTAAGACAAAATGAAGTTTATACAAGTGTAGAGCACAAAAACATGGAAAAATAAAACTGTATTTCATGAGTTTTCCATCAGTTGAATGGACAACCCATATACCGGATGGCAACACCAAAATACTAATGCAGTAATGCAAACTACAGCCTGCAGCCATAGAAGTGAAGGCATGTCTGGTTTCCATTAATAACGAGGTCACTTATTTAACTCTGATAACATATTTAATCTGCAAGTTCTTGGCTCATGTCCCAACTTTCACCAAATTTCACTGTTTTTTTTTTTTTAGATATTTTTTATTCTGCTGGTTAACAACCAGAACAACCACCAAACTGGACCAAAAACCCTCCACAGCAGGGTTAATGATCCAGGCCCTTATTTATTCAACTGAACACAAGTTTCAGAGCAACATGCCTGCAACCTATCAACAAGGCCAGAATCAGCTGGATATATTGGTGTAGCACAAGTGCACAGGCATTCGTGTGTGTGTGTGTGTGTGTGTGCGCGTGCGCGCTGAGTACAGTGCTACAATGTGGCAGCTGACACAATGGAAACAGATTGCCATGGTTGCTCTGCAGCCCTCCATCACATCGCAGCAGATAGAGGGAACGTGAGGCCTGAGGGTCAGCGCCGTGGCTGCCTGCAGACACAAGGCACCAGGCCCAGCCATTACTGTTAGCTAATTGGAGTTTTCCTGGGGGTCAGGCTACCCATCTGTGGTGCCTTTACCACCGAAGACCCCCACTCAAACCACCCCTACATCATTTTTAACACTGTCACCACTTGACGTGACTCTCCCACTCTCTTTTCCCCTTAAGAACAGGGAAGTAAGTGTGTGTCTGTGCGCGCGCGTGCACGTGTGCAGGGGTGGGGGGTGGTGGTTAAGGAAAGAGTGCGGCTCCCTCCACCACAGCTGGTTAATAGGAAAAGTCTCTGTCTCCTCTGTGCACCATTCATCATGTCAAATGGTAATATCTTTAAAGGTCAGGCCGAGTCATAAAGAAAAAAGAGCCTTGGCTAAACATTCCCTGGGATTTCCAGAGGTCTAATCACCAATCACCAAAACTGAAGTGTCTCTTTTGATTGGCTTTTGATGGTCTTGTTTCAAAGTGAATCATTACACAAAAAGGGGACATTTAGAAGAGTGGTAGTCAGCTAATTTTTGCATAGTAGCATGAAGGAAATTCTCTGGATGGGATTAACCAGCTCGACAAAAAAAAAGAAAAGAAAAAAAAATTGTGGCTGGTGAAAATATGGAAAAAAAAAACTGCAGTGCCATGATTTATCCAGGCGCCTTCAAGCTGAAAAGCAGCTGGGTGCACAAAAAAGGAGCGTAAAAGCTAGATAAAATAGAAGAAGAAAAGGTGGCGGGAAATGAAAGAGAGGCAGAGGAGCTAAAGACTGCTACTGTCTGACAAGTGTCACACTTGCGCTTCGATCCAGCCTTCCTCCTGCGCTAATGACTGTCAACACGACAAGCAGGGCCGTCTGAAGGGGGAGAAAATTACTCGCTGAAAAGCAATTGACTGACCCCCATCATTTCTCAGGGAACCAGTGACCTGTGAATATTTCATTATGGGGAAAGTCGTGAGGCCCATATAAATGGGGGGCAGAGGGGGTGTTGATCTGCCGAGCTGTGCCGTCCCAAGCCGAAGAGGTAAACTGGGGGCAGACCTGCCTGTGTGCCTGCCTCGTAGCCTTTTCACTACTCTACTGCTACAATGCATATTTTAGCCAGAGAAAGGGGAATAAATGAAAGGACTTAGTTTCCGTTTGGCAGAATATTTTCCGACAGAGCATGATGAAACTAAATGTAGATGGAAGAGGAACGAGAGAGGTGCTTCATTTACCAAGATCTTAAGGACAAAAAAGAGGATCTGAAGGGAAAGAGAAAGAAAGAAAAAAACAAAAAACAGAAGCGTTTTGTGGGTGTGGGTCAAAGCAAACCATTCTTTTACCCTCTGTGCGACATTCGTCTTACACTGAGAAACATCAGGGGCCTTGGAATCGAGAGGGGCAGGAAGAGAAAGAGAAGACGAGAAAGATGAAAGAAAATCAATTCCCTGGCAAGCCTGATTGATCGGTGGAGTTTTGGACAATTTCATCAGGAGACTCCACTAACCAGAGATGACACGACCCATATTGGAGGGAGAACGCATTGTGGAGATTGATACCCGCATTAGAGACATCAGGTCGGATAAACGCGGGCTCTGGCAGTAAATACACTGGGCCTGCGTGCCCCCTCAATGACGACTTAATGCCAGAAAAATCCTCGCAACCCACACTTCACTTTTCAAACTTTGACTGGACGGGATAATTGAGTCAATTAGGAGCACCTTAATCCATGGAAGGGATCTTCAAAAGAAAAATATACAGTCAAGGTTTGGGTTTGGTCTTAAGGATATAAATAAGGAGAGCTTAGAGATCGTCTCTGTTTATCCAACGATGGAGGGAAAGAGCACAAGGATTATATCTGATCTCATTCCGGAACCTCATGTTACATATTAACTTCTGCTCTCGACGGTTTTAGCAAAACTTTAATTCACCATTTTTGGTGCGAGTAACTATTTTATAATTACTTTGTGACAGTTAAGTATTCGTCAACACTGAAGGAATTGTTATGTTCCATCTGCACGGCGACAAGCTCAGAGATAACAGCGGGAATGACTTTAATTAGATAAGAACAGGTGAATCAGGTATAATACCACTTTCTGGTCATTCTGACATTTCTCTTTATTTGCCATTATTCAAAAACAAGCTTTGCAGATGGGAGGCTGAAAAAAAGTCGATAGGCACATCATGATCTAAACTTTAACTCAAATCCACCTTGGTGAAAAGCAAGTTCTCTGCTCTCCAACGCCGTGTATGTCAAACCAATGGAGGGAGGAAATGGACAGGGTGAACTATGGGGGAGGTGCAGAGGGACAGAGGGAATAATGCTGATCGAGCAGATCGGGCAAGAAAGCATGAAATACTACATTACAGAGGGAAAAGGACAAAAGCAGCCACCAGGGCCTGATCATGTTGGCCTGACAGGGAGGCAGGGGGTGGAAGTAATCAAGGGTCACACAGGCCAGATGAGTGATCGGGGGGGGGGGATGCTGGGCGGAGTGACAATTTTTGCAGATGGTAAATATTTCAACAGTGCTCGATCGCGTGGTGGAGGTCAAGCAAGCTCCATTTTAAAATACAATAGACAGACACCTTTAATAAAACGTCCTACATAAACACACATACCAGAGCTGTTCACAAGCCATTTACACACACACACACACACACACACACACACACACAGCTCTATTTCTTATGTTTAATGGTCTAATTTTCGTGGTTGCAGCAAGAGGAAGTTGCCTTTAGAAAAGAGATGAAATTTAGGTTTGTACTTCTAAGCAGGTAGAGGACGTGACCATGACTGTCGGCGACATTTCGCAATGATCCACATTTCACAAGTTTTAATGCATTAAAAAGGCCTCCTTAGTCCTGGTCTCATATCTGGTTTAAAAGCGAAGCCTTAAAGAGCATATAGGATTCTTTTTTTCTTTCTCTAAGTGCACTGCAGACGAGGAGAGAAAAAAAAGTAAAGTAAAAGCTGAAAAAAATAAAAAAAATCCTCCTAGCTCCCAGCTCATCAGACTGGCATCCCTCCAGATGAGAGCTGGAGTGTCTCACTGATATACAACACCAGTGCCGGTGTGACAGTGCACATGGATCTCATCCATGAATCGCTGGCTGAACATCACTTGCAGCAGCTCCTGCAGACACATCCAACTCAAACCCTTTGTTGACTACCCAGAGTGGCCCTGTTCTCTTTGTCCGTCAGCACAGGTAGCTAGTCAAAGCACAGAGAGACAAAGCCTGACTCTGGTCCAGAGGCTTTCTACTGCTTTCCCCCACTGCCTCTCAGCTCCTGTAAACTTGGCAACTGATGTCAGGAGCCCCAGAGTGGGGCTAGAAAAGCTATGATCCCCTTTTATTCCTTATCCTCACTTAGTCTGCGATAAGACAGAACGGGGGTTGGTGGTGGTGGTGGGGGGAGGGCAAACAGGGCTTGTTATAGTGTCAAGAGACAGAATTGGCCTCTCATCCTCTGTTTTACATTACTGCATGTCGGCAGTAAAGTTGATTAAAGCCTGAGTGCAGATGTGAACTCCTCACCTGCTCTGCTTTCATCACCGTTGGGGTGGGGAGGTTGGGGTGTCAGCGGCTTTGCTGTGCTGTGAATGCACCAAGATTATGACCATGAAGGCACATTACAGTGTCCTCAAAGGGTAATCAGAGGCTCAGGGTGGGTGGATACAGGGGTGGCTTGGGTGTAGGTGGTGGTGAAGAGCTGGATGGTGGGTGCTCATTTATCAAACACCTCCAGGATAACCTCCCTTCTCTTTATTTCTCCTGCATCAAAAAATGTGCCATGCATGAAAAAAAGCCTCTTGTGCCTCTCAACTAGCTTTGCTTTGAGTCTGAACCGTCTGCTGCACCGTCCTTGTGGCAAATTAGCACTTATAATGAGCTGGACTCCAGTCCTCAACGCCGCCATTAAAAAGCGCCCATGGGTCCTAGGTAGACTCTGTGACAAGACCATTGGTGTGTTAAAGTGGTGAAATGCATACCCTAGACCTCAAGCTTGTACTGGCTGAACTCTTGACCCATGCCCCCTCTACCCCACCCATTCTTATCCCATCTAACTCTCACATCGGTCCCTGCTGACACACTTCCCAAGAGCTGTGTTTGCTGATCCCAGAACCCATTCACCCATTTACCCATTCTGAAACAATAAAATGGCCACAATGACTTCTTGGACCGGATTCAATAGGTACTTCAAGAAAAAAGGGAAACCTGCTGGGATTGGCTTAAATGATGAAAACTATTGTGCTCAGAAAGAATCAATTGGCGCTTTTCAGCGTAATTCGATTCTATTCACAAAGGGGCTTGGGAGGCAATCTTAAAATGGAAATGCTACTTTGCTTGGAGTGGCTGGGGAAGAGATGAAGAGAAAGAGGAATAGTTTGCATGGCAAGACACCATTTCCTAAGGATAGGACACCTTTCAATCATGTCAGTGTGTGTCTTACAAGCCACTATAGAGTTTGTGCTGAGTGCAATGAAACTAAAGTGGGTTATCATTTTCAGGCAAATAATTACAGTGATGTGGGAGGGATGCACCTCTTCCATTACATCCACCACAAAGCAGCCTCTCAGCAGCTAAAGTTTTAATTTGATCTCTGCTTACATTTTCACAAACTGCAGTCTTTTTAATACGCAATATAAGAGCAATTTAAAAGACTAGAAAGTACAGTTGGGACTGCAGGAAAAAAATGGCAGCATTATCTGATTTCGATGGATCATGAATGCCGCAAGTTGAGGTGGTTGCTTGCAGCCAGAGAGCCTTACAGGTATTCACTGCTGGGGACTGTGTTTCATATGGTTGCATAAGATATAAGAAATATGACATCTTCTGAATAACAGAACGCTGTTATCTAATCATGGCAGAGCTACAAATTGGTACATTCAGCTGCTTTGATAAAAGAAGGCTGGCGGGCACACATGGCACAAAACACAAGCAACTTTTTTGTGCTTTAGTCAGAAATGGCACCTTTTTACTGGATTAGGCTCTTGTAAATTTTGGTCTGCACCTTGAGTCAAGCTGGTGGACAAACATTACATTATGCATTATGTGAAAATAGATACCCATACACAAGTTGATCCTGCAGAAGTTCAGCTTTGATGCATTAAAAAAAAAAAGAAAGATGAATGGCGGGACAGAAAAGAAGAGCAAAAAAAAAACTCCCCTCTTCAGCGCGAATCCAGCAGGATGTTGCTTATCTCCCTGGCTGGTAAAGTGCGGTTGAGGCTCCGGTCAGCATCCTTAACCGCTATCTGTCACTCTACCTCCTTCCCTTTCCCCTCCTCACCTGCCTCCCCCCTTTGCTGCTCGGGGACCAGCTCAGTTTCAACCGGGCTGCGGTCAGAGACGGCCAGGATGAGGCAGACGGGGAGCTGGACTGAGTCTGCAGGCAGGGAGGGAGTGTAGGATGTGCAGGGAGGGGGGACATTGTTAGAGACTAACCCATGGGGCTGTTCCGTTCAGGGGGCCCTTCTCCTCTCCCTCTGTCTGTCTTGGCGAGAGAAGAGGTAGTGTCTCCTGCATCATTAATGAGGGCGGTTGACGCCCCGCACAGCAGTGCCCAGCAGCCAAAGTCTCTCCCTCCTGCTACCAGCCTGGAAGTTTGAAAGAGAGCTGATGTAGTGTATATCCACACTATGGTAATGACAGAGGTAAAGCCAGACCTCACTCTACTTTGGCAGCCCATGCTGTATAATCAGCCATGACGAATGGAACAACTCGAGAGTTGGAGAGGTCTGCTAACTCCGGGCTGGCACACGGTGGACACCACTGTGGAGTTTATGAGTAATAAAGAAGACCCAGTCAGAAAGAATCCATCACATGAAACTTCTGAACATGAAAGCTGCTGTCTGTGTCTGTGAAATTTAATCTCAACTGAGCAGTGAGGAATAATGAACTAATTAAAAGATTTTTTTTTTTAAATTCAAGTTTGATTGAATCCTGGATAACTTGCACCTCAAAGAGAGATGGAGGCTCCGTCAGAGACTGTTTACTGTAAAATGCACAATGGAAACAGACAGAAAGGAAAAAAGACGACCTCCTCTCTCCTTTCATCTACGGTGAAGACTACCATGTCACAATTGTTGCCTCCTCAGATTTCCTGATCAAAGTGCCTTAGTTCAGTTCCAAGCCTTCAAATCACATCCATACTTCATTCTGGGAGTTGAACTCTCGGCTGGTGCAATCGATACTTCTTTTTGATTTTAGCTGGAAATTGCCACTTCTCAGAAATCTCAGCAAGCAGATGACAACAACATATAAAGTGTATTTAGAGGTCCAGCCTGTAATTCAGACATAAACACACCGCAGTCCCCACTAAAGCATCTGAAACAAGGGACAGGGTGCATTCATTCTGAGGCTGAATATGAAACATCCTGGTGTCAGACAGCGGGGCCACAAGGTCTGACAGTAAACTTCAGTTTGTCAACAGCGACTAAATTCACTTTTGATCCACATAAAGCTGGACGGCCAAGAATACGAAGGCTACGTCCACACTACTATGTTTTAGTTTTAAAAGGCATCTCTTTTGCTACATTTACTCCTGGTGTCCACACTACCTCAGAGTTTTCAAGCTCCTAAAACAGAGAGTTTTGGAAACGCTGCTGGCCCCATTTTAGCTTGAAATCTCTGGAGTTGCACTGTGGTCTAGACGGGCAGAAACAGAGACCTTAGGAAACAGTGACACCCATGGAAATGAGTAGTTATGAATCTAACATGTAATCTTATTTTAGGATTTTTATTATTATCGTTGTTAAACGTTCATTGTCTTTTTAAGATACTAATTATGTTTAAATCGGGTTCCCTCTCTTTAATCATTTTCTCTTAATATATAACAGTTTGAACCGTGAAGTTTATTATTTACTTCTGTCGGTTCTGTTATCTGAATCATCTCTGGAGTGGTGAGTGTGTTAGGAAAGTCTGGGCTGACTGTATTTTATACCTGGATACATCAAAAGTGTCAGAAAGAGACTTTGCTGCCAGTGTTGACTTGGTCTTCAGTCATTTTCACTGTAACTGTAACAATATAAAACAGCTTTGGCTTAGGAGGGAGACAAATGAGAGGCAGGAGTTCATTCTGACTGCAGATTATTCCATTTCCATTTGTGGTCTTAAACATTAAGCTTATTACACTTGCAGATGCACTGTTTTTCTTTTTTTTTATATATATATAGAAGGCAATTAGCAATAAAAGCAGTTGACCCAGCTTTGTGAGTAAGCCTTCAAAGCCTGCGGTGTTGATGTTGAGAAGCTGCTAGAATACGTAAAAAATGCCTGGGCTGGCCACTGCTGACCTGTATTTTATGAATTCACATATTATCATACATAAGGTGGTGGTGGGCAGTAAGGTGTGCAGCTACGTGAGATTGGATTTGTTTACTTCCGCGACATATGGACTCAATTGCTCAGTATGCTATATGGTGTGTGTAGATTCAGAGAATGCCATTAAATATTTTATTCCACACCACCTGTTTTTACAGCAGAGCACACGGGCAGTCAACCAGAGCATCTCGCCAAACGTTTCACACAGACATTTGTTTGCACTGTCAGCAGGTCCAGCTGAAGAGTATCACAAGATGTATACAAAACTGAAGAAGTAACAAAAAGCCTAATTCCCATCCTGAAGTGCTGCATTGAAATTAAAGAAAAAGAAAAAAGAATAAAATATTTGTGTAAAATATGAAGCATATTCAAATAAACCTGCCTCCACTCAGGAATTCGACATTTAAGGATTTCTTCCAAAAACTTATTCAAGTACACAGATAGATTGGAAAAGGGACATTTGTGCAACTGTTGACAAAGTGCTTGTCAGTTCCATTCAAATGGGAGATTTTTACAGAGCGGACTCAATGCTAATCGACATATGAATGAAGCCAGGGAGGCAAGCTTATTTAGGAAGTGCACCACTGCAACCCCCCCATTCCCAGAATAGCCTCCAGCTTTACTGTATCTGTGGCTCTTTGTTAGCGCCTCGCCTCCAGCCTGAGCCTGCTGCATTTGTGCAAAAGCAACAACAAAAACACTTGTTTTTAGAGGGAAGAGCCCGAATCTGATTTAACTTCAGAGGATTAGAGCAACAATGAGGAGCCTGTGCACTCACACGTGCA
This sequence comes from Trachinotus anak, assembly GCF_046630095.1. Lineage (NCBI taxonomy): Eukaryota > Metazoa > Chordata > Actinopteri > Carangiformes > Carangidae > Trachinotus > Trachinotus anak. The sequence goes on along the minus strand of NW_027273854.1, from coordinate 1,976,176 downwards.
GTCAAACATCCACAGACACACACACACACACACACACACACACACACACACAGTCTCTTTCACACACATGCAGGAGCAGTCCCTGCCCAAGTGGGAATGAACTGCTCCAGAAAGGCCAGGGCCTTGGCAAGGTAATTAACCGAGGGTGCTTGTTTCACATGGCAGAGTCCATTAAGTGCCATGTCACACTGATGTCAGCGTAAAGGTAGTGCACGCGCACACACACACACACACACACACACACACACACACACACACACATACAGGAGCACACACACTCTGCTTTCAAATGGGGGCAAGAGCGTCCGAGGTGCAGATAGTGAAGTGAGAATGACAGAGGAAAGCGAACAGGGAGAAGTGGCTGTGGCTTCTCAAACCAATCCCTCCCTAATCAGCAACCCCACTCCCCCCGCAGGTCCAGCCATCGATCGGCAGCACTACCACCCCAGTGCTGTGTTGAGGAGCGAGGGGGGAAAGGGATGTGATACCCCTCCGTATACCCTCTAATTGCCTGCCTGGGTTACTGCCACCCGGCCATCCCAGCGAAATGGCCCCCACACCAACTGATGGAGCAACAATTCTGCTGGCAAAGCTTTAAAATGGGCCCCGACGTCAGCTCATTAGGCACAGGTGACCACGCCAGTCGCTCCGAGGGTGGAGGGAAGGAGCGGTTGGAATGGGTGGGAAGGGCTGCATTAGCTGAGGGAGGAAGTTGGTACATTTGGCCCAATAACCACAACAGAGAACAAACCGCAAAGGCACCACACACCTGAGAGCGGCTGCCTGCAAGTATGAACCCACACATTTACTTACACACACACACACACACACACACTGAAGCATATACCTTCCTGTGCTTCTCAGACTACTGCTGCATCTCAGATAACATTGTCCCCACTGAAGAGACTTCCACACAAGCTAACTGAGGTTTATCTCCCACTTAACAGATGAGCCAAAGGAAACAAGAGAGGCACTTGGGGACTGAACAGAGAGAGAGAGAGAGAGAAGAGGAGGGGACAAAGAAGAGGTGGGGACAGCGAGAGAGACAAAGCGAAAAAGTCTCAGAACAAAACAAAGTGCCGATGCAACACATGGGCGTTTATGTTGAGGTGAAACTGCTCGGTGAGAGGATGCAGAGGAAAGGATGATCATCGCAGACAGGTTTGCCTTAAACTTGATTGCACAGAGTGTGTGTGTGTGTGTGTGTGTGTGCGAGCGCTGGACCGTGGCGGAGCACCAGTGACGGATGGATGTTCGCCCGCAAGCCCCGAGAGCTGCCGTTACGCTGCCCAGAGCAGCACCGCAATTAAACGAGCAAAGGCCTGGACGCTAAGACCGAGGAGCAGGGGCCGCAGAGCTCTGAACGGCGAGTGCTGAACTGAACACTGTGCTGATTTGTGCACTGACTGTCCCCGAGAATAGGGCCATGTATTTTTAATCAATGTCAAAGTGATGAAGTGTGTGTTTGCTTCAAAAAAATCCCCTGACAAACACAAATAGGGAAAGACAAACTCCCCAAGGGGCCCCTTTGTGTGCACGCACACACACACACAGATACAAAGTGCCACAGTGCAAAGACCAGACAGAACATTCCAGCAACCGACCCGAGCAGCTTCCTCCCGTCTTACTTTTAGTGAACAACCTGATATTAAAACCTATTATTATATAAACAGAGCCTAATTTGAAATGCAATTAACATTATTAATGACAACAAATACTGTTTGGATAAGTGGTCGGCTGGCCGATAATTAGAAACTGGCAGATCCATGGCCATCCCTCAAGACAGACACATGCCGACGTTTCTGCAGGTTATCTGGTATTGGGAATCATTCCTGAAGCATAAACAAGCCAGGAGATAGGCTGGCCGCCCTCCAACAGCCTGTCTCCTCAATTTTACAGGCCTCTTTTCCCCTTTCAGCCAATTCAGCCCCAAATATCGATCAGCAGAGAGAGAGAGAGGGGGAAGAGAGAGAGAGAGAGAGGGAGAGGGGGAGAGAGAAATTGAAAGAAAGAGATGTGTAGAAAAAAAAACAGAGAAAGGGGGGAATTGGAGAGCTTGGGGTAGGGAGAGGGAGGGAAGGCGGAAATGGAGGCCAAAGAGGTGAGGTATGTGGGTAAGTTGCAGAAAGGCAGAAAGTTTTTTAGTGAATTCCACACACACACACACAACTGTGTGACGTGAGTAAAAGAGTAGTGGTGAGGCGGGTGGGGAGGGTGGATACGGTAGAGGAAAAGCAACAGAGCAGAGGTGTGAAAGGGAAGAGAGATCATGTTGTGTCTCGGGCCCTTGCAAAACAGACATCTGATACTGAAAGCCGTGGCGCCATAATCAGATCATTAACCCAAAGACCATTGACCTAAGGAGAAAGCTCAGTGATCCCTGACTGAAAGGCAGAGCATTAAGGAGGCTTCTGGATGATTGCCTCAGAATTATGGAACCACAGAACACGGGCGGGCGGGCAGGCTTGTGGGCGTAAATGAAGCCACAACCACAATTCTGTGATACATTATTCTCATAAGTTCTCTCAGCTTTTATTGGACTCTTTACAGTCTTGCCCCCCCTCCACTTGGACTCCACTGTACTGTATGTAATCTGACAAGAGGCTTCAAGGGTTTGATGTGATTACATGAAATGAAATTACAACACATTCACTGCGCCAAAGCACTCTGCGTTATCAAAAGAACCAATTGGAATGCTACTTAAAGAACGCCAGATGTTATGTGGCGGAAGACTTGGGATGATCTTTGACCCTGCAGGAGAGCCAATGAGTGTCAACGCATCTGTGGGCCTTCAGAAGCAGGAGGGGGCGGAGGAGCAGAAAGGGGGCCAGTCAAAAGGCAGGCTGTACATAGTTTTACACACTATAAAATATTCATTTGCTAAGTGGTACAGCATTTTGCCCTTTGAGAGGTTCATGCATTGTTTAGGCAGTGGAGCAGAGGAGGAGGAGGCCGGATGGTGGCAGAGGAAGTGCTCAGTAATGGGGCCAAACAGGAGTGCTGATTTATGTGCAGAGTCACCCAGGTAAAAGAGAAAAAGAGGGACAGGAAAAAAGGGGATGTAGTAGTGTTTCACTGATGCTCTATCTTCAAAAGCAGTTCACCTCCTCTGCACTGCAGCTTGTTCGGCCCAGCGATCAGCAGACAACAATGGTTCAGCGCTTATGATGCTGAGAGCTCCTGTTAAACTTTCCCTAAATTGTATCTACTGTATTTTTAATTGCGCGTGTTCTCAGCTGTCAATTAAGTTGAAGTTAAAAGCCACCTCTGGGACCAGGTCTTTTTTTCGGTGGAGTAGCAGATGGTGGGCTGCAGAGAAACCACCCAGTAGCACTGACTGATCTGTGGCATGCGCCGCTGACAGCCACGCAGCCCCCCTGTCTGCTGCACAACACAATGCAAACCCTGTGATACTGTCATCACGCTATTAGGAAATGAAAAGCCCATCCAACCTTTTTTTTTAGCCCTCTGGCTCTTTTATCAAATAATGGCAGCCACTGAGTAACATAAAAACAAAAACTCATACATACTAAACCATGACGGATGAAAACTCAGTGGCTGAGTTGAGATACCTTCACCTGGGTTCCCACTGGCTGCCTGAGCACCAGGACACCCAGGCCTGAGGACCTGTACTGCAGCTGCCCCTCCCTGCATCCCACACTCACAACAATAGCATACGCTAATGCTTGGGCCAGAAGTGGTCGCCACATTCCCGGCAAACACAACCCAATCTTTAACCTCTTTACAGTGCGCATGATATACTTTGCAAGCAGGGGCCAAGGGTTTATCCATTATGAATGAGACCCATATTACTCCAGGCATTAGCAATGTATGAGCTGGGCTTTAGAAACACAAGGTCTGGGGTTTTTCTGCCTGCTTCCCTGCCACTCCTTCCTTCCCTCCTCTCCTTCCTTGCTGTTTTCCTCCCTTCCTAGCCACGTGCTGCTGCCTCCCATGGATTGCCCTGACTCCTGCCTGACAGCTCGTCCGGGCTGAGCCCCTCCTGTCCGACCGGCAGCTCCAGGAGCACGGGGCGTTTGAAGAGGCAGGGCCGCGCCCGGGGCTGAAGCCCTCCACTGATCTTAGCTTTGCTCGCTCTCCAGCTCACCACCCCTCACCCAGCCGACCCTCGACTCAGCTCCATCGCTCTGCCTTGTCTTCTTCAGAGCCAGCCAACTGAAACTTTCATGAAATGCAAGCACGAAGGAAAAAACATCAAGGCAGAATATACTATTACATTATTCTTACGATCCACATAGCTTACAGCTTTAAAACAGTACTCATAAATATGTCAATTTACAAAGGCTTAATATGGATTGTTTTGTTTGTTGATGTGCTTGTATGCACCTGGTATTTTGTGTGCAGTTTGTTATAAAGAGGTTATGTGGGCAAATGCCAAACACACCACAGTAACACGTTAAAAAGTTCATCAGCAGCAGAAAGTGTAGACAGCTTCATTTCATCAAGCACAATTCCTTCCTCATCAGATCTAACAAGCCAATCAATGAGGGCAGAGCTTGTGAGGGAGCGGTAGTGATGACTAGAGCACCTTTACTGCTTACTTTTAGCATTTTGGCAGCGCAGAGTAAGGTGGGAAGATGGAGCAAGTGCTCTCGGCAGAGCCGGGCTCCCCAGGGCTGCAGCCCTCATCTCCACCTCCTCTCTTCATTCCCTACTGTGGGACAACGAGATTACAGCGGCCCCCAGGGAGAGCCCAGCTCCCGACAGGCACCACGGTCCCCTGCTGGTTGCCTATATGAGAAAGAGAGCACACTTCAAAAGTCCCTCTCTGGTCCTAACATGGGTCAGCCCGACAGAGATTATGTCTCGCTTTTAAATGAACAAAACAACACGCTCACGCCATTAACCTCCAGTGTAGTCTTGCATTGAATTACAAGAGAACTGCAATGTGATTTCTGGCTTTGAACAATGTTAATATGTGTTTTCAAAGCCCATTAATGATTAGAAATGTACAAAATGTTATAAGCTACAAGGTAAAATAGTAGCGCTGGTCCCATGTTGTCCCTGTGTAAAAGGAAATTAACATAGTTTCAGCTGGGTTTCAGCCACAACAAATAGCGGAGGACAGGAAGAAGTGTGGTGAGCAGCCGAGTGGCAAGAGGCCTGGACAAGGCCTATTATGACAGGAAGCTCGACTCATCAGCCATTCAGGGCGCTGTAAGAGGAGACATAAATCAATGGTGTGCCAATTATGACACCACACTGAGCCGTGTGAGTGCAGGGAATTAGCCGCACAAATCTCAGTATCAGGTTCAGTTAGATGGGCTCCTCTGGAGTGGGGAGGGAATGCCAAAGAAACACCACAGGAAGGATAGAGGAGGAGGCAGAGACAGGGAGAGAGAGACGAGTAAATGCTGAAATGTGAGGCAGCTCATTATGGTTGATAAGGAAATTAGCCAAATGCATTCCTGTTTATCTCTTTTTGTTCTTTTTCAGCCCATAAAGTCATGGCATACGTGGAAGGAGGAGGGAGGTTGGAACGGCTCTGCAGGCTCTATCATCAAGTCCTGACTGAACCAGCTGAAGCGTCTGAGGTAAAAGTGTAAGACTGCAGTCACCACACATCAAGCATAGCTCTCATATTTCATTCCCTTACACTGAAATTTCTCTCTTAAGAACATTAAACCTCACCTGACATCTCCCCTCTACACACACACACACACACACGCACACACCCTCGCAGAGTGCAATCTAGCCGGTGTCTCGGACCAGTCTCAGGGAGGCCTGGAGTACGGGTTTGAAGCAGGCAGCAGTGGCGTTCAGCTGGGCCTGAACACGATGCCTCGACACCACCGAGCACACAGCTGCATCCCAGAACTTAGATTCTGATTAAATGGAAACAGAACAGCCCATTAAAGTCATTAACATACATCTAGAGTATGCATGGGGGGGTTGTGCACCAAAGGGTGTGCATGCACAGTAATGTAGCGCATATATTAAGAAAAGATCCGCAGATAGGACTTGAAAGAGCATATCTTGCAAAAGCTTATATATATTATTTATCACTCAGACATCAAAAAGGAGACTTTGTAATGACCTTTTTTAATTCATATGCAAAGGTAATGCAGATTCTGAAACTGGAAATCCACCAGAAAGCACAAGAGGCTGCAGAATGACTATACTGGCCTTGCATGACCATGTCCATTTCACAGCCGCCTGTATGTTTAATTTAATGTCACACTGGATACGGCAGCGCTTTATCTCATAGGCTATCGTGAAGCATAAATGCTTCTTTTAATTTCTGAGATTAGGACATGGTAGTTATCTCGCTTGTGAAGAAAAATAAGGGAAGAGATGTGTGAATAGAGAGTGTGACTAATATGGGAATCTTAAGTAAAAATTTGGCAACAAACTGAAACTCATTGACAAAATCATATAAAAATAATTTCTGGTCAGATTTTTATATTTTTATATATATTTCTTATATTTATCAAAAGATTACGAGACAAAACACCAAATGTCTTCTTTTGCAACATAAAAAAAAACTAACATCAATTGTTTTTGAGTTGCACAAACACAAATATGAGCAGATACTGAAATAAACAGTGGCTGAGACAGAGATGGATCCTGTGTGTCTGATAACTCATCACCTCCAGGGTTCACACACTTGGGAGCAGCAGGAGCCAGAGTGTCACTCCGGACTGAGAGTTATTTGATAGCCCCAGTGAGCTGCTCAGGTCACACTCCTCTGTGTGTGTGTGTGTGTGTGTGTGTGTGTGTGTGTGTGTGTGTGTGTGTGTGAGTGTGTTCAAGTCATCAAACATCAAGGTTTGTTGCCTGTGCTCCCTGCTGATTTTTGGATTCTGCTCATTGGTTGATAAATCATGAATGTTTTAATTGTACGCTGACCTTGATGAAATGAATGGACATCATTTATCAATTAGGAGTGCAATGGGGTGATGTAAGGAGAAAGTGTCTGCTGACAGAATTATTTTTCATCCCGTCTCTGGCTCGGTCAGCCTCCCTCTCTACTGTACACCTTCTCAGGTTGAAACAATCATGTTGCAGTGACGGTGTTGTTTTTTTTAATTATTATTGTTATTATCATTACATTTTCTCCTTGTTCATAAAATCCCTCCCTTTGGTACAAACCTCAGCTGTTTACCAAGTATAATTCAAAAGGAAAAAATAAAGACGGAAATGTAAAAAAAATTGAGAGAGCGCTTGTATGACCAGCCTAATCTGTGCGTGGGCACTTCAGCGTGCTCGCGCAGTATGGCTTTTCATGACACGAACATCAAATCCCCAGAGAATACAACTGCTGCGATGAGATGTGTTTTTATGGGGATTTAGGCTCTGGAAGAGAGATTTGAGTATTACCTATTGTTAAAAATGTGCAATGTTAGGAGAGCTGCAGCAGTGGAGGATGGGGATATTAAACAGGCCTGTTAATGTTTTACACAGTGTTGTTGATGCTCCTGTAGACCTGTAAAGTCTTGACAGTAACTCTTGGTGTTGAGTGGTACAGGAGACTTACAGAAAGGTGGTGAGTGGGAGGTGCATGAAGGAAGATAATTCTGCTTTTCTGAGGGTTTGAAGGAGCTGCAACCCCCCCATCAGCCATTTCTTACTCAGAGCAGTCTAGCATGAAGAAGGACATCGTTTTTCATCCCTTACAAAAGGCTCAGTGAGGCCTGTCTTTAACCAGCTAACAACAGACCAGCTACCCTTTACTTCTTCAGACTTGTAAACGCTGGCGGCGTTCACTTTACTCGGGCAGGAGGAGAATCGGCTCAGGCCAGTTTTCTAACCTGGAGTGTAGTTCAGCAGCGTACCCAGATAGATGTGTGACCACGAGCCAGAGAAGCCCAGTGCCGACCTTTTGAATGGTGGGCTGCCATTCTCAAACACCGGGCCCCAGATTGTCTTCGCCCTCAGCCAGATGAGAGAGCCTGCTCATGTGTGAACAGCCCTGACTGGCTGCATGGGCTCACCAGATCCAAATGCCCTGCAGGTCTGAGGGAGCATTTTACAGCCTGTTTAACAGTAACTTCAAAAATCCCCCCTGTCCCATTTTTTTTCTCCACAAAGAGATTTCTCAGACATCAGGCCTTGGTTGCTGATTGCCGCTGAACGTGGTGTTGATTAAAAAGTCAGCATTGTTCAGGCTTTCTTGTTTTCTCTTTCTTGTGGATCCTGGGAGTACAAACAGCTCGATAGACTGCGTGTGAAAGTCTTCGGGCCTTGTGTCTGACGAGGGACCCGCGGTGAGAGAGAAAGGGGCCTGCTTGCCCAGCTTTTGGAATCCAATAAAGTGCTTTATTCCAGGGCTGGGGCCGACGTGAGACTAATCTTTGATCTGAACTGGAAGCTGAGGGCTCCGGAGTGGGCCACGCTACCCGATTATTTATGGGAACTTCAAAGGTTCGCTGATCACACTTGTGTCTCTTATCTAGCGAGCGAGAAACAGCCACAACAACAAAAAGTGACTTTGCGAGGAGACTGGAAATTCAGAGCACGGAGAGGAAGGTAGGGATAAAGGCGTGAGCGTTTGAAATAGAAGGGGGGAGGGTTTGCTGGGGCTCTGTGGGGAGATCTCCAGATTAGAAGTGATCAGGCCGATGTATATGGGCCATCTGCCTGGGAATGTGCCTCTGGCTCCGTCCGAGAGACAATTGGACCTGAGGAGGATAAGTACTGCTCCTCCTTCCTCTCTGTTCCCATGGAGAAGAGGCCGCCAATGTCAGGGAACCCCGTTCTCCTCTCTTCCTCAGTCCCTTTTTCTGCCTTCCCTCCTTCTCTGTCTCTCGCCGTCTCCCTCACTTCCTCTCTAGCTCCCCGCCCTCCAACCCTCCTTCCACTATCACCACCGCCACCTCCACATCACATCAGAAATGTGACTGGCCTCAAACTGCTGACTTGCTCACAGTCCATTGAGTTTCCTCTCCTTATCAAATTACAGCCACCTCAATAACCCACTCACTGCAGCACGCCGGAAGAAATGAGGTTTTCTCCACTGCCCGCCCCTGGCACTGCACTCTTTCCCTCGCTTTTTTCTTCTCTCACATTTTTCTTTCAAAAAACAGCAGACAGAGGAAAGAAGGGGAGGTGTAAGAGGACGGCGGTGGCTGATGTGAATGCTGGCGTATATTTTCGTGTGGGCGTACAATCATAACGTTTCGTACCAACATGTGCAAAGCGGGCAGAGACGGCCCATCGGCTGCACATTGCTGATTCGCAGACATGGGCCGATGACCAGATGGCAGCCGCCTTCCGGGAGATAATTTTTTACTTCCACCCCAACAACTGCTCAGTTGCAGCAGCCCACCAAGACCCCAGTTACTGCCTAGATCAGCTACCCAGGGACACTCCTCCCTTTTGAGCCACTGCTCATCGTAGCTCTTTACATACCCCATCATCTTCCATCCTTACAACTCCAAAAAGAGAACAACTTCCTCCGTGTCTCCATGGAGGAAATGACAGAGTCCCATCACCTGCTATATACCTGCGATGAGAAAGCTCTGGGGAGCCTACAAAACGGACCACGCAAGGTCATCCGTCTCATTTTGTGAGCGAAGCTGCAGTTATTACAAAGTCAAAATGAAAAGCCTCATCCCCAGGTCAGCTGTCTGACAGCTGATGGATGTCATTTAAGCTTCCCAGCAGCTGGTTACTGGTTTAGACACCAAAGTAAATAAGGCTAAAGGAGGAAAGTTGAAAACAGCTCTCCAGGCCCGGTTCCATTTTCTCCTGATATGACAGAGCTGCCTCCAAAGAGTAATTGATTAATTCTTAACGTCAGCAGCATTGATGTTTTTTGAGGTCGTAATTGCCCGTGTGTTAATGAATGCAAATGAGAGTTCAGGATAAATTTACAGGAACTCCCTGTAACACCCCCCACCCCAACACAAACACACACACACACACACACACACACACACACACACACACACACACACACACACACACTACTCCTCCAGTGTGAATTAACATCAATATTTATCTTAGTTCTATTATCCAATTCTTACCTCATTCACATGCTAATTGCTACAATTACCATTAAATAAGGGCCCCGGTTCAGAGGAAATAACCTGCTGCTGAGCACTTGAATCACTGACTCGTCACCTGTGTGCACACGGTGCATACACATACACATCCACACCTACACACCAACACAGATACAGCAAGAGAGAGGAGAGAAGAAAGAGAAGGTGCTGTATGTTAACACCTCCCTCGTGGAAGATTTTTAAATCCCAACAAAACTACAACGCAACCACGAGTTCATACATATATTTTTGGAAACCTGTTCTGTGACTGGCATCATGGTTGCTTCTCTGACAGCAGAAGACAGTGAAATGACTGAACGGAAGAGGAGCCCAAATTGAGAATGAATGCTCATGTATAATGATTGGAAGGAGCCCAGGGAGGGTTAACATGAAAGCCCAGCAGAGTGCCAGCCCCAGTTACCTGCGAAGCCGACTCGACATGCTCTGCCTTCACCTGTTTTATTGGAGACGACGCCGGTGTGTCAGTGACAGCGAATGTCCAAGTTGAGTGGGAGTAGATTAGATTAACTCCCCTGTGAAAGAGCCTTGTCTGCTCCCATTGTGCATCCTGTCTAGTTAAAACGACACAGGTATGCTATGGCAATGAGCAGGTGCACTGACATCAGAGCTGTGTTGGGAATACTGGCCCTGATTGGAAAGCCTATAGAGTATTCTTCAAACACAAACACACGCCTCACGTGTAACTTCTACCCCCACGACCAACTGTCTTACATGAAGATCAAGTGAGTGATTCCTCTGGGCCGCTGGGGGTACAAACTGTATTGCACTGCACCCACCGGACTCTGTGTTTGGCCCCTCAGGTGGGGTCTCTTCCTGCAAACACATCCATTTTGTTAATCGATATGGTGGAAGACAGTGTGAAGGTGTTATTGAAAAAGGGAGTAGAGGCTACTGCAACCAAAATAAAGGTCTAAAAAAACCTAACTGGATAGAGACACAGAGCCCAGTACTAACTGAGTTGTAAACTTCTATTGCCCTAGAGCCACAGTCATACTCTGCTCATCAAATCAGCCTGTAACATAGGAGAGTAAATTCAGACCTTGTCAAGAAAACAAAAAAACAGACAAGGTATACTGACAGAGAACACAAACAATGCAAACTAAGTAAGTAAGTAAGAAAAATAAGTAACAAAAATCCAATTCTCCTCTCAAGAGCAATTTCAATGCCTTTGAAACTTTCTGGGAAAGAAATCTAAACTCTTTATTGTAGTAATGCATGAAATAAAATGACCTTAGCAACTAATCCAAAGATGCTTCCTTGATTTCTTTGTGGGATAAGAAAAGAAAAATTTTCTCGTTAAGTACAGAGGGCTAACCTCCCTCAAACAGAAATATGCATGAAGAGTGATTACTGGTGTCAGAGCCATCTTGCCTTTTGGCCTGGCCTCATGCTCGTGCAGCACAATCAAGGGAGCTGATGACCTTTGCTGATGGCAGAATACCTCATCGCCAAGGCCTCTCAGTCGTAAAGTAGTAGACACGCCGTGCAAGATCTATTAGTTTGCTCTTTTATCTGTAATAATCCTGACAGAACAAATAATACTCAGGCATATTCTGAGCAAAAAAAAAATTATCATAGTCATTCAAAGTGATGCTTTGGGAACGAACAGAACGAACGTGAAAATAAATTTGGTTTCGACAAATTGGCTGCACTTGCAGGGCTGAAGTGAATGGAGGCCGTGGAGTGGATGGATACCATGAAGCACTGTCTGTCTTACGCACACAAACCTCCCTCGTAAATTATCTTGAGCAATGTGGAATTTATGAGGCAGAGATATCTCACTGCCAGCCTATCATTTCCATGGCGCTGTCACCGTAATTCTCTCCAAAACTGCCCAAACCCATAGATAAAAATGGCCACTGCAGCTGCAGATGAAAAAGCGAGAAAAGGTGAAAAGGGACTGTAAGTGAAATAAGTGAGAGTGGATGAGGAACTGTGGTCTTCTCCTGACTCGAGTACCCACTACATCTGGGTAAAGGCAACCAGGAAATATGCAAAAAAAAAAAAAAAAATAGAGTAAAGAAGAGGACAAGTGTGACAATTAGAATTTGCTCTGTTTATGTTGCGTGAAATCAAGTGTCGGGGGAATTTGGCGAATTGGAAGATGAGTCAAATTGCCAGGCGCACCGCTGCTTACATCTTCACCTCAGCTGGCGCGACTCCTCGCCTCAACAATAGCTTTTACCTTTTTGAAATATGTGTTTGGTTCTCTGTGTCAGTGGGAGTGTGTGTGAGTGTGTGTGGAGAGATTTGGGGGAGCTCTTAGAGTGCTATCATAGAGTAGGTGGAGGACGGTGGAGTGTATCAGAGAGGGCAGTCCGCACATGCTGCCCTGTGAGATTGGATTCTCACCCATGAAATGTAAGCACACAGAAAAACGCTCTGCAGCAACAACCTCCAATTTACACAGCAATTTTCCACTCGCTCGCGACAGAACTAAATCGCATTTGTCTCCCCTTGCCGTTGATACCACGCTGCCCCAGAATTTCATTCATATCCAGTTAATTAGCACTTCCTCGCCCGGCACCAGAAAGAGCAATCATTGGACAAAATGTGCAGAGTAATTTATTACAGTTTATTACAGTTCATTGAGGAAGCCAGAATGTGTTGGATATTAGAATGATTACTTGTGTTTGCGCTGATAGCAGTCTGTGTGACGGGAAGAGAAAGGGGGGGGGGAATTATTTACTAAAAACAGCTGGACGGATAAATTAGGCCCTTTCTCTACATGACAGTATCTCCCCCGACTGCGCTGTTTCAACATTTCTGGGTGAAAAGCGACGTCTCTCAAGCTTTACTCCCTCCTTTGAAAACGTTAATTGCTATTCATTACTTGCTATTGCTGAATGATAACAATGTTGGAGTTACAATTCTAAGTCATTAAATTAGAAGGGAAGGGGGGATGAATAGGAGGAGTGGGCAATGGAAAATCCTCCTCCCTGCTGACAGTTTGTTACAGTTTAAAGGGTCGCTGCACCCAGATTAGGAACAAACAAGTCATTTCCTCACCTCTAGTAGCATCTAACCATGCAGATAGTTTTGGTTTGATTTGCAGAGGGTTCGAGATTTCTGCCAGCATCCCAATACAATGGTGGAGAGGGGATTTTCAATAGTGGCAAATTGATTAACAATTAAAAATTTGCCAGCAGTGTCTTTCCAGAAACCTCCAGTTACTCTGGATAATTCACAGAAGACGCTGTCAACAGTTTTATAGAGACTGTATCTTCAGCAAAAAGTAGAAAATAGAGGCCCCGCAAATGAAAATCTGTTCACCTTCCTCATCCTGTTCTGGAGGCAGAAATCTCTGAGACTGTTATCAAACAAAAATACTGCATGGACGGCAACCACCTCAGTGGTAGGCTTCTGTAGCGCTACATGTTTCGGGGGAAACATAAGTGCTGTTTGGATTATGTTCACCAGCACAGTTTTTCCCCCGGTCCAGTGGTTCTTCTCCTGGCCTGGGTTCACAGGGAGGAGGCTGAGGTGGATGGCTGGAGATCAGGGTTCACATCCCTGCATTAACTACTGCTGTGTCCCGATTGGCCCCATACTCACACTTGCTATTTTGACTGAATCAGTGTGTTCACATTACAGTACAGTAAGATGCAGTGCACTGAGTGTACAGTGACGGACACTTCTCACCATCAACCGTCGCCGTCTAAAGCCTCAGCAAAGCAGCCAGTGTTTGGTTTGGGGCAACACTGCCCTGTTGAAATCCAGCACTATACCAGTGAGTGTACTGTGTACAAGGTGTACTACATGTGAGTATCTGATCTGAGACACAGCAGATGTTTTAGTTGCCAGGAGCAGATACTGAAGGAGGGATATTAAATGTGTTGTCAGTGAAACTTCTTCAGATACTTTATGAACATTTTTTGAAAATATGTTCATTAAAAATGTTTCCTCATTACGCTGATAAATAATGTAACCATGGCAACACGCTGGTTCTTTCAAAACATAATTGCTGTTGCAGTTCTGTTGCATATAAACATCAGTTTTAGGAGACAGTGTTGATGGCAGGATACCACTGGAGATAATGTGAATTTTGTTTCTTTCTTCATGACTGAATATCATCAACCTGACAACTGGTGCCGATCCCACCCCCCTGGACTGGACTACCTCCCAGCCCCCTCACCCCATCATCACTAATGCAGCACTCACCCAGCAGCTGCAGCAGAGGCAGACAAACACATTCACGTAGGGCTGCTTGCACCAGCGATCTCTAACACACACAAACATGCTCCTTCATCAACTGGCCACGCCTGCATCTGTCTCCACACACACACGCACGCACACACGCACGAGCCTACGGAGGCTGTAATCTGTAATTTGTAAGTTCCATTTGTTTTTAACACACACCAAAGCAGTGGTCCTGTGGGACCTAATAAAACCTCATAAGCACATGGAAAGGAAGCCCGAGGCGCTGCTCTTTCCCACAGATCTCACCTTGATAGATGATTTTAGAAAAACACAGAGGCGTGCTCCACTAACAAAGTGCTGCGAGAAAAAGCAGTGATATTTAGACTCTCCATCTGAGGAGAGGAAAAGTGAGGAGGAGGAAAAAGAAGAAGAAGAGGAGGAGGAGGAGGAGGGTGGCTCTGATTTGGGCTAAATTACATGAGCTCCTCTCCTTTCTTACAGATTACCCAAAGAGAAGCAGAGTAATCAGTGGGGTACCTGTTTGGTTGCCCGCGAGGAAAGAGGATAAACTTTCATCTTCTTTTTTTCTCTCTCTCCTGCTGTTTGTGCAACACAGAGCTGAGATTAACTAAAACAAAGGCCCCATTTTTTTCATTCCGAAGTCCATCCCATAATCATTTGTTTCACAGTGTTAAAGGGAGTTGCCAGTGGAGATGTGCTGGGAATCAGGGACATTATTTTATATTACTTTAGGTCTCTAAAAACGAACGTGCTGTAACTGGCAATCTCGGACCCCCACCTATGCAATATAGAAATAATAATAATAATAAAAGGGCTCATTTAATTTGGAGAAACAAAAACAATTATGAATCTGCCTGGGTGGAGGTCATCTCCTCTGCAGCACCTCTCCTCCTGGTTTCGTTTCAGAATACCTGTAGACTTTTTCAAGGAGAACTCAAAATCAATTTCAAGCCCCATTTAATTTTATACACTCGAACATGCTGACCCACAACAGCATAGTTCAAATATTGATCTTCTTTAGCGGGTGACCCAGCGTGCCTCTTAGTAGTCAAACACAATGTACAGTTGCATCCTTTAAAATATTAAATAATGAGATCAACAACAAGGGGGGAAAATGAACTTCTGAGGCCTGTTTGTGGAAGAGAAATTATTTCCTCAAACTTGGTTCCCATGCAACACGCCCGCTGCTCCGATGAAGACAGATAATGACCTTTTGAAAAACAAAATTTCAGTGTTTGCCTGGAGATATATTTGTCAGCAGCAGCAGCAGCAGCCTGTCTTCTGGTGCTGGAGGAAACAGGCTCGCAGAAGCACAAGGAGAAGCAGTAATAATGCTTTGCTGTTCACCACTGCCATTAAGCCGCTGGTGATAAAAAGGTGCTGTGCTTTTAATGGCTTGTGATGGCTTTTCTTTTTTTTTTTTTTTTTTTTGCTTTCACTTGTATGGCCACTCTGTTAACTCAGCACACAGGGTAATACGTCTCATTTGAGAGGATCCCGCCGAGAGGAGATGCTTGAAGGACAGTATGAGAGTGACACTACATTATAAACATAATAATCACAGCTGGCTAAGATACTGCAGTAAAGAAATAATTGGACTCAAGCTGGTCTGGCTGCTTAAGCATTTTAGCGTGCCATTTGCAGAAATAGAAAACCTCAGGACAGATTATATTCTCAGGGGGGGAAAAGGGCTACAAACGGTTTCTACTGTGAGGTTATCCTCCTGTCTTTATCCTCCTGTAACAGTATGCATGCATGTGTGTGTGCGTGTGTGATGTAGGGAGTACTCCTGCAGTGTAAAGACAGGGAGGTGTTGCGTTGTGTGTCTTGTCTTTCTCCCCCTCTCACCAGTTCTACTCGCCAGCGGCGTCCGTTTGGCCTAAAGGAGCACTCAAGTGAATGAGCAGCACAGATTTCAAAACCAAGTGGACGATCCTGAGATGTATTAAACCTGGGTGGGAAATAAGGCTGCTGCAATGCAGAGCTGACAACAGCCCTTTAGAACCAGCAGTCTTTACTGAACCTTTGCATCTCTGTGAACTAGTCAACCATATCCCAGATTAGCAGGAACATCCAAGCTCAATTTTTTCTTTTGTTCTGACCAAACATAAACCGTTATTACCAGAAACTAGCGTCAAATATGTTCGATTTTTAATCTTGTTTAATAATTCCAGATGATTTTATAGCTTTTTTTTGTTGAATGGAAAAAAGGTTTTAGTAAAAAAAATGTTTTATATTCCTTAAAAGTAATGAAATTGAAAAGCACTGCACTGAAATCACCACTAACCAAACACTTCCTGCTTCTCAGCCTGACAGATTAGCAGGTAACAGAAAACATCTCCTGTGGTTTCATATTTCCTCTGTTCTGCGTGATGAGCAGCGGTAAATGTTTAACACTGATGTTAATTAAAAGCTTCATTAGAAATTTGCCACCTTTGAAAAAAAAAGTTGGTAATTATTGTGAGGTGAGGACATCTGCAACTGCAGCTTTGTTTTCCAGAAGTGGAGTATATCAGCATCAGCAGCCCTGTGAATGCTAATTCACTGACACTATAGGTTCAGAATATAGACAGAAACACTTCAGGCTAAGGCTCAACATTAATGACTGGAGGATATTTAGCATTATTGGCAAAATGTAAATACACATTTATTGATGCACTGCACAGCGCCGTGCATGCAAAGCCCTGCAAGCATCCACCTACAGATGACAAGAATTCCTCTCAGGGAGGCAAATAAATATACATATGTAAGCTCAAATATGTACGCTCACATTAAAAATACAGCCAGACCCCCCCAAAGGAAAACCTTTGTTGGTGAGTAAATCTATTGCAGTGTTTGTGCCATTCTTCTATACAGGGAACAAATTTAATTTTGTTCCATTTACAAAGGTCTAGTGGAGTAAGACGGTGGGTAGCCTTAAGAAAAAAACACACACACACAAGTCAGCCTGACTGTGAAGTCTCTGTGAAGAACAAGGCAGCACTCGCTCACACACCAAATGAAATTTCAAAATAAACGACTGAGCTGTGATTTACAATTCTCCTCGGGGGCAGAGAAAAGTGAGAAAACATTTCAATCAGTCCCTCCCGCCTTTGTTATGCTGCTATGAATCAGCTGTTTAAGGGACAAAACAGCTGAAAGGCGGCAACAGAAAGACTGAATGGTTTCACGCCAAAACATAGAACATATTGAGAGGTATATTCCAGTGCCCATGAAATTGGGTTTTAAGTTTTTTTGGGGTTTTTTTGTGCCTGATTGAATCTGAGCGAATTGTGCTCAGCTAAATTGTCTGAAAAGCAGCAAAGCAGGCATGCCTTTGTGATATAATGGAAATATTTCAAATACAACGTGTATCTATAACAACACAACAGAGGCAAATCAGATGTGAAAACCGAAAATGCTCTAAATCATAAGATAAGAGTTTGAGCCCATAATCAGCCTGGTGTTTTTCTATATCCCTCTCACTGTTAACAATTCTCCTAAAATACCAAAACTAACAGCTGTCTGACTTCCTCACCCCGTCTGAGACTGGAGTTCAGTGGCTCCTACTGAAAACATACATGTTTGAAAATGACACAAACTTTTTAATAAAGACTAAGTAATTTCCTAAAACAGTTGGTGACTGTAGTTTGTTAAAGTTGTATTCAAATCTAAGGAAATAGTGCAGTTGATGGGGACTATTTTTAGCTGCAGATTATTACACATTCTGTGCTGTAGTGAGTGTTTCCTGCAGCAGGACGGTGTGTGTGGGTTTGACTCGAAATAAATTACAGTTACCATGTTTATGGTAATGAAGGAACGTGTCGCCCGGTGCAGCAGTGTAGCTCACTGATGTGGTTTTAATAGTTTTCGGACAACAGTGGAGCTGCATGGCAGCAAGGAAGAGGATACATCAGGCTCTAGATACTTGTTAGCAGGACCAGCTGTGAGTTTTGTGAACTGTAAGAGAAATGTAGAATATCACCAGCCTGCTCCTTTACAGATGATGGGAACACACGAACTGTAAGAGTCTAATAGTCGATCGAAAAAGGAACCAACTACTGTGTGTTAACCCTTTTCCCGAGAGGTCAGGAGGGAGGTGGCGTGGTGGGGGTGGTGGTCTCTCTGAGCCCCATTTGAAGCCAGGCGAGGCCGTGGCTCATTTCTCAAACTCATCTCCAATGCACCCACACAGGCCTAACGAGAGCCCATGTAGGGACAAAAACCTATTAGGCCTCCCCAGTTACAGACAGCATCTCCATTTACAGCTGTCAATAGTACAGCTTGGCCTACAATAATTATCCCCCAGGAAGGAGCCGTCTCTGCGCGGTTCGCATTAGTCCATCCCCGGGAGACCGCCAACCTGAATCCTTCGATATCTAAAGTCCCTGTGAATAGCGGCGCTTTGGGAGGCAGGATCAAGGCCTGAACCGAGGGGGAAGTGTGTCACGAGTATTCCCAGTCCTCTCCTCTCTGCATCCCTCGCCTTTAACCAGATGTATCAGTGTGTGTGTGTGTGTGTGTGAGCAGGGAGAGAGTCAGTTCCAGTACAGTCGTAGAAAAGAGATCAGCATGAGTAGGAATCGTAGTAGGAGGAGGAGGAGGAGGAGGAGGAGGAGGCCGCTGAAACCAGAGAGCCCGGGCAATTCCTCCCAGGATCTGCCGACATAAAAGGATCGCCTCTTCTAGGTGACCTGACCATTTAGAACGATACCGAAGCCATGTACAGTTAAGGGGGAAATTCAAAACAGCCCGACCAGAGAAGCCACAAAAAAGAAATCAATAGATGCAACAATAACAATAGACATCAGTGCAGCGGAATACCATGATAGAAAATCCAATTACAAATCAAAGCGAGGCAATTTTAGAAAAGGGGAGATCTCCGGATAAGTCGGAGGCAAAGACGGAGAGAGAGATGTGACATGAAGACAGTAACAACTGCTGCTTTTTCCTCTTTAGACATAAGTAACACCCTGCTTCTCACCCAACAGCATCGTCTTAGATAATAGAGTTACATTTACGAGCGTTGCCATATGCCCACCCAGTGCCTGGTAAATAGAAAATCCATGCGATGCCATGTTTTTATGGCTCTAAAGACAGCTACTAACTACCATGAGCAAACCTGAGCCACCCAGTCAGCTTTGGCTTGTACCATAAATATATTTATACTTTAATACAGGCCTACAGCGGCGAGCATTGCATCCCGTAAAAGCCTTCCCAAACTGTAATTCATAACTCCCTCAATATCCAGCGCCATAACTCATGAAATGAGCCACTACAATACAAATTGACGGTAGAAGAAAAGTGACATCATCCTGCGGAAAGATGAAGCCGGCACCCCGTGTGGCAGAGAAACTCTCCCCCTGTCGAGAGGGGGGGAACGGCCCTTCAGCGGTGCTGTGATACCGCCACTTCTTTTTTTTTGTAATCAGAAGCCCACAGTTCTCCCACCACACCGCAGGGAGTCTCTCCTTGTGTTAATGAAAACAAACATTTAGCCGGGATTTATACGCACCGCAGCCGACTACAAAGAGCATCAAAGCAAACTGCCTGAGAACACACACCCAAACACTGCTGCACACAAATAAAGGCAAGGTATGCTTTGCTAATCTTTTATGTAATAAACTCCTGTCTTCCTGTGATATCACGCGGCGCCATGTTCACACATAATAAGCAAAGCTGTTCGGAGCCTAACTTAATACAGTGTCTTATTTGAAATGCAAACAAACTGTGAGGCAGAGGCTATCACCTCAATCTATTCCCCTCCTGTTCTCTGGCTGTCATCTCACACGAGCCGACGCTGCAGCCCTGCACCGTGGCGAGGGGAGGCAGGAGGAGAGCAGCGGCGGTGGCGGTGATGTGGGGGGAGGCAGGGAACACGGGCAGCAGCCTACGAAGAATGGTTGATGTGGGAGGAAAGGGATGGTGGGGGGGGGGGGGGTTGACGTTGGCCGCCAGAGTGTGATTCAGAGGGTTGTTTCCCCCTCACAGCACTGCAGGGCGAGGGTTTACCGCAAAGAGAGAGAGAGAGAGAGAGAGAGAGAAAAAGAACAAAAGCTGCTGATACATTAAACGGAATAGAAACAGGGGGTGTTTCAGGAAAATAGCACACAGGAAGTTTCAGTTTCTGCTCTGTCTCGAACTTTTAAGGGAACCTGCTGTGGACATAAACACAAGACACGTGGCCAGGTACACACACACACACACACACACACACACACACACACGAGAGAGGCTTACTGGCCTTCCACAGGATTTAGATGGAACAGGGATGTAGTGGAAGGTAAAACCACCTAAACTCAGCTTTACTCACATTTTTACTGGTGGAGCTCAGAAAGCTTTTCACAACTTCACATAAAAATATAAAAGATAGCAGCCTTGAAAGTACAGACTATCAAACTGGTTTAAATATGAAGATGGAGGCGTTTAGAGGAACATCTCTATTTTATGATTCAATTAAACTAATCTGAAAAAAAAATGTTTGTCATGTTTGCAGATCACAACCCTGAGGTGATAGATTATCCACTTCACACACAAAGCCAAGATTCAGATTGAAGCTGAACAGCTGATAATAACTAATACATGTTTCAGCATCACTTCAGAGTGGAACTGCAGGGTGGACAGTGGAGGAGGCCGGTGTGTGTTGGTGGAACCTGCTCGACCACATGCGTCACCCCCATCCCTGGCTGGCCGGTGGAGTTTGCCCGCTCTGGACAGATGGGTGGGAGGGCCATTACCTTGATAGCGAGGGAGAAGGGGGGTGGGGGTGGGCAGGGGGGGAGGAGCAGGATTCAAAATGAGAAAGCAGGAGTTTCCATCCGTGTTATATCCCCCTCCATCACTGCAGTAACACACACTGTTTACTGCAACACATGCTGCCGGTAGTAAAACAGAATTGGACACTCGACCCCCCAATCTCCTCCACCACCACCACCACCCAGCCCCCCATCATCACAGCACTAACAGCACTCCCGTCCCCAACTCGCTGAATTAAAACACGTGAATAATTCAGCAGCTCGACAGGCACACGGTCTCTTAAGAGTCACCTTGTTGTTGATTTTTCACCCTCACCTCAGAAAATTGCATCTTCAGGTTTCACAAAACCAGAGGGATCAGTGACAGAATCAATTTAAAAAGGAGGACAAAAAAAACAAAAAAAAGAAGAAAATCAATGTTAATTTGCAGAGATATATAATTATTCAAAGTGTTGTCACTTGGTCGTGATTACCATTAGAAAAATGAATGGGTGTGGAGGGGGGGGCTCTGGCTGTGGGCCTCCCTGATGAACCACAGAAAATTCTCACAATAAACAAGGAAGTCCTGGGGTCTGGGTGGAGGGTGTGTTTGTGTTGTACCACGTCAAACCTTCTTAAATTACAGGGATATTATGACAATGATGAGCCGAAATTTCTCACTTAATATTTCAGACACAGTTTCGTATTTTCACATCACAAAACTAAATTACAACTGTGCACAGATGTGTTTCTTCCTTTCGTCCATCCTAAAGGCCTCACAGCCTTCACTTCAGGATTTTAGGGGGTGAAACTGATTTTTGTTTTTTTCAATTTGTCTGGAATCTGGTTTGTAAATATTGAGCAGATCCAGGCTGGGGTCAGATTAGGTAACACCACGATAATTTAGGCACCACACACACACACACACACACACACACACAAGCAAGCATAAAATGTAGATAAATGAGGTGTTTTCTGCATCTTTTTTTAAACAAACAGCGACATAAATAGTTGACATCCTTGTGCATTTAAAAAGCCAAGAGGAAGAGGAAGAGGAAGAGGAGGAAGAAGAGGAAGAGGAGGAAGAAGAGGAAGCGTGTCCCTCTCTGAGCGCTCTCTCACTCCCTGACTGTCTCTCCTGCAGCAGAGTGACGGGGACCAGGAGCAGAGAACTGACCGAGGAAACGTTTCCAAGCACAATGAGTCATGAAGCAGCTGATGTACACAAACACTGCGTGGTCCCGGCGTCACAGGAGTCGCCAACTCGCTGCTTTAATTTCATTCAAAAGAGTGGGTGCGGGGGCGGGAGGACATGAGGCAGAGGAGAGTTGAGAGGATGAATTAAAGAGATAACCTCGTGTTCAACAAAGGCAGGGTGAGGGTCAGGGGTGAGGGGGCTGGGGGGCTGGGTTGGGGGTGAAAGTGCGAAGGAAAACGGCACTAAAGCGAGCGCGACGCCGTCGAGGAGCGCACGGAGGGATGAAAGGCACGGGTGGAGAGAGAGAGGGAGAGAGAGGGGTGGGGGGGGGGGGTGGGGGGGCAAAGCGAGCATTGTTCAGTCTTACCTCGGGCAGGTAGAGGAAGGCAGGGGGACACTGGAGGGAGTGAGGTAGCATCCCGGAGCCGGAGAGCAGCAGGCAGCCGGAGTTGGCCATGGAGCTGAGCGTGGGGGGACGGGACGCTTTGCGCATTTAGCAGGGAGATCCTTTCGCTCTACTCTTCCTCTCTCTCTCTCTCTCTCTCTCTCTCTCTATCGCTCCCACTCACTCTCTCTCTCTTTGGATCCCCACCTTTCTTCTTCCTCCTCTCGCTTTTTAAATTTCCTTTCTGCTGGATTTTGTGTCTCTATTGAAGATGTAGCAGGAAGGCGAGCAGCGCGCAGACAATGTGCATGTTCCACCTTTATCACTGGTGCTCTCTCTCTCTCTCTCCTTCTGTGTCTGTCTTTCTAGGTCTCTCTCCCTCCCTCTCTCTCTCACTATCCCTGGCGCGACTCTGTTTACTTTGAGCGCGATAAAAGCCAACATAAGCATTCAGACACTGAAGGGGAGGGTCTGTGCAAGCCGGGGAGGAGGGGGAGGGGGAGGGGTTGTAGAGCCAGGGCTTGGTAGGTTAGGGTGGGGGTATAAAAGAGGTGGTGATGGTGGTAGCATTTGGGGGGGGGGGGGGGGTTACTGAAGTCCCTGGTGGATTCATACATCAAACGGGGCGGCTGAATAACAGAGGGGATGTGAATGACATTAGAACAGCTGATCCTGAGCATTAGCTCCTCCTGGGACACCGCATGCTGCCTTTTAATTGCGGCCCCCCCACCCTGCGAACACATACATGAACACACACACACCCTCAGTGGCCAACCACCTCACTCTCCTCCGCCTGTGTGTGTGTGCTCAAGGACACAAACTGTACGGCATGTATAGATACATCAGTGAATCCAGGGGAAAATGCATTTAAAAAACAAAACAAAAAAAAAGGGCAGTTATTAGGGCCGGTCGTGACATCCTTCTTCATCTGCTCTTGCATCTACTGAGCTGTAAATATGCATCCATCCAAGCATGTGCTGCAGAGCACGCTAAACTGTACAAGAAAAACAGCTCCGAACTTCCTTTTAATGTATCTCCGTGATTGATTCTGTTTGATTCTGCTTTAAAAGGAGCAGGCGTAGAAAATGCACATGATGTATTTGTTACATCATGGGTGCCAGTTGGTTATGGAGACTGCATTACCTTCAAAATGCAGAAAAACGCAAGAAATTGATCTTAAATCTTCTTCAAAACCCTTCATGTCTCTGCAGAGATCAGTGGCTCATCACCAGCGTGTGACACAGTGTGGTGACTCTTGTTCTCTGGATTCTGTAAGAAAATCAAGTCAAGATTTCATTTATAAAGTCCAACTAATCACTAATTTGCTTCTTATTACCTTACAGTTTGTACAATATATGATGCCCTGTGTCTTCAGGTCCTTGAGCATGATGCTATGACCTGCCACCAAACAGGAATGAACGGGACAGATGAGTGAGCCGGTCACAAGTTCAGACTTGGTCCTCAGAGAATGATTGTTGTCATCTGGGAAGCATTTCCAGATTCTTGATTTGTCTTCAGTTGTTGATTCAAGCAGATCTGGCTCATTGATGGCTTTTTCTCCATTTAAATAAAACAAAAAAACAACCAAGACAACCAGAGCTCTGTAGGCAGGATTAAGAACAGGGATGTTATCTTCCTGTGCCAGAACCAGAATAATGGCACCAGGGAAAAATCGCCACAAAAATGGAGACAAAATGAGCCTGATGCAGCTGTACAGGGTGTTTAAGTCAGCTTAACGCTCAGATGTGTGTCTGTGGGCTGGAGGTAGGCTAACGAAACACTGAGCATAAGGCTTATGTGTTCCTTCTTTTCAAACCCTCCTCCTAGGAGGTGGGTTAACCATCAACAATCAGCTCGCTTAATTGCTGTGACCAGACATCCTCACCTGCATAGATCTTCAACCCCAAACTAACAGTAACAATTCTTGAATCAGCTTATATAAGAAATAAGAACTGCTCTTAGCAGGTGCCACCACAGGTTCTGTGTGCAGTGGAAATGACATTTACAGACAGGATATGTCAGATGCTACTGATTGGTTAGAGGTTGAAAAAAAAGATTTTGTTTCTTTGTCTTTCTGCAAGTGCAACTCAGAAGTCTCACCTTCTAAGTTTGGTGCTTTGACCACAATGACAATAATGAGGAGGCCCTGCTTGGGGAGACTCAGCACGACCACGGAGAGAATTAACTCGCTCTGGGACACTCCCTCTGCAGATTAAACAATTCCAAGCAAGCATCAGGGGGACGGCTGACCCCTAATTACACATTCACATTTTGTATTTCATGAACTCCACAGAAAGAACCCGACTAATAAAACATCCATAATTCAAATAAACGCTCAGCTCCACCGGCAGCCATCTTTATTGTGCCAGTGTAGAGTCTCGTTCCCGGATAAATCTCTGTTGACCGTCGCAGACATGTGACGTGGTTTAGGCTGAACAGTTTGGCGTTGCCTGCTTAAAGATGGGAATCCGTCTCCCTGCCTCCCCCTCCATGTGTTTTTCTGTCTCTCGCTCTTTTGCTCCCCCTTTTCGCTCTGTTAATAATTCAAATGAGCACTGCCAGATCACTCCCTTCAAAGAGAGTTGCTGGAATGTTCTCAACAGTGCCTTTTTCTTTTTGTCATGTGAAATCAAAGCCCTCAAACGCAGTAGAGATATCCTCAGTTACCTCCCCGCACGGCTTTTCTGCCAATTAAAGAAAGATCAACAACTGCTGCAAAGAAAACGCTCACAGTTGATCACCAAAAGAAAAAAAAAAAAAGTGATCTTAATCATCATCATCATCCTCATCATCAGTTTTGTCAGTGTCGCCCTTTGTCTTCCTCTGTTTCTTCCTTGCGGCGCAATCACCACATCGCTGTGGCGGCTGCGTAATAATCAGCATAATCATTATTACCACAATCACCATCATCATCACTGTCACTGTGGACTGTCACGTCTGTCTTCTGAGCCTGTGCTGCTGTCCTGCTATAGGCCAGGATTCACCCTCCAAGGCAGGACTTTAAATGTGTTTGATTGTCACTGAGTCTGAGTCTCTGTGTGTATTTGTGCAGGTGTGTACACATTTGTGTTGAGTCCTTTCTTTGAGATTCAGCTGATTTGAGGCATTACAAGCTTTTAAATCCGGTTTTTAATCTCCTCTCAGAAAACATCCACTAACACATCCGTCTTTGTGTGTGAGACACAGCTCGGCGTGACAGAAGATGTGGAGTGGTTCGTCTTTTGAGCCAGTGTTATTTTAATGTGCTCCTCAAAAAAAAAAAAAAAAAAGGTTGAAAGCAGCAGTTCTAGCAGTAAAAAGCCATCACATGCACTGGGAGCTCAGTCAGCAATAATCAAAGGCAATACAAGCAGCGACTAATGGGGCCCAAACGATTGGCAGTGCATTCCTGTTCTCCACTGTTTATCGTATGACCGCTGATCAATATAGCGCACTCGCACTAATCATCATAAGAGACGACTGTTTATTTCCCTTAACTCCCATCACTTCACTGACAGGGGAGGAAGAAGTATTCAGATCCTTTACTTAAGTAAGAGTATCAGTAACACAGTGTACAATAATATTCAAGCTAAAGTTATGTTATGTGAACGTACCAGAGGAGGCTGAGCCACAGAGGCACAGGACGCTGCCCCTCCTCTAATGTTCAGATCAAAATATACACAAGAGTAAGCGGTTGAAATAAACCGTCACCAAACCTCAGATCATTTATAAAAAGATTTTCACTAAATCACTATTTCACTAAAAATTGAATTTTACTTTACTCTGATTTCTTTTTTCTTTATTTGAAAAAAAAAATAAATTATTTTTATGGTGCAGTAGCTAGCTACGTACGTTAGCCACCGCAGCAGTTAGCTTGTTTTAAGACCCCCGATGGAATGCTAAGCTAACAGTGAGAATGGATTTGCACTGGAGGCGCGAGTACGTATGTTTCATCAGAAACATATATTGAAATGCAGTTATACACAGAGCAGAGTATTACAGTATATGCAATATTATATTTAACATTATTAGTATTATTACTGAATGTGTTCAACATTGTAGCTGGTTGACATGGAGTGAATATTAAGTACTTACATACTTTTAAATAGTTGAATCTATGAAAATAATGCATTTTATACAAAGACAATTATTTAATATGTAAAACCTTAATGCAAAATAGTACCATGGCACACTTAGATTTCTCCCAGTTTGCATCAATCATTAACAGAATATTTAGATCATGTTGTTGTGCTTCGTCAGCTCTTTTTTGTCATATTTTTGTTGTTTCTCAGTGACTTTTATTTCTACAATGTTGGGTTTTATCATGTATGTTCAACTTGTTACACTTATTTCTTTTTTAAGTGTACTTATTTTGGAAACCCCTACTGCCTTTAATTAGGAAGTCTTATATTGTATTATACTGACAATGAGGCTGAACCTTGAACCCCATAAAAAAGGTCCCAATCAGGGCTGCTATCCCTCCAGCAACCGTCCAAACCTAACAGAATTTTGACCAGACATCAAAACAACAAAAGAAAAAAAGTCTCTAATATGGTTTTATTGCCTACATTTGTCATGTTGGTTCAACCACTGAATCATATTTCCTGTGAATTTTACTTCTCAAGCCCTGTTTGTAAACCCTCTCCACTCTGCCAGGAATAAAACCCTCGTGGGGAAACACTGAAGGTTTAATTTTTTTTAAGTTAACTTACTGCCTAAAAGTATAATGAATTTAAATATAAATTAAAATATATAAATAAACAGTAATATGGAAACATGTTTAAGAATGTAGACTCTTCAGGACATGAAACATACTGAGGAGATGAGCTTCGTGTCTTCATGAAGGTGCAGTAAATGACTCTGTTACCTTCCACCCCTGCACAGTGCACTTCACCATGGACACAGCTCCCCCATCAGGACCACCAGAGTTTGAACAACACAATCATGCTAGAAGAGGGATTATATAATATTATGCACAGACCCAAACTTTGCAAATTTGTATGAAAGTAAAGATGGAACTTGGACTCCGTCATTAGAGTATAATTAGCCCATCTGAGCCCTGTATGATCAGTTGTAGCAGGGTTGTAGAGGAGTTTGTAGAGTCTGAAGGAGAGCAGTTTGGTTCCCCTGCCCCCCCTCCACCCTCACTGGACGCCTAGCCAAGACCTCTGGAGACGCGCTCAGAGGAAAACAAAGCAGCAGTGTTTGGTGCTGGTGGATTCTGTTGAGAAGCAGCGAGGCCTTTGGAGGGGCACCCTTGAAGTGCCCCTCTGACAGGCTTCCTCATTATCTGGCATCTCCAGAGTGCCAGCCAACCCCGCTGTAGAAGAGGGGGCACGAGGACGCCTGGATCAGCCAGCCCTGGGGGTAG
This sequence comes from Trachinotus anak, assembly GCF_046630095.1. Lineage (NCBI taxonomy): Eukaryota > Metazoa > Chordata > Actinopteri > Carangiformes > Carangidae > Trachinotus > Trachinotus anak. The sequence goes on along the minus strand of NW_027273854.1, from coordinate 1,948,341 downwards.
TCAAAGAGGGGAGGGTTGTGCTCTCACTAAAGGTCCGCTGATTACATCTCAGGCCCAGAGCTTCAGGGATCCCCGTTAATTAAAGGTTGTGTCATATCTGTTAGAGATAACAAACCTATGCAGCTCATCTTTTTTTTTTTTAAATCAGGGAGTCCATTTTAAAGACTTCCCTCCTCCCCTTTCATATCTGTGCTTTCCAGCATCATGTCAGGTTGCAGGCTTGGTCTGCATTCAAGGCTGACCAGCTTTCTGCACCCAGAGGAGATGGTTCCTGTTTAACCTGCCCTCACCCATCTCAGCATGCCAGCGGTGTTGTGGAGGCATCAGGGATCCTTTGTCTGGAGGCATAATTAAAGCTCTCGTTCATTATTTCTTCACTTTGAGCGCAGATCTGAGTAATTAGGAGGCAGTGCCACAGGAGGGGGGGGGGGGGGGGGGGGGCTGGAGGTTTCATGGAAGCACATACACACACACAAGAAAAAACACACACACAATCACGTGTCTGCACTCATAAAAACCAGAAGAAAGTGTGCCTGAAGACACACACGGGAAAAAAAGCACTTGTTCAATCTTAGCACTAAATGAGCCGCATTCATCTCCCACCTATCTTTGGATGCCAATATCTGGCACCGAGTGAAGCATGCTCTTTCTCCCCTCAAAGCTGTCATGTGCTAATACATTGATTAAGAATTTTGATTAAATGGACAGTTAAGGGAGGAACTGCAAGAGTGATCTGCAATCCATGCCTCCATTGGACGCTGGGATACGATGTGGAGTCCTGGATTTTGCTGCGTTTGGAGCTCAGGCACTTGCTTCTCTAATGGATTTTGAAACAGAGCTTGGCTTTTATATGGTGTCATTCATCCTCATATGTTTTCGCCTGCCGCGTCTCACAATCACTGCTTCTTTATGGCAAACTAATGCACCCAGTGCTAAGATCAGCAGGTTGGCTCTGGCCATCGCTCACTGAGCCCCGGCCAGATATTAGGACGTTTCAAAAGCTTCCATCGGAGGAGGCAGAGCAGAAGCCGAGGGGCACTGACTCTGCCTCCCACATCGTCATATATCAACCCACCATGCCACACCGTCTACACCCAAAACACACACACACACACACACACATACACACACACTGAGCTACTGCTCCTCCTGCTGCTTTGACAAGAAAGGAAAGGAGGGGGGTGATGGAGCTTTATGGCGGTGACAGTCAACGTCAATACATTGAACGTTTTACCACCCTCTCTTCCAAAGGTCTGGCTTGCTCGTGGTTACGGCCAGGGGGTGTGTGATAGTCCTAGGTGGTGGGCGGAAGACAGGGAAGGGGTTTTGTTGAGGCATGGTGGGAGACAACAAACGGGGGCGATGGCTCATGCCCTGTTAGCCCTCTAGGCCGAGAGAGGCTATGATAGAGAGAGAGCTGACAGGGCAGAGGGACGACCGAGCATGGAAATCACATCAGATCAATGATGAAAAATTCAGTGGCGGCAAGAGTCGCTCTTGGGGACGATGTCACATGGTACATGTAAGCATGTGACTGCTGGATGTACATGGGGAGGCTAATGTGTCACCCAGCTAATATGCATTTGCTCATTTTGTCTTCCAGGGGTGGAGCAGTTGGTTAGAAATGAGCTTAATGGCAGGAAGGATGTAAATACAAAGGGCATGTTTGTAGAGCTATGCTCGTATATGTATACTTTAAAATTACAGCTTCTCTCTTGGGCAACGAATATTATTCTCTGTCTCTAAACCCCCAGCAAAAAATAAATAACATCACCACCTACACATAACATGTCAAAATCATCCATGTGAATTCTTGGCGCTGATGTTGCTTCAGACTAACACCACTAACACTAGTCCCCCAATACAGTTAGATAAATATGATATCAAAATATATTATGTTGTTGTAAACTTCCACAAGCACAACATTTTCTTTCTGTAATTCCAGAGGAAGAGATGGCACAGGGCTGCAGTGAACTGCTGAACAGCAGACTCATGACTTTTTCATAGACACGTCCCTTTCTGCCTTTTGTTGATCTTACCTTCAAGTAGAGCTAGAGATTCAATGATATATAGAAGGACTATACCTTGAGCTGATACAGAGGGAGCCTTCCCTGTAATAACCCTACAGTACAAGACCTTTGGGGGCAAAGTTGCAAATCTTGAGGAAAGTTATGGATTCACAGAATTTTTTTTATCAAGACAAGGTGATTGAAGCAAAAGTCAACTTAATATACTTTACATTACATTAGACAGTAAGAAAACCAGAGCCAAACCACAGACATACCATAAATTGCAATGTCTCTTTAGGCTGCAAAGCTTTACTGTAGAGGATTTCTTCAAGTACCTGACATATTGATTTTCTGAATTAGCCAAAAAAAAAAAAAAAAACAAAACCCAGACATTTCTATGTAGTTATGCCATCTGTAATTGATTTTCAACTTAATTTTTTAGCTTCTCTGTGATATATTGATTAATATTTCATATATGCTATCATATAGCATGATAGAAAATGTTATTGATGTTGCCCATGTTGCTGCAGTAACGTCTGTGCAGGCTATTCTAATTTAGCCTTAACTCTACACTTATATCCAGACCAGCAACTATCTGCATGTAGGAATCAATCCTGCCATATATAGCAAGGTCAGTGAAGCATTTTGTTCATTTTTATAACCCACAAGTGCAAGAACACACACACACGCACACAACTAAGCATTATTGTAATCTATGCTAAGTTTAGTACCGATCAATAAGTCAGGCCAATGTTCTCAGGTCCAGTCCTCAGAGTCCAGAGTACTGCTGCCTCTCTCGTCTGCCACCTAGTTAATTGCATTCCCCTGATGTCCACGGCTTAAATCAGTCCCTCATTCAACAACCAGAGTGGAAACTACCTGGCAGCAGAGACAACCAGCGGTGCTCTGGGACCTCGGCACCGAGAGTGAAGATACCTGACAGGATGTGCTGTTTGACAGACACATTACACATATCAGGTGTTCCTTATAGCCAAAATGTCCCACAATTCAAATCTATCCAAAGCAATCATTCTCCGAATCCACCACCCTGGTGCAGTTCAGGTTTCATTGACGTTCTGTACAAAGAAGCAGCCCTGACCATAATGGCTGCAGCCCAAAGCGAAGTCAATTACATAGATTGGTGCGGTGACATAAAGTGTATTCCATTTGGGAGCAGATTGGTCACACCCAGTAATGTTCCCTTCCAGCAGACATACCTTTGACCATTACTCTAAACAGGCAGTTGGGGAACCAGAGACCTATTTCCCACAACTGTGAATGCCGGTGTGTCTCCCAGAGGGGTCAGGGGTTCACGCTGCAGCTACCACTCTCTCATATTTAGCAGCGGCAGGTGAGAAATGGTACATCAATACTGCCAGACACACGGGGGCTACAGCGGCCTCCAGCACACACATATCATATCAGAACAGAGCGGAGGAAACCACAGCCGGGCCACGAGGTGTCAGGAAATGAGTGAACGTGGGCGTCTGTAGCTGTGTAGCTATTAGCATCAAAAACACCTCGACTACTTGTGTTAAATGTGTATTTGTTGGATCTTAAAACATTATCGGTGTGGTTTCAGTCACTCCTCAGTGTTTTCAGTGAGTCAATTGTATTGTGGAGACAATTGGTTGCCTCAGTTTCAAGCTGTTCATGTTTCTCCATCTGAAGACCACATTACCCATAAACCACGCTATTACTGGTCACTGGAAGGATAATACCATTTGTCTTTCTGCCTTATTACATTACAAGGGTAAAAGCCAAACACTCTTTGGTTCCGGCTTCATGAATTTGCCAAATTATTATTCAAATTACTTTTTGATTGTTTTGAAAGGAAATTAGCAGATTAATTGATAAAAAAAATCATTAGTTGTCAGTCAAATGAGTTACTGTCAAGTTTGTTTCTTATTTGTCAGATAAGCTGTATACGACATGCAGTGACAGCACCTCTTCTGGATAACAACAAATATAAACCAAACCTTTCCAACAAACAGGAAATATGTTGCCATGGATACCGTGACTTAAGCTGCGGGCTTCAACTTGAGCCTCGTGGAAAATTAAATGCACTTAAATAGCTATTTTAACTTCCTGTTAACTTCCTTCCATCTATGACCATTTAACCTTCCCATGAGCCTCAGGACATTTTTCAAACAGCAGTGCCAAAGTCCAGGCTAAAGACTAAAGGTGACTGAGCTTTTCCATCAGAGTCTGGAGGCTGAGGACATTGCAGTGGCTAAATCAGTGGCTTCCTCTCAAAAACCATTTGTTCCAAAAAGCCTTTTCATAAATCTTACTGTTGAATGTTTTATGCAGCTTTTTTTTTTTCCTATCAGTGTCTTTTTTGTTACGATGCCTGTTTGGTAAAAGCCTGTGTTTTCAGAAGTGCTACTTAAATAGAGACTCTAAATATAAAGTGTGTGTGGGTGTGTGCCTCTGTCCCACTCCCTGCGTGTTTCCCTCAGTGTTGTATCTCTGTTGGTGTGTCTCTGGCTGTAAATGCATTTTGTGTGTGGACACCTGCCAGCCTATAAAACCCTCCTGTGTAGCATGAAGTGCCCGGAGCGTCTGCTGTTGTTACCTAAGATCCAACCCTGCCCTCTGACCACATCACCGGCAGCAAACAACAATGACCCTGCCACCTCCTGCATTCTCTCCATTCCACCGCCATCATAACGTAGCTTCAGGGACTCTCGCACTGACACAGATTTTCCACGGACATCTGCCCTGGAACGATGGCGGCTCCAAGAGAAAGAGTTTAAGAAAATCTGCCCAAAGGAGGTGGAAGAAATGTGGGCGTAATATCTGAGTGGGAGTCATGAATGTAATATACTGAACCAAAATGCTGCGATCCCTGCTCAATATTTTAAAAGATATCTGGTTTTAATGCCGCCCTTTTGAGGGCATAATATCAGTGGTTCCAATGGAAAATGTTTAAGTGTCAAACTCTGCCAGGCACAGATCTGTGAGAAAGAAAATTACAAACATACATATATACACGTGAAGGTGTCATACAGGCAAATGTTGGAGCACAGCACCCTCAGCGAGAGGGATTGTTTTTCCTGGTCATGCATGTCCATTGTGATCAGTCATGCTCATGTTGCTGTATTACTTCCTGTGATGCTCACTCGCTCTTTCCCTAATGCTTCTTTTTTCTCCAGCCTCTAAATGCTATCTGTCAGTAGGTGTTGCAGGACTGATAGAGGCTCGTCTGTTGCCTTTCTCATTACAGCGGGAGAGACAAAAACCCAGCGAGCGCGGTAACCTTTCATGGAGACAGAGGGAGGGAGGCATCCACACAGAGCCAGCACCTCCGTCTACTTGACATAACCCTATTACCGCTTCCTTAATTTGTCCCGCCGTGACAACTCGCAGCTAAAGAAACGGTTAAAAGAATGAGTGAACAAAAGCTGCATTGCATTATGGGGGGATGGAAGAGGGAGGGAGTTGTTGAGGGTTGAAGACAATGGGGAGGCTGAGCTGATGCATCAGCCACATTGGATCATTTCTAAAACGCCACACATTATCCGGAGGTGGGCCCCGACATACTCCACTAAACTGATCGCTCTCTGGCTCCACTGAACGGGCTCCTCTAAAAAAATAAAAACATCTTGTTGCTCAGTATTTTAACTTTTCACACATCTGCGGTGTGGAGGCCTAAAAATGCAGCCTCGCTGATCTGATCAACTTCCTCTTCATCAAAAGAATTTGTCAACAGTTTACATGAGCACAGTTTGAAAAAGGTGATAATCTTTTATTCTGTTTGGCCTTGTTTCCCTTTACTTTTGTTAAATGTAATAATGTTTCTTCCCTCATTTAATATTTACAAACACCCAGGCTCTAAAGAAGCCTTCAGCGCTTCCTCTTTGTTTCCTAAATCTGTTTGTACAAAATATGATCAAAGCTGCGCACAGACCGAGTGTACTTCGACGTGAACATGGCAACACCTCAGAAATAACTAAATGACTGGCAAAATGAGTAACAGCTTCAAAATGGCTGATAATAATAATAAGAGCCGCTGAAGTACGAGCTCAGTGAAAGTGCCAGACACTCAGACAAATGTGACACTAAATCCTGCATTTGGCACATCCTAAGTAAACAAAAGTGTTGATAAAAGGAAGCCAAAGCAATCATCTTTTGTGCGCAAAATTTGCAAAAAAAAAAAAAAGGATCTTCTGTTCTGTCTTCTTTTGTGCCAACCCAACGTTTCAGCTCAGGCAGCTCACTTAGAGTCTCAACTCAAAGACAGACAGTTCTCTGTAATCACACACAACTGGCCTCAACTAATGAGCTGCGATGCTTCAAACTAATGTATGTTGAAATAATCAATAATAATAATGTATAACAATCTGATCTCACAAAAGACTGAATTAATCCAAAAACAGCTCCTGAAGGTGGGTGTTTTGAGATCATGTGATTTCAGTAACTAAACACATGTAAACTGTTTAAAGTTTCTCTCCAGATGTGTTTTCAATGTTGTAAAAATCCTCTGCTGTGCTTTACATTTTGTTTAACGTGGTTTTCCTGCATAAAATGTGGAAAAAGAAAAACTGGTCTGAAGCGCATCTTCTCTGAGTTCCTCATTGAGAAACCTGGATCAGGCCTTGGCCCCGCCCACCACCTGCTGGCTCCAGGTGTCCAGGTGAAAGAGCAGAGAGGATGAAGATGTTAGAGGAGGAAACATCAGAGAGACTCAGCCTCATGTTGGAGCCTCAGTCAGACCCAGACTCAGATGAGGAGTCTGTTGAGACCAGAATCAGAGACTAGCAGACGGATCAGAAGCACAGTTAGCATCTTTGATTTGTTCATGTTGTTTGTTAGCTTGTAACTGGCAGTGGCTGACACAGTGTTAGTGGTTGTGCTAATGCTAACTCTGGTTCTCTGTACTGACAAGATACCAGGTTTATTTAGCCCCGCCCCCTGTCCCTACAAGTTGACATGATTGGTTCATCAGGTTCTATGACGTATGAATCCCTGTCTGAATCTGTTTTTATGAGACTGTCATTAGTTCACTGCAGTTCAAGGTGGAAAATAGATAATTTCACTCATCATATGTCTTTATTTTATAAAAACATCATGTGGATGTTAATGAGGTTAAACACTTGATTTTCATAGGAGGGGGTCTTTGATGCTTCCACTCTTATACTTTTTACACCACAATTCATTTATTCAAAGGGGGTAGTGCATAATACAGACTATTATATTCAACAATATTCAATAAAGTAACAAGAAGAGCACAATACTTTCTCCTCATTTATCCTAAATCACCAGTGCAGTCAGTTATAGAACATTAAAGACCAATTTGGATAAACCTACCAAGTTACCAAGTTAATTTAAACATAAAACATATGATCGTCTAACAAAACAATGCATGTTTAGAGACTGAACTACCCAACTGCATATAAAGTAGGTAAAATTAGCCACCCCGGAACTGCTACAAATGCTGTTGAGCTTTTTAATGCATCAGAAACACTAATCCGATAATCCAAACATCATGATGTAATTCTGATCAATGCATAATTTTACATTCGCAGCTTAAAGGATCAGGCTGGCGCTGTTCTTTATTTTCTTACTGTCCAGGTACGCAATAGCGAAACGATATGAAAAGTCCCAGATTCGCAAGTTGAAGGCATTGGTTCCTCAGGTTTGTGACGCATGAAACCATAGCTGTTTGAATCTTCTTTTTTTTTTCACTACAGCTCCAAGGTGGAAATATTCAGCCATGGTGTTGACTGTTTATTTCACTTATGATATGTCTTTTATGAATAAAAAACACCATACATACATGTTAATGAGATTAAAACATTGATTTCCATTGGAGGGGGTCGTCTTTGACTCTGAGGAATAAGATTTATATCAGGCTTGTGAGGACCCACACAATCAGTATTTGTTGGTAGAAAACATTGAGTGTTGGTTTTGATATGTTCAGGGCATTTATTGACCCTGAGAAAAATACAGACTGTAAGAAGAATTTTGAATGGAGAACTTTCACTTCTACAATGTGGTACTAGTACTTTCTCTTAAGTAAAAGAGGTGAATATGTCCCTCACTACAGTGTTTTATTTATCTAGTAGCAGCAGTAGTGGCCTGTTTTGAAGTTTTATGTGGGGGAAAAACAAAAAGAACTGGGTAGAAGAATATTTAATAACGGCTTCTGTGGCTAAAGAGACAGACAAAAGACTTTTTGTGCACAGGAGATAACTTCCTCTGCTTCAAGCCTGGACTCCAGCAAGCAGCTGTTTTGCAAGCAGCCTGTCACGTTCGAGAGAAGCGTGAAGTAGAGACACACCAAATTAAAGTGTTGTTTAGAGGATATTGGAGAGTGTGTGTCTTCCACAGTCAAGGGGCCGGCTTGGGGGCCACGGCCTTAGTGTTGGCGACCCTCGTGGTTCGGGCTGATCTCTCTCCCTCTCTCTGGCCTCTGATCGGGGCTGCAGCGGTGGCAGCCATGGGTTCAACACCTGAGCGCGGGAGCTGTCTGTGTAGAGAGATTAAAGGGCCTGTATCGATCCACAAGAGCTCATGCATTTTGCATGAGGGAGACATTGTCAAAGAGGCGTCTCAGATTTAAAAAAAATAGCAGAGAGTTCTAGAAAATATGCTGAACTCTGTGAAAAATCTTAATGTTGAAGTGTTATGCATGTAAACTCGCCTTTATATATTGGATTGTCCATGAACTCTCATCGACCCAAGATATTACTCGTTTTTCATTTCTTCTCCCCCTTGCGCCCCTTCACACCATCGTCTTCTTCTCTGCCTCAATTTTTTATTTATTTTTTTGGTGGTTGAGGTTGTAATGTTGGAGTCAGAATGTGAAAAACAAGCCTCCCGAAAAAGAAAAGAAAAAGAAAAACTGGCAGCCAGAGAGTGTCTAATGGCGGCAGTGAGTCCGTTGGAGAATTCTCAAGTAGAGTGTGAATTATTTAGAATGTGTGGCTAGTGTGCAGAGCATGAAGCCACCCCGCCCGGCAACCGCCAGGCAGAGTGGCCGAGAGGATTCAGTGTGCAACAAACATTTGCCCGTCTGAGGTCTTCATTTCTCCTGATCGCCATCAGTTTGGTGGAGTGAGAGATGGAGGTTGGGCTTTAAGGAGAGAAACCGACGGGGAGATTTTACAGCCGAGAGAAAAACTGAAAGGGTTTCTTTTCTACAAAGCAGTCATTTGTGTATTTCTGCCAAAACAGAAAGTGCAGCACAGAGAACTCACTTTGACCCATTTACAGCTCCCATGATGCAACTGATTATTCATCATCAACATTTCATGCAGGTCATCATGCATGTTTAAAGGCACGCCACTGTACTGTACTGAAGACACCCCCCCTCCCAACCCCCTACCGCACAGTCTGAGAGCCCCTTAGAGCCTCCTTATCCTGCAAGCACATGTCAATCTCACCTGAACGACCCCCGATAACAAGACAAAAGCAATCAATCTCTGATATTGGCCGGGTGGGAGAGTCGGGGATAACACAGACACTATCAGTGAACACCAACAAAGACAGAGATTTTCTGTGCGAGGATGATTAGAAACACGGCGGCTGCTGTGACACGCTGATCTGCAGCAGTTAAACAGAGGCGGCTGTCATCGCTGGCAAATGATGGCGCCGAGCACCGATAGAGGAGATGGCATCTAGGTGTGTGTGTGTGTGTGTGTGTGTGAGGATCAGAAGGGTTGTGTTGATGCAAAACAAAGCAATGCTTTGTACACACACACACACACTGAGGCAGGGCCTCATACATGGAAACATCCAGGCGAGTCAATGAAAAACACACACATACACTGAACTGCAGGCTGCATGAGCACAGCAGTTTGGTTCAACCTGTTCAGGCTTTTCAGTGTTTCAACTTTCATCTTTTTTTTTGGATTTAAGTTGTAACTCAGAATTTTAGTCTTGATAAACAAGAAGGAAACACATAAATAAGATGGAAGATTATTGTGACAGTGAAACGCTACAACCTGCAGTGCTGTGGGCTTTAAACAAAGAATTAATTCACTTAAAAATGTCCAATGATTAAATGAAAAGTCCATAGACATAAAATTGAGTGCAGGTTCTCCAGACTGTTTTATTGCTACTGTGGTCAGCAAACTAACCTTCATCATACTGACACCAGGCAGCGCCACATGTCTGACGTGTGGAGTAGGACTGCACCCAATGATTATTTACACTACCGCTTATCTGTCTGATGAACCAATTAATACTTTGGAATATAAAATGTCAGAAAGTAGAGGATAATGATGACTTCATTCAGAGGAAGAAATATTTTATTGAATATCTCAGCTGACTTTTGATCAGCTATTTGTTTTTAAGGGAGTATTGGTCCTTTTCCTTTCTTCACTGTGGCCACATTAAAGATAGAGAATTGTGTTTTGACAGAACTGTGTCATGTAGGTGCAGCGTCTTTATAAAAATCTCTTTCACACATGGACATGAAGAACTAGGATCCTAATCTGTAACTCCCAACAGACCAGCTGCTCTCCTGCTGTAGTCGTTCTGTAGCCAGTTGTACACAGTATCTCCTGCAGTCAAACTGCAGTCACGTGTAAGAAGTAATCGTATGACAACAGCTAGAACACAGAGTAAACCGCACAAACATAGATAAAATAACTCTTATGTCCATGCGTCTGAGGCCCTGGTGCATGCTGGGGGGTTTTCCTACACACCCACCTCAACACACAACAATGTAAATGCAACAAACTTAATTTTATTTATTTCATTTATATATTTTATTTTATTTAAAAGGGACCATATGCAGCTTCAACATAAATGTCACCATTTGGCGGCCCGGTTGTCGAGTGGTTAGGGCACGCTCTTAGCAGGCAGTCACCGGTTCGATTCCCGATCGGTCCGACTCTTTCCTGCATGTCATTCCCCTCTCTCTACCCCCTTTCCTGTCAGTCTCCACTGATCTATCATAAAGGCACAAAAAGCCAAAAAAAAAAAAAAAAAAATGTCACCATTTGATGCGATGCAGCAGATTATAGCTTCAAGCTAATTAACATCTGCAGGCCCTGGGCAGGTCACAGCAGAAAACCTAAACTTGTAACAAAGACAACATACAGTATACAAAAATAACAGCACACAACAAATATTAAATCAACAAGACATAGTTCAAAACTACACATAAATAATACAGAAGGAAACTACACACAGCAGCACAGAACAAATGTATACTTTTCATGATCAGATATCAAATATTAGGTTGTTCCGAGAAAGAAACTGTAATATTTACCATCCACCAGCAACTTAATCTCACCTCAACTATACTATAACTATAATTTTTGGTTCTATAAGAATGAATAAATAATTCACTCTTTTCAGTGCATATGAAAATCATCATCAGGCTTCTTATTCATTAATATCTTGGGCTTTGATTCACAACTAACAGTTTCAACACAAATCCTAAATATATTCCAAAATGGCCCCTACAGCAGCCATAAAGGTGCAGCTACATGCACCGCTGCAGACTGAACATGCAGGTTGTGTGAGGGTAATTTTCCAACATCAAAAATCAAAGCATTTAAGTAGATTGTACACAAGCACGTCTCTGAAGCTTGATCTTACTAATCTACAAATGGCTTCTTGTTATTAAACTGCTAATTCAGAGGATTAAAGGATCCATGAGAACACAATCCCCTTTACTTCCTTTCCAGGGTATGCTGAAGGTGGCTTAAATATTAATTAAGCACACACACACACACACACACACACACACACACACACGTTGGCCCATATGCACACACATGCAGCAGAGTGTATACAGTCCTCCCTTTGCTCAGGACTAAGTTTGAATATCTGGGAGTTTCTTTCTTTCTTTGTCTCATTTTGTCAAGCTGCTCCTCCTTTTTTTTTTTCTCTAAAACCTCAGTTTCTCTCAATCACAAACACACACCCAGAAAACTTGACACTTACTCTCACACACACTCACACACACACACACACACACACACACACACACACACACACACTCACAAGCCTATTTTCATATCGCAGACAACCATATCTTACTGATTAATTCCTTTCATTCTTTTTTTAGGATGCTCAGTGCTGTCATTTCCGCACTCCTCTCCTCTCACATCACCCCAAAATCCTTATTTGACTTTTTCTTTTTTTTTTGTGCCACAGTGGTTCAGGATGAGGAAATAAACTCTGGTTGAAGAGCACAGCACAGTGCTCATGTGTGTCAGGAGATTTCACAGGCTTATGCAACCCAAACTCCGAGTAAGAACACACCTGTATGTTGTTCTGGGCAGTGAGCGATTTACTTTGTGGCTTGTTCCTGTTTTATTTTCCGCTTGTTCAAAACATGCTGCATTCAGATCACAGCTCATTGCGGATTCATAAAGGATTCATGTTATGTGGAGAATCTAACGTGTAGCCACAAGATTTGGATCTTTCCACCCCCATCTGAAAACATGGTATTTCCATTTTGGAAAGAAGAAACAATCTAAATCATTTTTATTGTAGCAGATCTCTAACATAAAAAGGACTTGGGCTAAAAAAATGTGCTCATTTTGTCAGCCAAGGCTTTGCCAGCTCCTTTCTAAAGTACTGTAAATTTTTTGAGTTTCTTTTTTCCTGATTAATATCTTGTTTCCACATTTTTCAAACAGCACAGATCTCATTTTTTGATTTAATCAGTTATATATAGCACATTACACATTATATATAGTACATTAAGACTGACACTAATAATACATTTTGACATGCTTGTCTTGCTGATGCTGCACAAACTGCTGATAATGTGGCTTTACACGGTGCATCGCTGCCTCCACATTAAATGAAAAGTTAAATTATGAACCAATCTATTTCTGATTTTAACAACATCCTCCAACGACACATTATTTTAAGTGTTCCTGTTAAAAAAAAAAAAAAAAGAAGCCATTATGAATATGAAACACCTCAAATTATTGTAATATCCTGATGAAAAGGAAAAGTTCATCTCATCCAATTCCTCCCGGTCCTAAAACGGAGACAGTAAATTGACATCAAGTGTCAACCATGTAAAAGTCAAAGAGTCAAACCTGCGCCACAGTCCAGAGAGAATGTACTGGGGCCAGCATGAAAAAAAAAAAAAACTACTCACAGCAGATCACATTACCTGCCTTTTTCACTGAAATAAGCAGTGTAATTTATCCTGACCTTTTTAGATTACTATGAATGTGCTGTCTGTGTAATTTTAACTGAAGTCCTCAGCAGCTTTGCTGGTCTGGAAACACTCGGCTGTGAAACCCGAGGAAAGCGGCGGCTGATGGAATCAGTGGGCTGATGCCACTGGTACAGTCATGATACAATACCAAACAAACACTGAGGGAGCGCCTGACTTTCACTGCTGTTAACACACAGCTCATCATCATCATCATCATCATCATCATCATCATCATCACAAGAGATTCACCTTCAGAGTCTGTGCTCCAGTTGAGGCTGACTCCTCACCTTCTTCTCCTGACAGCTAATAACAAAAGTAGACGCCTGTTTTAGCTGTGACAAGTGTTTCAGGATTAGAATTTCATTCCTAATGGGTTCTCTGGTAACGGTTTAATTCACTACCTATGCGATATCAATTCCATTATAATCTCATTAAGCTATTGCACACTGAGGTGATTTCGAATGAATGTGAAACAGCCAACCGTACGCTCCCCTCTAATTGAGCAATACTTTTTATTCATTATTATTGCCCATTATTAAATTAATGAACTTAATGGACTTATTTTCCAAATTGCAAAGACCCCTGGCAACATGTTTTTAATTCCATTAGCAGACATATTGAATTAAAAAAAAAAAAAAAAAGAGAGAGATACACAGAGGTGTGTGGGGCAATTAGCCTACTGCTGCGACAGATCATCAGTGGCACAGTTTCCCCTCTCTCACTAGCAGGAGTTTGTCCATCTTGTCCTGGATGTGTGGTGATAGCGCTCACCTTCACACACACTTCACAAACTTCAAATGTCACATTTTGTTCTTAGATGTCTGAAGCGTTTCCTGTCTGAGGCTCCGACCGTGTTTTAACCTCTAATCCGTGGCCCTTTGATATTAAGACACACTGTACATGACATGGCAACATGTTTGAATATTGTGTTGTAAGCCGAACTAAACACAACCTGAATAATATATGGAATAGATTTTCTGAAATGAGATCTTTTCAGTAACCAGAGGCCGCCACGCAAAATTGCCCAGAAGATGAAAGGATCTGCATAAACTGAACGGCCAATCGATACGTCTCAAACTAAAATGGCAAGTCTTGATAAGGTTATTGAATTTTCTTCTTAATTAAAAAGCATACTACTCTGCTTTCTGTCAAATACCACAGCATCGCTGATGATGACGATGAGAGGAGGAGGAGTAGGAGCGTAGTCCTTGTTTATTTGTTCATCGCCATTTGAAATACGCCGGCCACAGAGTCGACACGTCATCAATCAGCACGGCGGAGAAATTTCTTGGGATTGAGCTATCAGGGAAGCTCTCAGACCCCAAGCCATGACATTCATATGGATATTAATTCTTATTACATGTCGTTCATCAGCACTAAAACTATCATTATTATTTATTTTATGATCATGCAGCATCATTTTACATTTAATGTTTTCTCTTTTCACCAAAGCAAATAAAAAAAAAGAAAGGAAACCTCTGATATTTTCCAACAGTAGCAACACTAAGAATCACGGTGGATTATGTAACATGCAAGACACTGCATCCGTTTTGTTAAATGTAAACGTCCAGAAGTGGCCCACTCTCCTCCCATATTCTAGTCATGAAAATGCATAATTTAAAAGAGCTGAGACCAAGCTGTTCCTCGGCGGTGCAGAGTGAGCGCTGCATCGTATCAATGCGAACATCAGTGGAGAGAAAACTCTGCTCCCTGGAGAGGATGCCATTACATTCAATCGTCAACCGCTAGGATAAAACTCATTTCACTCTGCAGTGTCTGAATGGCTCTATACGTTCTGCAGAGGCCACGATGTGATAGCACAGCATGTCAGAACTGCACTAAAGGGCTTTTAAAGCAGGTTAGAGCTGAACAAAAGCCACCACACAAAGCCACACAGAGCACTGGGGCAGAGCGGCGGCAGCCACAGCTGACCATCCTCACGCAGCCTGAAGGACCCCGAGTAAACAAACAGCGCCGGAGTTGCCGCTCATTGGGAGGTCCAAGCCAAGTTGTTGACAACAAGATAATGTCAGCCTCTATTTTTAGATGCATGGAAGCGTCTTCTGGTGAAGTGAGCCTGTTTTAAATATTTTTAATTCCTTGCCTCTATTTATCGCCACACACCTGAACAACAGATTGAAGAAAACAAGTTGCAGGGTTGAAGTGGATCATGTGATGAACATGAACATTTTTCTGCCTCTTTATTTACAGATGTCAGATATTGTTGTGAGGGTAAGTTGAGCTACGTAGACCTGCTGTCGTTTGGCACACGTGTGGGAATGTTATGAACAGACTGTGAACACATAAAAACTGTGTGGAGCAGTGAACTGGTGACATTAGTGTTGACGTGAGATTGTATTTAGTAGCTGTCAGTGACGGCGCCTCTGCAGCCATTTTGTGAGCGGTCCACTACTTTCCACCGAGTGGGAGAAACTGCAGCTGTCAGAAATTCTCAACATCTCTGACTCAAAATTACAACTATCAGTCCGAGATGAACGGTTTCTCCAACTCAGATGAACAGAATATGATGTGAACGCTGATGGTGATGGGACTTTCTTTGCCTCAGCCCTTTAAAAAAAAAAAAAAAAAGTACTGATAGTAAAAAAAAGTTATTTAATGGATTCCTCTACACCTGAACCCTGTTTTTTTAATCTAAAAATGTTTGAATCTACACCAGGAAAAGTCAGTTTTCATTAGCTACTAGTTCTGGTTTGGCAGATTTATGACACCAAGCAGAACTAGTGTGAGTTCAGGTGCACGGTGTCCATCAGCCATTAGGGAAAACAAAGACAAGCCGAGTTCTGATTCCTTGTCACAGTGGTTTTATCCTCTCACCTGTATTAATATGTATATATATATGTATATATATATATATATATATTTTGGGGATAAAATGACAACTGTGCCACATTATACAGCGTTTTCACTGAGAATTATTTATCAGCAGAAGTTCAGTCATCTTTATGGACTGGCCCTTTGCACGCTGCTGAATATTTCTGTTTCTAGTCGGAGCTTAAAAAGGAGCTTTGACCAGCTCACACTGGGCATGGAAACAGACAGGAGCTACAAATATACAGCAGATTATATAATTATCATGAAAACTACATGAGAACCAACCCCTCCCCTCAACAAATAAAACACACACACAGAAAAAATAAAAATCACACTGACAAGAGCGTGCATGTGCATGGATGCACATAAACACACACACACACACACACACCCGGCTGACACCCAGAGAGGCCGAGCCTGACATGAGGTGAGATGAAGTAGCGTTTCTCATCATCCGCTGAGCCTGGCTGTGTCTGACCTGGAGGATAGAGGTAGGCCCGGGGCACGGCCTCAGGACCTGGGGCAGCCGGAGCGAGAGGGGCCTCCGCTGAGACTTATAAAGTCCCAGCCACAATTTACTGGGGAGGCTCAAATTGTGGTGTCCAGTGGCCGCAGTGTGGCCCTGCTGTCAGTGCCACTCTTATTTGCTTCATTCCCTTTGACACTGCCTCTCAATTAGGGTCATAAATTCCATGAAATCGGTCAATAACCTATAACACTAATGTCACTCTCCTGCCATTAATTTTACAGCCTCTGTGCCACACTGTTTCTTCACCCTTTTACGTGACAAGGGGGTTTATACTCACTGGGATTGATTGAGCGGAGTATATAAGAAGCTCTGACTGAGCTTTTGCAACCATAAAGATAAACACACATAAAAAAATATCAGCGGACATGTCAGATTACCACCTATACATGGCTGGATCACATTTCCTAGACACTTTTAATATTCAGTATCCCAGAAACAGAGTCATCCAGGAGGAAGTAAACTCTATGTTTCTAGCCAATTTAAATAAAGAGTGTGACTCATTAAGTTAGCACTGATACTTTCATTTTAATATTTTACTGCAGACATACCAAAGGCTTGTTTGTACCTTATTAGTTAATTAGTAAATGCCAATACACACTCGTACGTGGACTGAGACTGTGAGTTCAAGTGCCCCCAACACAAGCTCCATCCGCACCAAACACCTGAAACACATGAAAGTCTAAAATTTCTTCAGTATTTCATTTCATTTCATTTCAATTAACTCTGTAATTCAAGTGTGTGAACATTTTAATTCTAAGTATACATGATCACAAAGTGTGATTTCAAAAGCTTTTTTTTTTATAAATGCCATTATTTGAAGTTGTACTGTAGAATGTATAGTTACTCCCCCCAGGTTGTAAAAACCTTCCAAATTACCAGAAAAAGACAGTGGACACGACCTCAGTGTCATGAAACACACATCTGTCCCCAGTAGTCAGACTGCTTTCTCATTTCTAGACTAAGATACATTAATATGTGTAAATGTTAATGTTTTCACGTAGTAGTATTTTAAGTGTATTGACAAATTGTTTGCAAAATAGTATTTTGTTGAACAGATGTAACAATAAGAAAAATAACATTAATTTTTTTTTAATATTTTAAAAATGAAATGATCTCTTAAAAACACTTTTTAAAAATGTTTTAAAAATAATTTCATTATTTGTTTTTTTCTCATATTAAGTCCTATCACTGTAGTAAGCCAGTGATAGGAGCTTTTATTTTGTTGCTGGCTGGACCACATTGTATAACTGCACACTTAGATCCACGGCAAAAACAGGAGTATGAAAATGGAGAGCTGCTTAGCAACAGCAAGAATTAAAAGGAAAGAGTCAAGAGACTGGGAAGAGGCAGAAAAAACCTGCTTTCAATTCCATCCTGAATGTTCAGTCGTTATCATTCAAATAAAAAGTGCTTGGAAAACATATTATTTGGCCCCAGTAGATTTTCAAGTGGGCTGTGAGTTGGAAAAGGTTGGGAACCACTGGAATAGAGACATAAGGTTACATCATCTGAATATAGAATATGAGAGTGCTGTAATGAACTCTGAGGACACTTATCTCAGCCAACGGGTCCATCAGCTGACGATGAATGGAGTCACACTCACTGGTAAAAGGTTAAAAAGACTCAGGACCATTGCAGACTGAAAAAAGCCTCTGTGCATTTTACACAGATTCAGTGTATTCCAACCGATTTGGGCGTATTTGTAAGACCTGGACATTTCTTACAGGCATCGCGGCTCCCTGTTTGTTTTTAGTTGAGTATTTTTTTCTACCTTTGCATGATTGTACCTGCAAAAATGCTCATTTTACTCCATGAGTGATATTATAGCTCCCTCCTGCCAGAGATATTTGTTTCTGAATTTTCTCAGTTTCTGAATTTTAAAGAGTATGACTTGATGAGTTTATTTGAATAACTAGTATAAAATAGCAGAAAGCCCACAAATTACATTTGTTGCTTTGAGAGGGAAGGCAGGAGGGGTTTTTCTTATCATGCGTGGCAGGTTGCCGGTGGATACGTTGCTGCTGTTCTCACAGGGGCCTCTCCTCCAATCTTTTTCCGTATGTGAGAGCTGACACTTCAGGGCATATCTGTGGCACAGGCGTGTTAGCGATGCACACACCTTCTGCTGCAACGCTGCCGAGGAGGATGAAGGACTGCCATGAGAGACTGCTGGAGTTCCTGGCAGCGCAACAGGCTGACTGCAAAGAGTAAAATAAATAAGACCGCAAAAGATAATTACCAGTGTATGGCATTTGGCGTCAGAAAAGCTCACTTAGACACATACTTTTGTTCAAGTTCATTCTGAAGTAAAGGAGGAGAGGAAAGGGAACATCTGCAAATGAACGGGTGCTGAGAGAAGCTGTTTCTTTCCTTGGATCAGCTGAAGCGGGACATTTTTAGGCCAAAGCGTTTAAATTGCCAAGAAATACTTTTTTTTCCTGCCTCTCCCAGGGTTAAATGACACATGCTATGATCCTGAGACACTTCTGGTCCTAGTGTTGATGCTCAAATCATGTTTTTGTCTATTTTTAGGTTGAAGACGTCATGAAATTTGGGGCAAAATCTTTGAACCTTTGCTCCAGTTTCTTTGGCTCATCATTTGTTGGAGAAGCCATAATCTTAATATTTAATTCTCCCGAGTCAGTAAGATGTAAAATGTCTGCTTCACTTTGGTTTTAAAACATTATTCTGCACAATCACACATCGCTGTGTGTGTGATTCACTCATCCGGGTTTGTTCACTCAGTCACGAGTGAAAAACAGACAATATCACCTCGTATTTTGGCAGGATGGCGTGCGTATGTGCGTTGGCAACTTTCCATCCTACTACTCCACCAGCTCCTCCTCTCCTCATTGTTTGGCTACTGGTGTGCACTCCTTCACTCTCCAGCTCTCCTGAAGAGAGAGAGGACCCTTTAAACAACGCCGTGGCCGTTAATCATTAAATCGGATTTTTATTTTTCGCCTCCTCTGGAATGGCTGGAGTTGAATTGACACGGGGCCTCAACAGCGGAGAGGCAAAATGGCCGCTCGTAGTAACAGCTCACAAGCCCCTGGACAACCTGAGGCATGGCCATCCAATCCCACATCATTAAGGCTAGAGTCCTTTATTGTGTTGGAGGCATTAAATGGTGCGCTGGCTATAGCCCTGAAGTCACACTCCACTAGGAGAAAACAGCAGAAAAATAACGGCACAGCTGGATAATGACTTTTCCCTGGGAGGCTGACCATGTGTACAAAAGCGCTAATGATAGCAGGTGCAATAAGCAAGCGCAAAGCTTTTACTGCGTCCGGATCTATTTTCCTCTGCTAAACTCGCCAGTGATTTCCCCAGTGTAGGTGTCTTTCTGTAGTTTAAGAACAACCCCCCCAACCCACCCTCTCCATCCTCTCTCTCTCCCTGTATCTAATCTCTTTATCAGCTGTGCAGCTAATATCAAAGAGGACTGTGGTGTGAAAATCCTGCAAGTAAAACCTGCTGTCAGAGCCTAATCACAATTAGCTGGGCTCTAGACCCATTAGCCCCAAGGGGGAGAGACCAAAAGCTGACAGAATTATTGTTAAAGCTACTGATTGCTAATGATCCCGCAGAGCATGAAGAGTTGGGTTTCCAAATAAAATAAAATAAAATAAAATAAAATACATTTCTGAATTGATTTTATATGTTGTCAGAATTACATTGGAAGAATGTAGCGCTGACAACCAGTTGAAGTTTCTTGCATCTCACTGGTACCAGCGCTTTAACAGATAATACTTTTCCTGGGTGCACAAACTCCACTGCTTCCTTAGCTTTGTAGCTGAGCTGTTACATCAGCTGTGCTACAAAGGCATGTGTGCCTTCCAGATTATAAAACATTAAGCTGGAAGTTAATGACTGATTGCAACAGCCGTTACTGAAACTTGTAAGGAAAAGAGAGCAACAATGCAGACAAAACAACACCACGTGCCTGCAGCGCCTGCAGTGGAAAAGCCTTTCAAAGAAGCTCCTCGCATTTGATGTTAAGCCCCCAAACTGCTCTGGCTGTCGGAGGACTTGCCGGGGAGATAGAAATGTCTAAAGTTATTACAGCAGTCAGGTAAAGTGTGTGGCAGTGCGGCCCTGTAATGGGGGTGGAGAGCCGGCCAGCAGCATCTAATGAAGGCGTCTCGGGGAGTACTAAAGAGTCTACGTGACACTACTCCTGATTGGCTTGTCTGAGGACACAGATCAATTAATACATTAACAAACGATTGCAAGCACTTCATCTTGCAATATGAAACCAGCGGCCTGGACTCGCTGCCCTCCCACCCAGAATGGCTGATCAGCTCTGGCTCTATATACGCCGTCTGCTGTGCATTTTAACATCCTCCGCCGGTTAGGCTGCAAACCTCACCGTGTGGGTTTGTAATCTCTCTGCAGAGACCATATGCATGCACTGCAACCACCGCACTTGCTGTACGTAGCATATGCACCGTGTGCAGTGAGGGAGGAGATAGGAGTGCTTCAAGCTATTCTTCAGATAAGAAAATCTAACCTACTGATACAATTTGCAGTATAATGCACCATGTATGACCAAATCACAACAGCTTTGATTGAGCGTCTGCCTGAAGGGGATCCACTCCTGCTAATGACCACTGATCCAAAGCCTCAGAGCAGCTCCTTCCTTGTTTTTAAGTCGGTGTTTGTGGACATCTTTTTTTTTTTTTTTTGCGGATAAAAATAAAGCATTAATGCAGGCCAAACACACCATGTGAGCAGCCTGCGGCACACTCGAGTGCGTTGGTCGGGGAAGTCTAACGTAAACCATTGCTCCTTGCCATGCCATATATATCCAGTCTCCCCATTACCACCATCTCTACTCGACAGCGAGGGCCCTGCACTGCTAAATTATTCATCACACTGAGGGGAGGACAGAAGCATGCATGGTTTCTCCACTCCATGCCTCTTCCCTTTTTCTCTCTGTCTCTAATACAAAGGAACAGCCGGGTGGAGAGAATGATATACAAGCCATCTCTCCATCACTATATATGGCCATCGCAGGAGATGTGCCTCCACTTCCTCCAATTACCACAGTGGAGTTGAGGATGGGCTTGGGGTTGGGCACTGTGGTAGACCAGACGGTTCTTGGCTTGCCCGCCGTGCATATGGGGGAAGAAAGGTGGGTGGCACTCAGGGGCCCCATGCATAACCTGGGACGTCTTTGTATACACATTCATCTATATCAGTGGGCAACAGGGAAATGTAAGCCAAAGGTAATTGCCCTGGATAAGAACATCTGCTCGGTGAATAAATATTCTAATGAGGGGAGCTTGCAGGTTCCCCAGACTGATACACGACTGACAGGCATCCGGAGGGACCGCAGGTAATGCTCACCACCTGCAGTTCAAACAGGAGGCGGTCCCATCCTCCTCACGCAGCTAAACGCTGGCCGACCAACACACACACACACACACACAACCACACACACACAGTGTAGATACCAGGGGTAGGTGGTAAATCATTGATCATGCACCAGTTACGATGATGTCAGGAGTGACAGGTATGGAGTGATCTCGCAGTTTCACTTTTCATGTTGCAGAGCAAATGTAGCGTCTGCAGAAAAACACAAAAACCCGAGAAGGTGAGAAGATAATTCTGCTACTTTCCCTCCTGCAGTGAAACCGGAAACTTCATATTTCTCCTGCCTGTTCTCACGTCTCCTGTCTCACCAGTCGGAAAGTTCTGTTACTGCTTCTACATCAGGGCACAAATGAAAATTCAATTTCTTGTCTGTTTATCTGTTTTTCAGTTTAATCAATTAATGATTTAGTCGAGAAAATGTAAAAAAAAAAAAAAAAATTGGAAAAGATCCATCTAAATTTCCCAGACCCCACTGCTCTCAAATTGCTTATTTTGTTACTTAAGAACTTTATTGTCTTTGGCTTCAGTCAGTAGTGTTAACAATACAGGACAATGAACAACACAAGAACAACACTTTTTGTCGCAACAAACTGAAGACATTCAATCTACCAGAGAATATTTGTCATTTTTTCTTGATAAATGATGATTAATCTGAACTGTTGTCGATTCATTTCCTATTGATCATAATTGTTTCAGCACTAAAGTTTATTTTTCATATTAACAGTTTCCAAAAGCTGATTCCATGCTCTGAATTCAAACCAAACAAATATAGCATCGCTTTTTAGGGCTGCAGCTAACAATCATTTTCATGATCTATTGGTGTGAACAGGATGTTTCTGATTTCTAATTATTTCATCAATCAAAGTTTTATCATAAATGTCCATCACAATTTCCTGGAGCCTGAGATTTGAGAAGCTGGAACAGGTAAATATTAAGAGCTTCTCCTCTTGATAAATGATCTATTAATCCTTTTTACCTAAACTGATGTTAGTTAATATTGTGTTGATCGACACAGCTGATGTAGTAACTGACTTTCATCAGTTCAGCACTGTAACACCTTTTTTTTCAGAATGAATTATTAAATCAAAAATAGATAGTGATTCTCCTCCTTTTGTTCTTTTTTTTTTTTACCTGACAAGTCGTCTTCCTCCTAACTGTAGCTCAGCAGAGTGAAAAAAAACTTCACTGTGCTGCTGTGAAATTATTATTTTCTGAGCAAAAGATTAACATTTGGCTCCTGTGATCAGTCAGAAATGAAGCATCCTGACACCTCAATGTGGAAAAAGACTATTTGGGAGTTTTAGAGGTGAGTGATAAAATAAGGGGTCATGTACTGAACTAATGCTCAGAGCTAAATAATAATGTTCCTCTCCTGTGAATAAAACCTGAACGTGGTTAAATATTTAACTGTTACACTGCTGAGCCTGAAGGGATGTAAACTGACAGCATCACTGCTTCACTCTATTCAGCCTACACGTGTGTGTGTGTGTGTGTGTGTGTGTGTGTGTGTGTGTGTGTGTGTGTGTGTGTGTGTGTGTGTGTGTGTGTGTGTATGTGGTCATCGCTCCGAATGGCTGGAGGCAGAATTAGTGATGAAACTGGAGGTGAGCTGCATCCTCACAGTGAACCTTCAAAAGAGGCCAGGAGACAGTGACGGCGGAGCCTCTTTCAATAAGCATCGACACCCAGGGGAAAGGCTTTGAGTGTCAGCGAGGCCTGTATTGGAGTGAGCGAGGCCTTGGAGAAAAAAACCCTACACACTGTATTATCTTCTTTGAGTTATGACATAATTTGGAAATGTTATACCTTCCTGTCACTTCCACTCTACTTGGAAACAGAGAGAAAACTTTTCTTCTGGTTCAAATATGAGCTCATCTCTCCACTTAGAGTAACTTTGGCCCCAAAACATCCTCTCTCTCCAGAAATCAGAGCTGCAAATCAATATGCAGCGTTGTTTCATTCATAGCATGGTCAACATGCTTTTGTTATTCATGTTTTAGCCTCAGTTCAAAGAACGCGGAAAAAAAAGTGGTTCAAGTATTAAGTCATTTATAATGGAGTCATCCATGTAAAGTAACTTCCAACCCCCCCCCCCCCCTCGCCCCCGAAAACAAGATGCTTTCTCCCCAGAAATCTGAACTCATGATCAATAGCTACACACACACACACACACAGTCTGCAGAACTCACATCTGTAACTGCATTACAGTGGCAATACTGGAAATATGTGTTGCATTAGAAAATAATTTCATTTACTTTGTATTTCTGTGAAACAGTGGGAGATTAAAATGGTCTGCAATGCTCATTTGTAAGATAAAAGATAAAATTTAAAAAAAGAGTATAAATGCAGAAGCAGTGAGCACTGGGCGGGTATTGTTGTGTTGAGACTACAAACCACTGAAGAGACAAAACCAATCTGACTAATCACACATGATCTCAAACAGAATTAATCAGCAGCTTCAGTTGACAATCTGTAATCATCCTCGTTCTGTGCTTAATGTCGCTTCATTTATGAAAAGACAAAAACTGGAGGAATTCTGGCTGACTTAGATATAACAAACACAACATCACAAAAAAAAAAAAAAAAGAAAAGCGCTTGAAACAGAGACACAGACAAGGAAATCTAAATGTGTCCCCAGAAGACCCTGAGCAGCTCGTTTTCAGATGCCGGCATTAAATTGGAGAGATATGGTTTCAAATGACAGACATACTGCATGCTGGGTAGTTTGACTGTCAGTGGAAGTTGAATAACAATACTTGTAGAGGTATTAGTGTGGGTAATGATCACACTCCGACATCCTCTCTCATTTAAAGGCTGAATAAATCCGACACGTACGCGCAGGCCTCTATAGCATCTGGCTGCAGCATCCAGCATCAATAAAACACATGGAAGTGGAAAACCATCAGCTCTGTTCATGCATGTGGGAGGTGCAACACCACGCGCGCACACACACACACACACACACACACAAACTCACACCGCATGTACTGAAACACACTCTGACGCATATGCTACACACACACATACCAGCTCTCTGCCCAGTGCCGGAGCAGTGTGAGCGCATCAGAGATCCACACTTCGTGGTCCGGTACTCACCCAAAAGTACATCATCATGGTGGAAGCGGGACAGGTGTGGACAGGCGGGCAGACGAGAGCAGGGCCGAGCACTGGGACCGGTCCAGCCAGTGTGGGCGTCAAGACGAGTCCGAGCGTTTGGACAGAGAGCTCTACTGATCCCTGTTCAACTGAGGCAGCCCTCCCTCTAAACTGTTCAATGGGGCTTGACTTGAGGTCCCCCCCCACTTCTTCTTTCTCTACAAGCAGCTTGTTCTTCACTTAATTTTTAAAAGCCCCCTTCTTTCTCCTCTTCTTCTTCTGAGCCAACACAAGAAAGAGGGGAGGAAAAAAGCAGATAGGAAAAAAGGAAAGAGAGCTGGGGAGGTGTTGTAACCTCTTTTTTCTTTTGACACTCTTCCACTCTACTTGCCTCTCCACACCACTCACTTCGAGACTCTCCCTCTGTCTCTCTGCTCTCTCCCTCCCTCTCTCTCTCTCCCCCCCGTGCCGTCTCTTATTGGTGAATGTGAAATCAGTCGGTACGGCACCGAGGCTCAACTAGAGCAGCAGCAGCAGCAGCAGCAGCCTGCGCTTGACAGCTGCCTCCAGCGTTCCTCCACCGGAGCTGTGTTGCTCTGCATAGAGGAGTGTGCCGAACAAACCGGGATCCTGCAGACGGTACTGTAAAATTCAGTGTCCTGGGGTGGGGGTGCACAGTGAGGGAGGGAGGGAGGGAGGGGGGGAGGCAGGAAGCTGGGAGTCGTGGTGGAGAGCTCTGCAGGGGGAGGGGGGGGTGTGTGTTGATGATGATGATGATGCTGGTGATAGTGGAGGACTAACAGATCGTTCCTCCTTCTTTTCACTGTCTGTTGTGGCAGTTTCACTTCAATGAAGAGAAGAAGAAGAGAAAAAAAAACTGGGGGATCGCACAGAAAACCTTAAAGTATGCCACAGGCTTTGGGAGGCACAGCCTATTTTCCACTTGTTTTCTACTTATAGCTGCTGAGCTTCGCTGTCTTCTTCTGTGTGTCTGTGCATTTTCTTTTTTTTCTCACCCCCCAGTGCGAGCAACTGAACTCATAGGTTGGTGACCAGCAGCGTGTTTGATAAAAACCTTTTTTGTGGCAGATCAGAGGCCAGATGAAGTTGGTGTGAGACACCTTTGTGTGCCAAGCTATATTACATTACATGCTTTAGTGTGTTTTCCATCTGGCGGCTGTAAAGGGGGAGGGGAGAAAGGGAGGGGGAGAGAGAGGGAGTGGGGAGGTAGGGGTGGGTGGGGGGCATGGCTATCTTCTAGACAGAACTGTAACAATGAGCCTGCCTCAGCAATTTTCAAAACATATCATCAATACATGACTGGAAGCTGGTGCTTTTTAAATATTAACCCTGTGGCAGCCGGGGCGGACTGTGGAGAGCGCCGGTGGTTTTGCGGCATCCTCCAGTGCCGGATCATCCAATAAAACAAAAGACGTCCTGGGGGATGAACTAATTTTCTGTAGGTTCTTAAAGAACATTTGCCAGCTAAACAGAACATGGGTGTAATGAACAGAGCAGATACAGTCAGGTTACGTTACCCCACCAGTAACTGCCACAGAAGGAGGCTGAGTTAAATTTGCAGCTGGCTTTGAGCGAATTGACACACGAGGGGCCTCGATCATATGACGCGACTGTCATCTCAAATTCATTACCCTTTTTATTTTTCTACCTCCTTCAGAAAAGCACAAGTGAACAGTGAAAAAGGAAATGACATACGGGCAGTAGAAGAATCGCAATTAGTGATTTTACAAATATTGTGACATTTTAGAAGAACAGTTTTTTTCAGGACTGAATTCTAGAGATGCATCATACAATCCTAGACCGCTCCTCTGTCCTTACATCTCCATCTCCCCACAATCCAGCCTTTCCATTATCCTGCACACACACAATCTCTTATTGGTGGCATTACCATGCACATACAAGTCCCCCATATCTTTCTACATGTCCACCAGAACCCAATGGATTTACATTAGCAATCACAGAGTGGGTAACCGCCCCATTCCTACATCAATCTCTGATGGGAAATAAAAATGAAATGCACTTCTCAGGCAACTCGGATTAAGGATCACGCTTTTATCAAATACTGAAGTCTATTTCAAGTCCTGCTCATAAATAACTGAGGGGGAGAGAAGGAGGAAAAGAAAAAGGGTGGAGGCAAAAAAAAAACAGGGAGAGACCGGAGGCAAAGCGGCAGACAGGCGGGGTGATGTGGATATAGACAGAGAGCATCATGGTCTGAAGCGAGGAGCACATGGGGTTGGAGGGATTAGGAAAAAAGGTAGAAAATAAGAATTTGAAGGTTTTTTCAGAATCACATAATCCCCATGTCTCCTTTCTAGGAATCTCCTTCAATTAGAGATGAAAAATGGAATTCGGGTTGAGGTGGCGTTGCTCAGGGTGCGGACCTTGTCCCCCCTGCTTCCTGTCTCCTGTTCTGAGCTGCATTTCTCCCGTGCTCCACACAGCTTACCAAGGATGCGAGTGGCTTTTCCGACCATTTAGATTTCCCACCATAGTCTAGACACTCCCTGGAGACTCTGCCATCCATTATAAAGATAGAGCTTTCAAAGAGATGAGGAAGTGAAGGCCTCACACAGCGCTGGTTCTGCCTAAAATGTCCGTCTGTCTCAGACCCTCACTGACTCGAAATCTGTTGTCTTAATATTTTATGATGATCTCACCTCTGTTCTGTAGTGAACTGCTACTCACGGATAATCTTCTGTCAGGCTACACTCAGATCCTGTCATTAGAAAGACTCCAGAGGAGACGATGAGCTGCACTTCTCCTGACTTCTCACTCTCAACCCCTCCAACTCCCCCCTGGGGTTGTGGGCTATAGTTATAGCTAATTTGGCCTTTCGTCCTCATTCATCAAACGCTCGGCCCTTCGCTGCCTGGCCTCAGCTGGTGGGAGACCCGGCTGGTTGGCTGAAGACAGGCGGAGATGCAGCTCCATCCTGAGTCTCCCAGGTTAGTTTTCTTTAATCACACACTTCGCTTTATGGAGTGACCCGTTTTACAACTCGCTGACAAGGATTCACAGCTAAGCTCGTTTTATCTGTCTTCGTCGGCTCCACAGGTAGGTATTGACATTTCAATGCTAAATACAGCTCATCATGAAAGTAAGGCTGCGCACAGTGATACTGTTTGAGATACAGCGCTGAAACAACAGGAAGTATGAAGCTCTGTGTACATATACTTTTTGTGGTAATGGAGAATTTTTTTTTACTTTTATTCTTGCAGTGACAGGAAGTTGCATGAATTGCTGCTGCTAAATACTTGCTAGCACAAATGAGTTGCTTAACAAAAAGAAAAAAAAACAAATATACATATATATCATATATATATATATTAAACAATAAATTAAGTATTAAAGGCCCCATAGTTTACACTTCTCCTAGTCTGACGGCTGGTTTTAAGGCTCAGTTTCTGAATACAGGCTGTGTGCATTTCTCTGTGGACTGAGGCTTTGATACTTTCACAGTATTAATATAGAACCTAGACCTGCTTTACAATCACAAACACATGGACACCTACCTTTAGACTGGATGGAGCTTTAAAGTATAGTCAAGTATATGTCTGCCTGCATGTTAGCTCTAGTGGTTATGCTGCCCCCCTGGTTTGCATATCACAGCCTGAACCTTAGCTACAAAGAGAGCACTAGGGTCATATCTTATTTTCATTATTCTTATGCTGGAAAGTTTTTGCCACCTGGGGGAGTTTTATACACTGTGGGTCTTTAATTGGCTGATTCAAGTATTTTTAGATTCAACTTATTCAAATTTGACCGCTTTAAAGCCAACAAGACAAATAAATACATAAAAGATTCACACACTCTCCTCCAGACTGTTTAATTCTGATAGTGTGAAGGAGCATTTAGACCTTCACAACGGGAAATTGTACTATACCATCAAGACATCCTGACAGCCAATAAATATGCATTTAATAACAAGAAAAATACATGGTGTTCCTTATTTTATTTAACTCCAGCCTTCTGACATAGCCTGCATATTTAGCCTTGAAAACGGTAATGTTTTGCTTCCCAGCCCTGGAAGACATCATTAAACATCATTTGTAAGCATACATTACACTATACGCAGCAAATCGCCCATCTGCTGGTTTTGGAGCTCACTGTGTGTAAAACAATAAATCTATCGTATGACTCCACGTAAAGAATCCCACTAAAGTAACGCCTCCGTGCAGACATACGTGGAGTGGATTAAACACAGCCGTGTGCACAGACTGTATGTAGTGTTAATAATGCAGTGTTTACATCTTGGCATCGAGCAGGCAACACTGGCCCAGGGCTGCAAACTGGCAGGGCTGTGTGGTAATTAGGGGCTGTGTGTTGGGGATGTGAGGGCTTGCTGCATGTCATGCTGATACCACTGCTGGGCGGACCTGGTGTGTCGGCAGCAGGCACACTGAGTGCTACACAGGGCCACACCTTTCTGTCACAGCGGGAGGTCGCACCTTTCACTCCCAACAAGCAACACTGGCCCACAAGCTCAGTCGATACACAGCGGCCCAGGATGGGACGCAGAGGATGTAAATGCAGTCGTTAGCTGTCCTCGCAACATGAGGAACGCTCATATCAGCCCTTTACATTTGTTTACATGTTGCTGCAGTAGAGACACACAGGCCAGTTACAGCGTATTGTCCACATGTTTAAATCTCCACACCTCCTGCCTGTCATGCAGGCTTTCTGTTAAAGATGTTTGCAGGCCCATGATGCAATAACCCTGATTACATCACTAAGACATCATTAGATCAAGACAAAGCCCTTAATGTGTAAAAGCAGTGGGCTGCCCCTTTAAGAGGAATTTGTTGATGTGTTAATAATTCCTAAGAACGATTTATTATAATAGATATCATTCTTTCAAAAAGCTGCAATGAACTGACTTTTGATCCATGAAAAGATCAGTTTGTTTTTACATGCTTCCTCCTGAGAACAGGTGGACACATAGAAAAATGTGTGTTTAATGGAAATCTCTGTTGGCTGTCATGTTTGACGTCTTTATCATTTGTTAGATCTTTCAAACACTTGTTTATTGGCTACAGTGTGTAATACAAGCTTGAGCTCTGCTTTGAATTCATTAACACATACATTAGCGTATATTATATAAAATATATATTTTAGTGTACAGGGCTGCAGGCTGTAATGGTTGGGAGGAGAGAGAGTCAGTAGCTTAGCCACATGCAACACAAGCAAACCCAACTGGTATCCTAACCGCCTCTCTTGCATCTCCGTTTGACATTAATTGATAATCAAACAAGCCTTCGCATTAGACATTTATGAGATCAGCTGAATTATCTATTTAATGTAACCCAATTATATGCAACCCTTGTGCACCAATCAACAGTAATTCCCGGCTCATAAATGACAGCTACAACGACAGATTTAATCAATAATAAACATTGATGAAAACCCGCGACCCGCTTGGAAAGAGGGTAATTAACAGGAAGAAAAAGTGCTGTGCAGAATTTCTTTTTTTCTTTAGGAAAAGTGCTCGTGCTGTTCACTAGAGTCTCACATTCCAGCACCAGTGAGAGGAAGTGTAAAACAAACATTTGACAATTAAAGAAAGACATTTATCATTTATTCTCAACACATATTTCATCTGATCCAGCTTTTAGTTAAAACCTGCAAAAAACTGCCTTTCATGAATTATCCGGTCGGCCTTTCTCAGAGCAAACTAAAACACAAGGACAGCGTCAAAAGGGGGTAAAATGAGTCCATGTACAGCACCTGTGTTTCTGGAGGAGGCACATCTTTGTTATGCCTCACATGGGAATTCCCTACCTGAAGCTTGAGCCTTCAGAGAGCATGGAAAACCTTTTAAAAAGTCTGATATGATCCTAAGATATGATGGGTTCCCTAGTCTTACATCCACAGCAGACGACTGTCACATCCTGCACGCTGAGTATAACTTAAACCAACACATGTCAACAGAGCAGGCATCAAAAGCAGCCCATTACAGACTTCAGGGAATTCTGCACCTGAAGCCTGTTTGGGTTCAACAGAACCGCATCAAACCCTTCCGACAAAATGGAGGTAAGTGTGCACAGAGGGGCCTGCTGCTCTTACCAGTCTTGTAAAGAGGGGCACTCCCAAATGCCAGAGGTGATCGTTCAGCAGTCCGCTGTATACCACGTTCCCGAAGACAGCAATGCTTCCTGACTTACACAACGTGTTTCCTGCAGGGACACAAAGAAACACAGCCGGGCGTCATTGAAACGGACAGGAAGCAGCAAGGGGCAAGCGCATGCTCTCCAGCAGCAAGACACTCTGCTCCGAGAAAAGAAAAAAGGCAAATTCAATCAAAGGAAATCATTGCACAGGAAGAGAAATAATAGAGAATGCAGCATTGATTGTTATAAATATTGATTTCGTAGGTTTATTGACCTTACATGTAATGACGAATATGGATAGGTGGCTTGTCTAGAATCAATAAAGTTGCACAACTGAATGAGGCTGATCTAACAACACAGTAATATAACAAAATAGTAGCATGCAGTGTGAGGATGGTGAGAACAGCAACAATCTTCAGACTTGTGAACCGACAACGTGACAGCGTCTGATCCTTTAAGTGCTCCATTGTCACAGTAACAGCATTAGTGTTGTACAAGCGCTCCCGTTTTTTTTTTTGTTTTTTTTTTTGTACAGCCCAAAAATGACAGTAACACTTTAGAGTTTACCATGAAAAAGTTACAATTAGTCTAAGTGATAGTAAAGCAGCTTTACAGAGGCACAAACATTGTAAAAATGGAACATGACAGTATTTTAATGTTCTCTTTTTTTTACGCACTCCTGTTACAAGACAAGCGACTGTTTCTGCTGTGATATTAGGATCCTTAAATTGTTTACACAGGAGGAATCTTGAGGCGGAGGATATTACATGATTCGTAGTTTTCCTGAGATTGAGAGACATCCCAATCAAGGTACCCAACCACCCTCCAGGTCCATATCCAATGATCCTTATAAAGTGGCTAATAAGAGTGCCCCATTTAGCCCGAGCAACTGATGCTGCCATGTCGTGATTAATTTAGGATTTTACTAATGTTTTAAGTTTTGTCTGTAACTTGTTGTTGCTGCTGCCTCTAACCTCTCTCATTACATACATTTTTAACAACCGCTAAAAAATCTGTCGGAGAAACATCAGAGCTGTCCACTCAGCTTTTCGCCCAGCTGGCTACAGTAGACCTTTAACCTGCAAAGCTCTTAGGGCTTGGGGGAAATGCTAAAGACATAAATATTATATATTATATATATATATATATATATATATATATATACACACACACTCACATATCACACATATGTCATGTGGAGTGAACCAAATGACACACAGCTCTGACAGTAGCATGATGCTGGACAGACACACAACAGCCGTGATACACTGTCCAGCCTGCTGTGAAAGGCATTGCATCAACCCTCCTGTATAAGTCGCATTCACTGCCACCAAGCCTCTGCACACAGTCCATCCTCTCAAAGACGCACTCTTAATTAGCTCGGTGCCAATGAGCGGCCTCCACAAACAAAAACACACGTGCATGTGTGCCCACACACACGTCCCCAAGAGGGTGATGTACTGCGCACTGACGTCCCCATGTATGTGATGAATGCAGCTTATGGAGCAAGCACAGAAAACACAGGTCCCCATTGTAATTTCTGCACAAAGGAACGCTGCAAAGGCACACCAGGGGTGGAGTGAAGCAGTGCTGACAAGCAGCACATGCATTATTTAAAAACAAAAGTAAAAAATGCCCATTAAAGTGTCAGTGGTGCTTTCGGCAGTGCAGGCTTGGGCGCGGTGTGCGTATTACTGTTATTAATGGGCCAGGCGTGGGGGGCATTGCTTCGGTGTGATTGCTCTGCTGCTGTTGCTATCTGCGGTTCAACCCCCCCCCATCTTTTTTCCATTTCTTCTGTGTGTGTGTGTGTGTGTGTGTGTGTGTGTGTGTGTGTGTGTGTGCGAGAGAGAGAGGAAGAGGAACAGATAAAGAGCATGATACAGACAGAGACGGAGAGACACCGTAAGACCCCGAGTGCACAGTCAATGAGCTCCTACAGCTAATATCATTTCACATTATTGAATGCATATTAAGGCAGAGAGACCTTGTCAGATGAATAGGAGCACCAGTGCTTATATCAAATTCTGATCTGCCGTCACGGCCATGTCTAAAAAATGCCGGGAATGTAGTCAGCATATTGAAAATAAGTGCATACCATTTTTCTTTGCAGTTTAAGATCAAGGGCTATACATTACCGCGACTGACACAGCAGAATGAGGTCATTGTGCATGTTGTAATTACAGCTGGGTAAACACTCTGCCTTCTCCTGCAACACTGGGAACACACAGAGCATGCAGAGGGACTACAGAGAGGCTAATGAAGAAACAGCATTGGCAAATATTTAATGCATCACAGGGAATAAATAAATTGAAGAAAACGATCATCCGTGTTTGTTATGATCAGTTCTGGAGCAGTGCAGTACATTAAAATCAATGCTCGCAGGGTGTTTTTTACTGCTGGACAACACAGTGGACAAACAAAGACACATCCCTGACCTGTTCTTCTATAATGACTTTGTTATGGTGTTAATGGTGTTTACATGCAGTGAACACAACACACAATCAAATTTTCCATATTTGCATGTAGAAAATGTCACGTAGAAGAGACAGCTTCATTCTCCCTTCACTACCTCTGTGGAGCCGCAGAGACAGTGGGCTTTTATTTATTCATTATTTTATTTTTGGTTATAAAAGAGGATTCAACTCTGCATGTTTGCACCACTGCAGCATCTGTGTGTCTCTTCCACTGAATAAAATCAAACTTAAACTGATGACGTGTTGCTTATTGGTTCATGATGAACTGTTTATAATCCTTTTTTTTTTTTTTTTATAATCCTGCTTTTTTAGGGCCCTTCTCAGCAGTTGGGTGTTCTCTCATCTGCAGACTCGACAGTATTGAGCCCAACCTCTGATTAATTATTAATTGTGTGATTAAAGTGTGCATTGGTGTGTGTGTTTGAGTGTGTGGGAGCATGTGTGTGTTCCAGGGAGGGGTGGGGGAATGCAACCTGCAGTTTGCTTTGCATTATCTACAACTTTAACTATTGCATTTCAGAATAAAGCGTTAACTACAGGCATCAAATTATTTAAAACCTAAATCATCGTGTGTCTTCAATGAATACCTGAAGAATGGAAGGAGAGGGTATTGTTTTATTAAGTGAGTGATGCCTAGTTGAGTCTGGCTCAATTTTCTTTTGGCTGCAAGTCAAAGCTTTTTTTTTTTTATCTCAGTGTAGATGTACATGTGGAGTTTGGGCAACATAGATTTCAAAACTGACGATGCTACCAACATTTCAGGATTTAATGCTTATAAATTATTCTAAATGCCAAGATTCAACCTTAAACTTTACTATTTAACTATTTAACTTTTATAAAGATTTATGAATGGGATCTTGTTCACAAATAGGGTAGTATTTACATTTTCTGCATCACAAACTGTGTGCAAATCAAAAAAATGATGTCATATCATAACATCATATCTGTTTCATCAGGGATCACGCACTCACTGCACTGCAAAACTCTTGATCTCATGAAGTCATCTCTGTCTATATTTGTGTCCTTCCTTTGTTTTTCTTCCAAGTGAAAAAAAAATCTACCAGTTCAATGAGAAACATTCAACCTGCTTCCAATAGTTTTCTATAAATGAGGGTTGGCATCCTGAATCAAGAATCCAGGCGATCGCTGCAGGTGATGAGAGAAAAACATAACCTGGTTTTAGAAATCAGCTGAAACAGTTTGACGTTCCTTAGAGATGAACTAGACGGCAGATTTGTTTCGCTTAAGGAAAATCTAAAATTAAGGACTAAACTACAACTTGATAAGATGAGGAGAGGGGAGGTTTTTTGTGGTGTGGCCGGTAACTTTTTTTTTTAAACAAAAGGCTGATAACAATCCAAAATTAACTGGAATATAAGATGAAGTTTGACTCATAAAACAGTTACAGTTCATCTGAGTTAGTGTAAAAACAAACCCAATAATATATAAGTCTGGAAATGATCTGAAATGATGAGTTTTGAAATATGAAATATTGCCAAATAGTTTTAACTAGTGAGTATTTAGTGATTTCTTATGTCTCATTTGATTGTAAACAGAAAATGTTCAGGTTTGGGCCTGAAAACAAGCAAGATGACGACATCATCTTAGGCTGCAGGAAAGAGTGATCTGCTTTTTTCACAATTTCTATAGATTTGATTATTGAAATGGAAATAATTGTTAGTTGCAGCCCTAGAAGTAAAATAAATAACAAAGCTTTTTGTTCATAGGCTGCTTGATATTTATTTTTTTTAAGAAACAGAATAAAACCATGAGTGTAGTGTCAATAGTAAAGGTGGTTATTTAGATAAATGTGTCTGTGTGTGTGTGTGTGTGTGTGTGTGTGTGTGTGTGTGTGTGTGCGCGTGCCCCCAGCCGCGTGCTCTCTCGCCTCCTCCCCTGGCGCTGCTGTTGGAGGTGGGTCGCTTTAAGCATTCAAACTCCAGAATGTGCAGCTCATTTCTAGCAACGAGGCACATTGCTGCAATGCAATAAGGGAAAACAACACTTTTAATAATTCAGGCTCTGAGACCGAGAAGGGGGTGGGTGGGTGAGGTGGAGGGTGGTGGTGTGGCAGTGGTTGGGGGGGGTAGGTGGGTGGAGGGAAGACGTCTTAAAGTACCGCAGAATGGCTCATTTAGCTCCTGCTACGCATTATTAAAGTTGTATCGAACCCCCTCCTGGGTCTTTCCCAAAGTTTTTTTTTTTTCATTTTCCTTTCCTCTTTCCCCAAAAGCCTGCGAGGTATCCAATAACAGCTCCCAACATTTATAAACGACAGAGTATCCTGCACCTTAGAGGAGGAGGTAAACAATGGTGTAGCTCTTAATCTCTCTTTCTCCCTGTCCTCCCCGTTCTCCAGTCCTCCCATCTGAAATTTGTTAGCGCTTTATCCTGTTTGAACTGTAATACAGAGCTCTCGCTGTCCAGATTATTTTCTGCCTGAGCTAAAACCACGATGCATAAAAAATGTGGGGAATGAACCTTGTATGGAATCAAATTGAGTAATAAAATCGTGTTCACAGTGGCACTGATGGACGCATGATGGTACCGTTAAGGACGTGTTCAAAGGTACCGTAAATTGCCTCTGAGCCTGATGGCAGCTTCCACAGCAAAGAGATTGAATATGAATAAAAAAATATACAGAGGCAGAAGAAAAATGGGAAAATGCAGATCTTCTTTTTTTTTTGTTATCCTGGGAAAATAACAATATATCACAGCACAGAACAGGTAAAACTGCCGGGTATCACTGTTCATTATCTTTAGAAAACAACCAACAGATGATATTAACCCTTCAGCATCCAGTGATTCCCAATGGCGGCTGTGGCTCAGGAGGTAGAGCGGGTCATCCACTTATCAGGTGGTTCGATCCCCGGCTCCTCCGGTCCACATGTCGAAGTGTCCTTGGGCAAGGCACTGAACCCCAAACTGCCTCTGATGGCTGTCCCATCAGCGTATGAGTGTGTGTGAATGTTAGAAGCATTCCATGTGTAGATGTAAATGCTGTATGACTGTGTGTGTGAATGGGTGAATGCGGCTCACGTTGTAAAGCGCTTTGAGTGGTCAATGAGACTAGAAAAGCGCTATATAAGCAGTCCATTTACCATTTTCTTACTTCCAAATAAGTATCTTTTAGAGAAATCATTTTAATCCACACTCCTGATTAAAGTGTCTGATGGCATCATACATATTCTGTATCATCTCATTTTAGCTCCTAATTGAAGCCTCATGATGTTTACACTGAGTGAAATACTCAAGTGCAAGACTCCATGTTTTTCATGGCTGCATCATTCCATGAAATGGAAATATTCCACATGACTTGTGCATCGTTTTATAAATGTTTCAAAAATATTCAGCCTGACATGTTTGATATCTTTGGAAAGTATGGGGACTTCCATTACAGTTTTTTTACTGCACAACACAAGCTCGTGATAACCTTCCAGTGGATAATGAAAAAGATAAAAGTGGTTATTCCCCAAATTTGATGTTTTTACTGTAAGGTACACATGATGCTGTGTACGCTGAGTGAAACTAAAAACCTTTCAAATTCTCACATACACAATGGTGGTCAGCCTCCCAACGAGGCTGTTTTTCTTTGTGAAAACTTGACATTTCAGAGATACTGTGCAAGGTTTTCCGCCGGCGGCAACAAATTATAATTATTATAATTTATGATTACTGCTTACAGTGCACAATACAATGAAAAAAAAGTAAAAGCCTATTAAAATGTCCGTTTAGGATATATACACCATAAACTGCTTGCCGAGATCCTAAATCAAAGCCCACTGTGCTGGAAGAGACACAGAGACAGAAGACAGGAGGTCAGGAGAGAGAGAGGAAGGCAGTGGTTGTCAGACGTGTTATGATTGGCTGGTATATTGGTCTTTTATGGGGAATCAAATATGGTCCAGTCAGTGTTCACCTCTGATATGATGGATGTCAAACAGTCACACTGATTACATGTTTATTACACTACATGACACTGGTTTCTGCAGAGGCCTTAAATCTGAATTGATCCTGATGTGACATGTTGATCAAATTTCAGCAACCAGCCCTCCAACCTGCGCAACCAGTCCTCCAACCTGAACCAACCAGTCCTCCAACCTGAACTAACCAGTCCTCCAACCTGAACTAACCAGTCCTCCAACATGTGCATCCAGTCCTCCAACCTGAGCAACCAGTCCTCCAACCTGAGCATCCACCAAGGTCGTTTTTTTAAACCCTGATACGACCCATAGCAGTGTCTCCTGAAATAGCGCCCCTATGGTGTCAGGTGTATCGGACCTTGATCGTCTTATTTACTATTATAAACACTACATCACATTGCATCGAGAGTGGTGTACCTGTCTTCATCGCCAAGGTTACTATAAAAACAGTTACTGGCTTGGTTAAGTTTAGGACAAGAAGGTGATTTGGGTTAAAATAATAACTTCCTCAACATTAGATGATCTTTGTTGTCATGGTTACAATAATAACAATGAACGGTCATGGATAATAGAAACAACATAAACTGCTCCTGTCTCATGGGAATCGAACACCGCTCTCCTGGGTCATATTCATCCATCCACCCCAACCTCCTCCTGACGTGGACTTTGTCGCTCTATAAACTACATCACCGCACTTTTCCCTTTGCTCCTGTCATCATCACTACAACCACTAGATGTCGCCTAGCAACAAAACCTGACTATGAGTCATAATAACCTGCTGACAGACGACCCTGTTTTTTTACAGGAGGAAAGTCACATATTATCATATTGACCCAGAGAGAAGAGGAAACAGCAGGTTGGGCTCTACCACTCACTAATTAACACTTTGCATCTAGTTTGTTTAATCCATGCAAAAATAGTCCCTGTCTCTAGTCTTTGCGCTAACTTAAGCTAACTGGCTGCTGCTTCATATTTAGCGTGCAGATATTGTGGAGTGGTGTCGATCTTGCCAAAGCCAATAAGTGTGTTTCATATGGGATAAATGGTAGAGATGGGAAAAACTCTGTTGTTAACACCATGCAAACACTCACATGAAGATAGCTGCATGATTACAGAATCGGCCGTTTGAGAAATAAAACACTGTGCACTGATGATATAACACCATATCCATTAAATTTGGGTTTAATTGCACTGAACAAAACCTTTTTGGCTGATGTGAAGCATCTATACTTGTTTTTAAGTTGGTTTTTGGTGAACATGAAGGCAGTACTGAGGTTGAAAGGAGCACAGTTAGCAGCCAACAAATTGTATTTATTTGGAAATGCTATTTTTTTATTCACAAAGTAAACCAGCTCCAGTATCACTGTGCACTTTCATAAACACACAGTTTGACGAGGAGCCTTGCACATCAAAGCAACGCCAGTGCAGGCACACAGTCATCCAGCCAGCCTAAACGACAGACAAAAAAAAACAGTGATCCAGCTGCTTCGTCTCCCGCTGAGTGTCAGGCTCTGACGTTCTTCTGCTTCGTCCATCTAAGCTGACTAAACACAGACCCCGTTTTCTTCAAAGCTATGCAAATTAGCCACGTTGCTAAGTGGATTCCTCCTCTTTTTTTTTTTGTTGTTGCTGCAGAGCCACAGGGCCGATTAGGGCCAATTTCTATCAACAGAATGTATACACACCTACATACAGTAGAGCATTGCACTGCATTACTATTCTCTCTCTATCACTGCTCTCTCTCTTGCTCTCTCTCTCTCTATCTCTCTCTATTACCATTCTCTCCTCTATTCTCGGTGGTCTTCTCTTCCTCATAACACAGCCTGCTTTAATAGATCAGTTGTTGAATTTAGAGTGAAAATAATGTACATTTCTCTGCTGTAATTAAATTATTATGGGCAAAAAATGGAGGCAGGGGAGAGCTAATAAAAATCAAAACCCAGCACAGACACACAGAGGAAGTCATCTTTGACCTCTGCAAAACATTGTTTTTTCTTGATTGCATGATTTACATGATTTTGCTATATGACCAAAAGTGTGTGGCCAACACTGTCCACCTTGGTCTGAGGCTTTTTTTTTTCTTGTTTTGCTGCAGCTCTCTTAGTTCCAATGAAGGGAAAGCTTAATGCCAACAGCTTATATTATTCCATAGCAGCGGTCCCCAGCCTCCCCCCAGCCCCATCTACAAAGGGTCACAAGTTAAATCAGAGGGGTTGTGAGATTTTTATCAGAACATGGTAAGAAAACAGAAAAAACAGAATAGCACTCAGTAGAGTGCATAACTCCACCAAGGCCAAACAATCCTACACATGTCTGTGAGATTCAGATTATCATCTGGATCTTCATCAAACTGTACAAAGTCAGAGGTCTCAACACCATGAATATGTCAGATTTTTTTCGTCAATATCCAAACAATTTCAATCAATTATTTCCTTTTGGAAATAACATTTGGAAAATGCCCTGTTGTGTAATGTTTCGGTAAGTGGTCAAAAAAATTCCTGAATCAACCTA
Organism: Trachinotus anak; assembly: GCF_046630095.1. Taxonomy (NCBI): domain Eukaryota; kingdom Metazoa; phylum Chordata; class Actinopteri; order Carangiformes; family Carangidae; genus Trachinotus; species Trachinotus anak. Next base: position 1,908,311 of record NW_027273854.1, on the reverse strand, counting down.
AAACATAATGGCTTCTTCCCTGGCTCATGCCCATTCTAACCCTAACCCAAACAAACCAACAAACAGACACGGGTGAAAATTTAACCTCATTGGTGGAGGTAAAAAACATTTTTACACACAGTTACATCCATTTGTTGTTTGCCTTCTTGTGTATGTATGAAATGTTCCATAATTGTAGGGATGTCAGGACCTAAAATGACACTGGTAAAGATTGGAAACTGGTAATGGCTCACTGAATGGGAACCTCCAGGGCTGAAAAATGAAGCCGACACAGAAGGGCCAAAGACTATAGTTCTTTAGTTTGTTACAATATCTAACTTTACAGCAGGAATAAACAGTTTGGTCTCTATAGCTAATTTCCTCCTTCATTACAACTGTACAGGGGGTTCATTTTTTTATAACTCACCTGTTTACATTTTATTAAGGCTTAAAATTATGCTTTGAGTGACAGGTGGACAAAGGCAGGTCCATGAAAATACACTTTTCCCAGTTTTTTATCCGTCTCCCTCGTTTGCTTCCCTTCATCTGACGCTCTGTCTCTTTAGAAAGTGGTTCTTCACTCTCTTTAATCACACCTCATTAGTGCACAGGCCTGTTCACTTACAGTGCAGAGATTAATAAGTCATTGGCACCGGGTCTGTTCACCATTCAGTTGCCCAGGCCCCCAGAACTGGGTGGGTTGGGGGGGTGGGAGGGTAACTGGTATAATGACTGGAAGTTGTGCTATGACCCCCCCCCCCCTTCTCTAGTAGGAAGCAGCAAGGATGAAGGGGAAGGAGGATGACAGGGGGAGGGGTGATTGCGCTCTCATCATCATCATTATAATAGTAATTATTATTATTATTGGTGTAAGAAAAGTGTGTTGTTGTCGCCGTCGTGGAATCAGACTAAAAACAGCAACCCTATTTGCCACAGTCATTTCCATTCCTTCTTATCATTATCTCTTCATTATCATTATCACCATTACGATCGGTCACGGCAGTATTATCCTAATTGTTCTCAGCATCATCGCAACATACTGCAGCTAATGACAACCTCACGATGCAGAGAGAAGGGGGTTTTAATGCAGAAATAAATAATGCGAATACAAAACGACCAATGGGAAAAATGTCTGAACTGCCCATCTGAAATGTTCTGGAGACACCATTGAGAGGATAGAAACCAAAAGCTGTTTTGATGTTTCTGTCTGGATGTGCGTTGGCAACAAGCACGGGCCTCAGGATTCTATCAGATTATTGATTGTTACCAACGCAAGTCCTGCTTTACCGCCCTTATAAACAATCTCTCTGTCAAGCTCACTACAGGGCAACAAATGATTTTATTTCATAGATTTCTGGATTTGACTGATGAATTATTCATTGATGTTCTACCCTTGGTGCAAGAGGAGAGTGGGGAGAGGGTGTTGAAAAGGAAAAGGACAAAGAAATTTCAAAAATGTTTCACGCATGAGCCTGTATACATGAACGATTTCTCCTCCAAAAGGTCCTTTTATTCTTTTCCAGTAACCTACATCAGCTCTGCTTTGTCAACATCAGCTGAGTGAAAACTCCCAGGGGCCGACAAATCTCCTGTAATCTGCCAGACCTCCCCTCCATGTCCGGCCTTGTTGTTTTCCTGTATCCGTCTAAGTGTTATTGAGTCTGCAAACTCAGAAAAATTGTTATCAATTTGGATCCAGTCCAGCACCGGTGAAACACACAGAGCCTGTGAAATTACACAAGCTTTAGTGGCACACACTCTTAGCCCAGATGTTCGGGATAATGTGACAGTAAAAGCACAAAGAAAGATTGTTACAGGCGGTATAATTTCACTGTTGATATTTTGTGATGTTTTCTGTTTTGTAAGGTGTTTTACTGTGGAGGTCAATTGCTGCTCCCTCATTTGTTTGGGTAGAGGTGTGTGTGTCTGTATGTGTGTGTTTGGGCATCGGTGTCCCGTGGCCACAGGTGGATCACATTAGTAATCCAGCACCTGGGAAATACTGGGCAGCAGCAGCAGCAGCTCATAGTGGTGGAAGCTGAGTGAGGGTCCATAAAATATCAAAGCAGATCGATCAGTCCAACCTCATAGCATATCCGCGCTCAGCAGCCGGGCAGGGTTAAACCCAGTCAAGAGAAGAAAACAAACACTTCACAATAGCGTTTTGCTGATTTTCCAACAGGACGCCTTTTGCTGCTGCTGCTCCTCTTACAATAAAAACACATAACAATGCAGCTTCTTTGTGCATGCAACAGCACCAGCTGGAGCTGCACCGAAATTAACTTTAATGCCATTCCCTCTTGTGTGAGAGACAGAGGCTGAATAATGTAGCAGTGGTAGTTAACTTCCTGAAAAATAGCCAAAATCACAGGGGATGATGACTGTTGCATTGCGCCTGGCATTTGTGTTGTATTCAGTATCGGACCAAGGCGCTCTCAATTGCACCCTGGAGGCTGGAGCTTGCTAACTGAAGAGAAACCAGGTCAACTGATAGGGGAATTGTGTTGTTATCTTTATATGTGCATGCTGCAGATACACTGGCACAGCTCTCACCAGCAGCTCGCAACATTTTACAAAGCAATCAGGGCCTGTTATCGACGCACGAGTAACGGGGCTAAACTACAGTAATCTACTCCATGTTTACTAATGAATCGCCATTTAGGGACACAGCTCGGTTCTGCGTCAGACTGAGGGTGGGGTGAATCTTACATCCGGGGGAGGAAGTGCAAGCGTGAGGGACGAGTGGCAGCCTCGCGGACTTGACATCCCATCATGAGGGGGGCCGCTGGCTGGGCGGCTTGCTGGCAATGCAGAGTCTGTTTGTTGTGCATCCATCAACCCCGGTGTCCTGCCTGGGAGCCGATCGATAGCCAACACAAAAGCTCATTGATGACAGACAGCTCTTGACAAACATATAGCATTTTTTCTGTCTAGTATAGCAATAATCTCCAAGGTCACTGCGAGTCATTCAACGGCCGCCAGGGCCGCAAGGAGCCCATACCAAGCCGTACTCCGTGTCTTTTCACGCTGGGGAACAAAAAAGGTCTGATGCATTTTAAGTCAGTGCTGAAAGCTCTTGGCACATTGTTAGGCAGCTGTACACAGGGAGAATGAAAGCAGACATACTTGACAAGTGGTGGAGCTGCCATGACATGTCACTGACTGACAGCCAAACCCCTCAAGGACACATAACTAATCAGATACTTAATGGTGTAATGGAAAGCCAAATTAGTGGACAGTGTTGGTCAGCACGAGCTCCAATAAAAACAGCAGTTAATATTTCAGGACTGTTTACATGAGGAATCTGGATGGTACGTTTTCCTCTTGCAAAAGTTAGTTTGTGTGACAGTTCAGGAGATGGACAGCCACGCACACACACACACACACACACACACACACACACACACACACACACACACACACACACACACGCTCAGACTACAGGTGTGTTAGGGCACAGACTTGGAGTTATAATAGGAGGGCCAGGCTCCCCCCCCCAGGCCATCCTGCCAGCTGGCCGGACTGAGTGTGAGTGATGCCCGAGCGAGGCAGCCCCATTAGAGAAGTGCTGGTGGTGAGTGCAGGATAGCTCAGGTAATTAAAGCCAAACCAAAGCAGGCAGCCGAGGCGGGGGCTCCCAGATTTATGTGGCTGAGTAATGCACATACTGAAGTCAGCTCGCCATCCAAAGGCCTCCCTCACTTACAAACAGTCTCAAGAGGCATTAGCTTCCTCACCACTCTGATGCAGCCTATTACTCTCTCTCTCTCTCTCCCTCTCTCTCTCTCTCCATCTTGCTCTTCATTTAACGGTTTTGTTTTGGATCCCTGCCTCGCTCTGTGACTCTATCAGATAAAACATCCAGATCCCTGACGATTAAGACTAGATTTAGATGTTCTCAGTCCTCTGATATTATTAGCCAACCGCGTTCTGATGAAAAGCTATCATGTAGAATGCCTTTTCTTGCCCCCCCCCCACTAAAACCTTAATTAATATTCACTTAGAGCTGCAGGACCTTCATATCATGTTGGGTGCTTGTACTGCTGGACAGAGTTAGTTAGGTACATCCCCAGCATTACCCCCCCCTCTGCAAACCTGAAAGGATAAGGGTAATGAATGAATGACAGGGTTTCAGCTGTCCCCTCAGTTTCAACAGTGTTAGAATTACCGTGGTGACCAACTGGGAAATACTGATACTAATAATTAACAGTGTAATACTATATTAACTGAGGGGAGAGGGGGTCTCAGTTGCCTAAGGTCTCATCTAATCAAGTAGAATCTAAGGAGATTCTACTTTGTTCCTCTCTGTTATTGTGACAAAAAAATCAAAGTTTTGTTCGTCTAAGTGCAGCTGTGATGTTTGTCACACCTTGTCACGTTCTCCTGACACCCATTAACATGATGTTGAACATTTCAGGGAAGGATAACAGCATGTCTGAGTGGTAGAAACAATCCTGAAGTCAACACTGTCAAGAAACTGTCAGAATAAAATCTCAAAGATGAAGCTCTCAGAGGAAACCGGCCGCACTTGGCATTGAGGTTTTTGGTCGATCACACCTGTCAGCCTGCACATCAGCTGCTTATGTGAGTCCTTGTTAGCTGACTGATGATGTGAAAAGCTTAGGAGTACCTGCTGCGCTGGACAGTCCGGTGTGGATCTACTTATTTCTGACCATAACTTAACCCTGGCTCACTGATCAGATATGCTGGGGATGGATCAGCTCACATGCTCAAACAGAGAGCTGAGATCAGGGGTGACTGAGTGGCTGTAAGATAGAATACAGTAAATCCAACCTCCTGTCAGATCACATTTCATTCCCATCTCCACAGATGGAAAGATAGCCGTGGACACACAGACGTATCAGATGGACAATGCTTAGATTGTCAAACAGAAAAACAGATCAGTGCGAGAGAATGAGAGACGGGCAGCTGAGTCCTCTGGAGGGAGAGCCATAGAAAAAAAAAAAAAGCCAGATGGGCAGACAAGCATAGAGTAAATCATGGAGAAGCTCCTCAATGCTGGAGCAGTATGGAAAATGGCAGCGCGGGTTGGGTAGAGTTAGCCACAGTGTGCACCAGCTAGCATTATCAATGCTGACAGCCAGACAACCCGTTTATAGGGAGAGGAAAAAAAGCATCAAGGAAATCCTGCTCTTGTCTATCCCCAATTGAATTACTGCCGTGATCCAAAGATGGGAGGGGTGAGGTAGGGTGAGGAGAGGGGTTGGGGGGGGGGTAATATTCTTTGACGAGAAGGGCCGCTCCAAATGCTCACAGAAAATGTATATCCGTGCAGTGCGTCCCTCAGGGCTCACATCTCACAACTTTGCCCATCTATTTTTATTTGTTCCCCGTGCTTCTAGTTAAAGCAGTGCTGCAGCCCACAAAATGGAGAGAGGGGGAGGAAAGGGGAGAGGAAGAAAGGGGGAGGAGGGAGAGGGTGCAACAAGACGCACTGCTGGGAGGGAGCGGGGTGTAGATCGCATGACCCCTGCGATGTTGTTGGAATACTAATGTCACACAAAGTTCCCCAGCAAAAGATACCAAGGAACAAAGTGCATAGGGGAGTGATGTAGAGAAAACACACACACACACACACACACACACACAACAGAGTCAGGTATATGTGCGCGTTCACAGATGTGCACAAGCATGTGCGTGACATTCCCCCCCCCCCCCCCCCATTCTTTTTTGATCATTAGTGTCAGTACTGAAAACACAGACCAAACAGTACTCCCTGTGATGAAGACTGACGGGACGAGAAACCTCAGCAGTCAGCTGATGTTGGAACGGACCAAGTTTAAGCAAATTATTCAGACCTCTTAGTTTGGAGGTAAAGCCAGAGGTTAGAGCCAATGGAATGTGGTGATAAAGTGGTAAAATAATAATGTGAATTAAAGTGTGTGAGCTCTCAAAACTATGATGAGAAACGTAGGTCAAACTTAAAGCAGCCAAGTCGAATCTTACTATCTCAACTTTCTCTTCCTAATAAGTTTGACAAACCTGAGGGCTCGTCTGATTATCTGACTGCCTGTGTTAAGACACCTTCTGTACATGGGTAGAGAAAATAATGTGATTTAATAATATTACATTTACAGCCAGGTAAATATAACACCTGGCTAAGGTTAGCAAGGGACTATAATTACATGTAACAAGACTGTAAATAAACCTGGATGTAGACTCTGGGTCTGTAAAGTGGAGCCAGTGCTGAAGAGCCTTAAACCTGCATTCTATCTAATGACCATCAGGGGGCGACTCCACTGGTGGTAAAAAGAAGATCCACCCCTCACTCCTCCTCAGCCCCACCTTCTCGTCCAAATATGGTTTCTTCAGTTTTTCAAAACCTTTGATGGTGACCCCAAAATCTGAAACTTGAGGCTTCAAAACGGCAGTTCACAAACCGACGGGTGACAGAATGGTGGGCAGCCACTTGGTAACAATCCAGGATCATCTGTTGGGTTGTGACGGGATACAAACTTCCACAGGTGACTCAGCACCACCTCCGCACCCTTACCTTTTGCATTATTAAATAATGAGCACACTACTTCCAACACTGGCGTCGCCCACTGGTATTGGACATAAACTGTTTGCTGCAGTGTTGCTCCAGGGGACCAACAGGAATAAATCACCAAACCTACAAAAATAAGACTGAAGTTGGTTGGTTGAATATGGTTGTTAGAAGTGTTCTGGTCCTGGCAGTGGGCTTTTTGTATTGTTGCAGGCAGCCATATCTGCCACTAAACACCAGAGTGCCAGTGCTTCAGTGCTCTCACAGAGACTGATGCCCCAGTAGAAATTGTTGTGTTACTGCCGATACTTTTCCCTCAGTTGTCAGTGAGCAGGAAATAGGAAATGATGCATAAGTATCAAGGATTTACTGTCACATACAGTACGGCTGTCATCACACAGAGGTGCATCATGATGATGTACACCTCCAATCCTCCATTTCTACTCAATGTCTTTATAACTCTGCATTAACCCAAATCCCTGGCTGGCGCTGGGAGGTGTCAGAGGCGGGGGGTTGAAGGTGGGGGTATTTCCTCAGTCACACCTGCCTATTACACTTGCTATTCAACTTAATGGCACTTCTAGGCGCCCTGGATGTCTTGGTGAAGATCATTTCCTTGACAAAATGCTCAACTTGGGAAGCTCTTCTGCAATATTTTCTGAAGCACCTGTTCATAAGTGTGTTTGGGTGAAAAACTGACACTGGCCAAAGGAATCCACACAATGACTCATTATTATCCATTTGTTCTCACTCAGTACCTCAGCTGGCATCAGGAGGGGACACAGTTTTAAATATACAATAATAACTAGTCTATTTAAAATTGTGATTTGTTGAATGAGAGAGAAAACACAGCTCACATTCCTTTAATCTATACTTCAGATGTTAGTAAATGAGAAATAAACATGTGACCTGCTGATAATGCGTTTATAGCCATTAACACAACTAAGGCATTAATCAGGAAGGACTGCTTGGAATGAGCCAACTGAGCACATGCTGCTTAGCTAATCCCATACATTTCTGTACACCACCTCGTTTGACCATTATCGTCTGAGGTTGTGACCAAAATTAGATGCAGCCTGGCTAATTATCTGACAGTCGGCAGCTAATTATCTGACTGTAGCGAGACAAAGAGACAAGAGAGGGAGAGAGAAGCCTCCTACCACCTCTCGCAAACTAGCAAACTAGTCAACTGCAAGAATTATGATAGAGACCACAGCGAGGGTGGAGATCAGGATGAGTGATTCCATTTAAGATCTGAAGACGGTTCCTCAAGAGAAACAGAGCGAAATGAAGCTGAATGTAAAACTCAGCCAGACTCCACAAAACGCCGTCCTCACAATGAGCCAGGAGGAAAAAAAAAACGTGAGGCATGATGCTTGGCCTGATTTTCATCTGATGAAAATTATTTCCATCATTCACCTGACGGCAGGAGGACTCCACAGACAGAGGCAGCAGACCGTAACACACACTGTGTAGTCAGTCAGCCAAACAAATGACTGGAAGATCGCGCATAATAGCAAATTAGCACTGGTGCTACTTCCCGGGGATCAAATGCTGTTTGGTCTTTTGTTTGGCAGAGATTCATGAGGAGATGTCAGCATTGACGTTTGGGCAGGAAGCATGGAGGGGGGGCAACACAGTGATGGAGGACAACTCCTGAGGTCAGAGGTCATGAAGACAAACCAGCCTCAGATACGCTAATTACCCAGGAGGCTACGCCCAGCCGACTGCTCACATACAGGGATGAGCTTCACGGCTTCGCTGCACAAATGACACACGTGTCCACCAGGACGCAGAGTTACGTATCTACTGCTGCTGTCTGAACTGTGAGGGAGTAGCTGCTTGATCTACTGACAGCAGAAACAATACGATGATCAAAGTCATTCATTGACCAAAAATACCAAACATTTTATAGATTTGCTGCTTCAACAACTTTAGTTTTGGACACAGTTGTCACTTTAGGCTTTGAGAACCTGTGATGTTTTTTTTTTTCACAAAACAATTTATTTAATTAATTAATTTCTGGACATGTTTTCTCCTGCACAATGATAAATGACCTGTTGTTTTGTTTAGTTTGGAGGAACAACCTAAATGTTACTGAGAACTTTAGAATTGAGGAACTTTCCTCAAAGCTGTCAAATTAGGTTTTTAAGTCTAATATTTGTATATTCTCATAGCTTTAGAAAGCTCAAAAATTGTTGTTCACTAATGTGTCAATAATTAACCAATGTTTTTCTTCACATTTTCATGTAAATTTTAATACTGAAAACTGCATTAGAAATTGTCTGCCCACTTGCCCCCCAGTGATGGCACTGTGACAAAATTAATAATTTGTCTTTGTTTCCCTCCTTCATGTTCAGTAGACCCATCACAGTCATCCATAAGGTACTGTATCTATCCCAGATAAAAGTCCTAGATAACCCTTTCCCTTCACTCCCCTCATGCGTGACCCGGAAGTATTCTGACAGGAAGCCCCAAGCAGGCACAGGTTGCCGACGGGCTCGTCTGCCTGGCTCTCGGTAAACATTCGGCGTGTTTGTGTGAGCGATGGGCACGTCGTTTGTTTTGCTAATGGGTGTTTTTCTCCTTCACACTCCGCGGGGAGTGCTATCTAATGAGCCGCCCACCCGCGCTTTCCCTCCTGCAGCCCCTGTGCCCTGAGTGTGCGGCTTTAACCCTGGTGCAGAGGAGGATGGATCACAGAGGCTAGGGCTACACACACACACACACTCTGAGACAAACATATGTAAAAGCCAAAAGAAGAGACATATATATAACTAAACTCAACTAAACACACACGCAGAGGAGGAGGGAGACTGACCTAAATATATGCTTTATGGAATATGTTACACATCTTTAAATATTGATAAGCAAATGCACACCCACCCACGTGAATATAACATGTAAGTATTCCCAGGCTACTGCACAAAAATCTTTGCTAACACATGTGGACGTTCATGAACTGACAAGAATGTGGTAGCTCAGCTGTACCACTCTCTAATGCACCAGAGAGGATGTTAAATATACATGTGAACCTGTGAAGCCAGGGCATCGGCTTCTTGGTAACATATCACACAGGGGATGTCACGCAAGGCTGTAGATGATGAAGGAGGTGCAGCGATCAAAGCTCCAGCCTGTATGTAAGTATGCGTGTTTGTTTGTTTCCATTAACGTTGCCTGGCTGACTGGTTGGGTAACATGTTCCAGCTATTTCAGGGTACGACACTGGATGTGGTTTGAAGTAGAATATAAGTTTAAAAGAAAGTGAACAGTGTCTCTGTCAGTAATCTGCTACCATCAGATTATATCACTGACATCTGATGTCTTTAAATACAGCTGTGTTCATGTTCCAACCAGTCCTCCGACCTGAGCAAAGACAGAGGTCGTTTTTTTCCAAGGAGTGCCTCCAGAAATAGCCCCCTACAGCAGCAGGTGTACCAGACCAAACACCATGAGCGGCGTACCTTCGTCGCTATGATTACTATAACAATGCTAATGGCTTGGTCAGGTTTAGGAAAAGATGGTGATTTGGGTTAAAATAAGTACTTCCTCAACATTAGCTGATCTTTGTTGCCATGGTTACAATAATAACAACGAACGGTCATGGATAGTAGAAACAACATAAACTGCTACTGTCACATGGGAATCGAACACTGCTCTCCTGGGTCATATTCATCCATCCACCCCAACCTCCTCCTGACGTGGACTCTGTCGCTCTATAAACTACGTCACCGCACTTTTCCCTTTGCTCCTGTCGTCATTACTACAACCACTAGATGTCGCCTAGCAACAGAACCTAACTATGGGTCAAAATGACCTGCTGCACAAATTACCTATGGACTTGTTTTTTACTGGAGGACAGTGTCTCATGTTCATAAGAAAGTCTCCCCCTAATCTCAAAGCTGCTAAAGAGTAATTGCATTAGAGCCACAGTGTGTTTTTAGATACTATTAATAGTAAAGTCAAACTCAGACATTGTCATCCTCCATGGAGGCTGTAAGTGAGATGTCTGATGTAAACGTTGTTCAGATAAGCCTATAACATGAAAGAGAGGCTTGTAGTGCTGAACACACTGAGAATCGACACTCAGCTCTGAACCTCAAGCTGGTGATCCCACTGGACACCTTAGCTGTGCTGGTGTCCTTTTTCAAATTGACTCAGTCCTCTGCACCTCACATTTTATGTGCATGGCACATCTTGTGGTTTCAAGTGAAACACTGAAAAAAAAACTGTGATTTCATAAGTGTTTACACCACTGCTTCTTTTTTTCCAGGTATCAAATCAGAGAATCGCACTGAGCATGAGCCGAACCCTCAACAACGAAAACCTCAGCCCAGTAGTAGTTGTTGCCGACCAGCCACGAAGGTTATTTCACAACAAACAGAAATATTACTGGTTCGCTTAGAGTTACGGTAATGTCATTTGTTTACCTACTACTGATTGTCATCACACGTAGCTCGCTGGCATAAAAATGACTGGTAAGGAAGTATGTTGTTACCAAGTAACAGGATTTCGGTGTGATCGCAGTCAGTGGTGCAGGGAGGAAAAGCATCACGGTGCAACTCACGCATGTCCAATGTGTCACTGTACACAATTTTTAGCCCATTGTTGTTCCAGCCCACACATAGCCTGTATGGTTGTGTTTCATTGTTTGCTTTAAATTAAAATGTTTTAGCTCTTGATTGCTCAGAAAACAGCCTGAACCTCCATCAAGACCTACAAAATGTAAAAAACACGTTACACCACGATCACAAACGGAGGTAAAATCTTGTTTTAATACAAACTAACCTGAATCAAGAGAACACTGTGACAAACTGTTTCTTCTTGTGTATTTCACATTGTTTCCTCTCAGTAACATGAGCTTCACAGGCCACATATTGCACTAGAATAACATGACTGTAAACATGTTCCATGTATGATGGCATATGGGTGCCACTGTCTCCACCTAAGGCCTAGGTTTTGATGTGCATGCAGTGCTATATTCAAATTAGTGTGACATCATATAAAATGCATTTAGATTTGCTAACCATCTGGAGGCAGGCTGAAACAGGTGTTCCTCCAGAGTGGAGGCGCTCCCTCAACCCAAATCTCAGCATCAATGAGAAAACACATCAATAGTGAACAGCACATAGGAGTGCAACAATCCTAACATCCTGTAAGTGGAAATAATCCATCCACTGCTTCCTCTTAAACACATACTCCTACTGAACTGTTACTGAGCAAAATGCTTTGTTTTCTTTCTAAATGGAAAATATGAACTTTTTCTAATTCACTTGCTCCTCCCTCTTTTTAAGAATAATCTCACGGGAAAAAAAGAAATACCATCGAGGCCAGAAGATTTTTGAAATAAATTATAAATTCAAGTCATACAGTTATTTTAGCTGAGTGAGGATGGTTCATCCCACTCAGTTTGCCTCCCAGGGTGTCTATATTCATATGTCAGTTGAACACTGCCAAAGTCATCACGGATGAGGCGGCTGAGACAGACAGGGGCAAAGTGCTGTGGGTAAGAAGAAGGAGGAACAGCTTTCCTGGGAGCGCTGAGGGTATATGGGCCTTCTGTAAAACAGTGGCACTAAGGAAGGAAAAACTCTTTTTTCTTTAGACCATATGCTCCTGTTCCGCACAGGAGCTCGCCTGAATGGGATATGAGGTCCAGGGACACTGCTGGTCCAAGCCGAGCAGGTGTGTTGCCTAGGCTTGCAATCACATTCGCGCACACACACACAGATATATACCGCTGTTTACACTCTGCAGAGTCGTAACACAACAACTCTTAATGTAGCAGCTGCCCAGATTGGCCATCTTGAGCCGGGATGCTGCATATTTACACTGTTAAGCAATTTTCACCCAGTAAAATGAAAGTTTTATGGCGATGAGAGAACATTACCCGATAAATATGAGGTGGCTGTCAGTGCTGTTGCTGTCACCTGTGGAGGTAAGCAACACGGTCCACCCAGTAGCTGTGGGGCCTGACGACAGTGAGGTAGGTCGGTAATTCGGTCCAACGCTGTAGTCCTGAGCAGCGTTTGTCTTTATAACCGTTGGTCAGATCACCCTTCAAACTGTTGTAGATATGCATGGTCCCAAGATAGTTCATCTTTTATTATTCTGATGATGCCTTGACTTTTGCTCTGGTATCTCCAGTGGTACAAACTTTCCATTTGTGCACAAGAACTATAAGACCAACGCCAGATTCTGACGACATTTTCTGAGCAAATTCATGCTCCTGAGAGGATGAACCCTTTCCATTGTAGTCACACCATGCATCATCCTCAGGCTGCATTTTAAAGTTTGTACAAGATGTTTCCAGAGTAAATGTTTCCCTTACATGTGTTGAGCAGGATTAATGTTCCTACAGGGATAAACCTTGTGCCACATGTAAGAAAGACTTAACTGGTAGTCCCCTGCCTGGTCAGGGTCGACAAAAATCAATAGTATGTTAGTGCCATACAACAACTTTTGAGTTTTATACTATGGGGCGCTCACATTTACAAAATTAATATTGCCTACTGTTTGACACAGAACTGCTGTTCTCGGAGCTGAAGCCCATGATAACAATATCAGTAAAAGATAATACACAATAATGCCATTTTGTGTGTGATCTAATTAAAATGAAAATATTTTATAAAATGCAATAAAAGTCAAGGCGTTCATATAAAAAATCATTAAGGACAGATTATACAGTTCATCTGATCAGAAGCGGACAACACATGCTGAACTACACACCGTTCAGTTACTATCAGCCCCCAGAATAATATATTGTTGTAGCTCTAACTCACTTACCACTGAGCTGAGATTCAAAACCCCAATGACTCCTTTGTTGATACAACTAGGATGTTACAGAATTAAACAGTGAATGAGAATTCAACTGCAAAATGGAGAAAACTGTGCTCTGTGAATTCAAAGTAAAGCCTTCAGTAAGGTGTACAATACAATCCTACTCGAATACCTCTGCAAATGCAGGCATTCAGCTCGAGACTGCAGGTGCGCACATGAAAACGCACGCATCCATTAATGCATCCCTCCCTTTATTTCTACAGAGGCTCCAGTATTAGCGAAACCCCAGTCTGCTGGCAGCCCTATCCATCATCGCACCTCGCCAGACAGACAACAGAGCACACACTCACACAGCCCACATTCCCACATTTGCATTTGACCACCTTCATTAAATTCAGCAATGGTAAGACTAATTTAGACTCTTGAAGGCAACCTGATCTATCCATCAAAACTTTTTTTTTCCCCAACGATTGTCCCCTAATAGAATTAAAAGTAAAGGTCGTGTAGTGTATTAGTTTGGTGATTGAGTTAGTTACTTCATCCCTGTTGTTCTGCAGCCTAGTGTGACATCTTCATAATAAGGAAACTGGATTTTTCTCTTTGCTGTCACTTGAAACCAGTGACTGGTCTGTAAAATGCACCAGATAATTTAGCTTGATTTTAGCTTTTATTTCATTACTGAAATAATTATTTTGAAACACTGGAAAATCTAAATGAAAGGTTTCTAAAAATGGACATGTTTTATTTTTGGTCTGTTTTCGCATAAACTGCTTCATCATAACATTTCTCAACATTTACTCCTATTAAATGAACATCTTTATTTGTGATTAAATGTATTCCTGCAGCTAATTAGCATAGGTTTTCTTTGTTACTAAAATGTTTTGGCTGAGATAAACTTTCAGTGAGATATTCCGGTTGAATCTGTCATACTTTGTATATGAACAGTGAACTGAAACTCAGCTCTGGTCGACATATATGAGAGAACGGAGGAGGACGGTAACCCTGTGGCTCTGCTCTCAGATGACCTTATGATCTTCTGCCCAGTTGTGTCTAGTACAAGGTGGTGCACGCTTGCACCAACCTCTCACAGCTTGGGGCAATGTGAATACAGTGCGCCAAACAGAGGGCCGAACTTTCATACACATGCAGTGAGAGAGTATTTTTACTCCTCTGTTGGCCTCTGGCCTGTCTGACTCCTGACTGCTGCTCCAACCAGGTTCTCTACAAAGAATGTGAAGCACTGGAACAAATGAGATGTCTCCTTTCGCAAAAAACAGCTCCGGTCTTACTGTGTATGCACTCTGCAGTGGAATTCACAATTCTCGTATAATCTCACACATGCTGAGCACTGAGGCTGTTGTCCAAATCTCTTCAATCCTTCCCGCCGTTTATTATCAACTGCAGGTAGAGGTGCTACCTTGAACAGTTTTACAAAATAGGATCTGTTATCTGGTAACTGTAGCACAGTACAAGAATTTGTCAAATTATGAATATATGTATGAATGTAATATATTATTATAACATTTACTGTATAGCGAAAGTAAATGTTGTAATTTGACATATCACCACCATGCTGCTACTCATATAAAGGGCAGCAACGGGCAGCAATAATCAATATTAAATAAAAAAAAAAGAGCTACAATAATAAATAAATAATGATAAGTAAATATTAAGAATGAGCTCTTGTGGACACTATAAAGCCTTTAAAAACAGGAAATGTGTGCATACTGTCGACCACGTCAATCACACATCCTACTGAGTGCAGAAATAATTTCATTTTCAAGTTGCTCGCTGACAGTGAGCAGCGACTCAAGCTGTTCAGTAACTGTGTATGGGCTCGACAAGCTGCAGGGCTTTCATTGAGAATTCTGCAGACTCAAAAAAGCCATAAGAGACAGTGAAAAATGACAATCAGATAAAGAGAGAAGCCAAGGGTCTTTTCTTTTGGGTAAAAAAAACCCATTAACCTTACATACAGATGTCTTGGTTAATGTGGCGCTCAGGCAGGTTAAATCTTCTATTGATTTTACCCTCATCTTTGGTGATAAGAAGTCGTTGCTGTGGTGTTTTTTGCACTGAGGTACACACACACGCACACACACACACACACACACACACACACACAAACACACACACACAGACGTGCAATCAGACTGAGTGTTTGCTGTGACATCTTATGTTGATGAAGTTTATGTTTCTGTTGCTCTACATGCACGTTATCACTGCTGAGGCTAACTACCACACTTTGCTGCTGTTTACAGGGATGCAACATTGGAGCTATATCCTCTAGCAAAGATGCAGCTATGCAGGTATGGCAAGTTGGCTGACAAATCATTTGCAAGACACTACAATTTTGTTGAGATAAATAATAAATAAATCTAAATAATTAAAAACAATTAAAAACATTTTTCTTGTATTATCAATAAAGGTACATCTTATCTTATCTTATCTTATCTTATCTTATTTAGAATGGTATTCTAGGCAACTTTATGCCAACACTTTAAGGAATATCCTTTCCTGTTTCAACATAACAACGCTCATATGCACAAAAGCCAGATCTATAAAGACAGATTTACCCAGTTTGATGTGGAAGGACTCAACTGATCTGCAAAATAGCATGGACCCCAACGCCATCCAGCACCTTTGGGATGAACTGGAAGACTGACTGTGACCCAGATCTCATCGTGTTGGACCTCACTGATGCTCTTGTGTTTGAATGGGAGCAAATCCCTGCAGACAGGGTCCAAACTCTGGTGGAAATCCAGAGAGCAGAAGAGTGGAGGCTATTTCAGCAGCAGATTGTTGGTTTTTAAATGACATGCAGTGCATGTCCACGTTCTTGTGGTTGTGTACTGCAGTGAACCTCAGAATCTTTGCAAATAGTTGGAATTTTTGTTTGACAAAAATACTTCAGTGATTGATGAACTGTCAACCATTTTAATTACTGTTCTCTAGAACAACACATTTATTAACTATATTTTTTTCAGCTCTGCAGTGCAGCTGTTATTGGCTATGATTTTAGTGGTTAAAGCACATTCTCAGACAGTGGAAGATAAAGACATAACTGCTCCACAAGCACAGTTAGGTGTGCATACAGTATGTATCTCAGATTGAAATGCAAGAGCGAAGGCAAAAAGGAATAAGACAAGGTCGCTGGCTGAGTTATCACTTGTCTCATTACTTGAAACAGCGGCTGTCAGCAACTGAGCATCTTCCTCCTGGTCCAGTACATATCCATACTCCAGCAGAAAGGAAATCAGTGGAACAGGGAAGCTAACTCAGATTGCTCCTGGTTATTCCTCACAGCAGTGATACGTCTTCTGTTGAGCTCCGTTAGCGATAAGAAATCAGCGTGTGGATGGCGTGTAGAGGATTTATAACAGCAATAAGGACAGTCGGCCTTTAACAGTTTTTTTGATGATACTGAGGACACACGCTACATTAGCAAGTAGCAACCACCAATGATGAGTTATAAGTGAAAGCCAATTATCTCAGTGGGGTGCATATTAGTGTACCGACGAGCTGCTCGGCCCCTGAAAGTTCTGTCAAGGTTAAAAAACAATGTTTCAACCTTTAGCTCGCTGAAAGAATGAGAAAGAAAACAAAAGGAGTTCAACGGGGAGGCACACAGAATGCCAAGGAAGGGAAAAAAATTATGTGTGTAACAATAAAAAAAAAAAAGAATCTGAAGGAAAGAGAAAGATGAGCGAGAGAGAAAGACAGACAGAGTGGGAGAGTGAGAAGGAGAAAACAAAAGTGTGGCCCTCCTGGGTTGGATGCTGACACCAGTGAGGGATTACTGAGGGGAGGAGCGCGGCCATATGGCTGCATGGCAAAGTGGAACCCACGGGGAGGCAGCGGGCACATTAGCTTGCACGGGGCCCTCCATCGCTTCCTCTGCACTGCGGTTTGCGGGACGCACAGGAACATTGACAATGACATCAGGCTCTCCCACCTCTGTGATGGCTCCTGGATCCCAGCTGACACCACTGGCAAAAGGCCAGGAGGAGAAAAATCACCTGCTCCGCCCCACGAGCACAGAGTTACTTATGCCACTCAATAATGACCCGGGGACTGCTGCAAAAACAACAAGCACGATGGTCATGGGAAGGCTGAGACTGAAGGCGTTCACCCGGCGCTTAGTATCGCTGGCCTCTCTCGAACAACAGAGGAGAGAGTCATAATAGCACCACGTTTCACACCAAAAGCGCCACTGTCGTTAAATCAATAAGTCATTACCTTTAATGGGATAAGCACTTTGAAAACTAATTGAAAACAGCTCCATTTACTCCAGCCAGGCCCTTAATGCAAACAATACTGTTGTTGCAGCGAAAAAAACAAAGAAAAAAAAAAAAACAGAAGCAAAGATGGAGACAAACGCATACAGCACAGCCGGGGATCTAATGTGGTCAACTGTTTCACTTTGTAATGCACTCCTTTTTAAAACCAATACACCCATTTAACCCTCATCATATGTCAGACCAGATTAACGCAGAGAATCAAAGCAGTCGTGTAATAACACTGAACGCCAGCTGACACACACCAGCAGGCCGGACGGTGCCATGAGCCTGCACACATTTGACTTGGGGAGACGTTTCAGACGAAGTTTGGAAGAAAGAACGGATCTGAAACTTTTTACTTAGCAAGGTAATATGATTAAGTCTGAGTGGTTCTTAAGTGATTTGTTTTCCAAGATTTCCCCAAACAGACTAATCTCCCTGCACAAAACGTGTCAACTGTTTGACCGTTTCACTAGTGCACCTCGCTGCAATTGAGCAATAGTGAGCGTCAAAAAATGTGTTGTGGCAGGTTTGGAGAGTATTGATTTATATTAGAGAAAATGACTGTGCATTCAATTCCAATCAAAAGCCTCTGTGGCAGGCAGCCAGTTCTGTTACTGGGTGAAAGACACTGTATTAAATGTACAGCAAATTGAATGCGCAAAGCCAAATATAAACCTTGGCAAGCTTTGCTTAATCAGAAATGGATTCTTATCAACACAGTTGCTAAGGAGGATACGTCAGTGAGGTTTTTATCATATGATAAAAAAGGCATAAAGAGATTATGTACATGTGTTTTTGCTTATACTATCAAAAGCATGTTGGAAAAAGGTCTGGGTCCCTGAGAGCAGCCAGATGTGTGGCGGTTACTACAAGCTTCATTTAAAAATAATAAACCATAATTCTACCAAATATTTCTCTTAGACATAAAACTACTGTAGCTACACTTTTAAATGTGAATGTTGAGCAACTGTCAATGTATTATAACTATAACAAATTCAAATATGTAAGTATTTAAAAAGAAAAATGATTAAGTGATTTCTGTTTCAGCTTCAGTTCAACCTAGACTAACATATGGGGGGTGCCACGTACCCATATCCAACTGACACCCATGAAATTGATTGATTTAAGTGCAGACACCCATCAGTGGTGTGTACAGTGTGTCTGATAACTAGGTTAGCCATTAGGCTGCTGGAGGAAGAGGTGATCGTGCAGACAGGCCAAGCTGAAAGATTAGTTAACAGGTGGGAGTGGTGAGGCACCCCCAGTTATCCATGAAACCCCCACACACACGCACACACATGCATACAAACACTCATTCTATCTCTTCCTCTTTTTTTTTTTTTTACACTTGGAAGAATGACATACCAACAGAACAGGGTGAATAAAAGAACGGGGGCACCATCTGGTTGATCCCGGTGCTAATGGAGCAGCTCAATTACGCTTTGACTTTCAGTGGACTGACCGGGGAACAGCGCACCAATGTTGGTGTGTACAGTTTGTGTTGAACTCTAGACGCTGGGCGGACATGCTGGAGCGCTGGGAGGCAAGACAGAAAAAAAAGTTTCAGAAGCTTCTGCAAGGGCAACGTGTCTCTCACTAGTGGCCTCCAGTCCTCGGACCACTTCCTGCTCTCTTGGTGTTCCTCAGGAAATACAACAACACAAAATGGAGGGAAGGTGTTGGGTGAAGGGTGGTGCTGGTGGTGGTGGAGAGGGCGATTCCACACTTGTTGTTCTATCCTTGAACGAGGTGCTCAAGCTAAATTGGCTGCGCAAATGGCTAATGTGTATAATGGAATTGAGAGTTGCCCTGCATAAGGGCGTCTGCTAAGCAAATAAATAATTTAATGCAAATCCCAGCATCGTGCCTCCTGCCAATTAAGCTAACCTGTTTTAGCTGTAAGTGATTTTATTACATTAGCATGCCGTAGCTCTGACTGCATTAGGGAGGGTTTAATCAGTCTGTAATCAAATTAGAGCATAAGACAGAAGGAGGAAGTGCCGCGCTTCCACAAAGCACCTTGCATGCGCACCTGCAGGTCTCATCTGAAAGAAATCTATATTTAAAACACTTTTTATACATATGTAGAGTGCACCGTCATGTGGCATGAAAGCATCACCTCCTACACCTTTGAGCATTAAAGCCATTTGGTTCACTCTCCATGGTGCAAGTACAACAGATTTGTATGTTAGTTTGCAACTGTGGTTGTTTATGACTAGTTGTGTTGTGATTCTGGTGACAGACAAAGACGAATCGATTGAAGGAACGCTCCTTTTGTTTTTCAACACAATGCATATGGCTAACTACATGTCATCTCATCCCCACTGATGTTAGCCGTCACATTCAATAAAGCATCACCAACAGGCAAACTGCATTAGCGGCGTGTTTAACATAACGTGCTCGTGCAGCCGTCCACGTTTGCTTCATCACGCTGACCGGAGAAAAAAAAAAGGGGGGATTCAGAGATGATCCATGGCTACTTTGCACACAGCGTTTCAGAAGACACAGTGAGGTAGCTGCTGTGCTTAAGCTGTCAAGGAGCAGCCTCGCAAAGCCTGACAAATCTGCCTCAGTGAGAGTGAGCACTCAGGAGGCGCTGCCAAAACTGATACCCTCATTGCCTTCTTTTCCAGCTTTTGTTTTTCTTTTGCTTATTTGGAGGGGCGGGGTGTAAGAGTAATGGTGGGAGAGGGTGGAAGGGTAGAAACATGAGAAATGTGTTTGCCCTGAAGGCAAAGTGCAGAGAGGAGTCTTTAAAGATCCTGTGTGCTGACAGATGGTGGTGATGTCTGACAGACACCGTCTCACATCAGGGAGATCTGCTGAAGATGAGTTCAGTCGTGATCACCTTCCTCCCCATCATTCTCCCATCAACATACACGAAGAAACAAACAGACAGCTTATTCTCAGCTAATTAAATGCGCATAAAACATACGTTGAACATACGAGTTTGAGTACGAGCACACGTTCAGCCCCAAGTATTTTTCCATACGATTAAAAAAAAAAGAAAAAAGCGCACAATCACAGAGTGCTGAGAGAGGAAACGAGCTTGAAGTGGCCTCTCTCCTCTCACTGCTCAGGTTGATCCTTTCTTTTCCAGAAGAGTGGGGAACTCTCACATCTTGATGTGCTTATCATCTGGTGCCAGGGATGTGTGTGTAAAGTTCATCCTTTTGGCCTAATTAACTGATGCCTTCTCTGTCAGCCTGCAGCAGCACAGCCGCTAATGAGGCTCGTTACAGGTGAGACAATAAGAGAGATTTCCACACCTTGACACATTGTATGACATTTCCTATACCAACATACATATAAGTAATGAAGACGAGGCGATGGGAGGCGTGAATAAGAGAACATAAAGATTCTTTATCTACAGTTTACAGTGAAATGGACACTTGTGTCAAAGATAAGCTTGGATGCATTTCTGTGATCGGGTGGTTGTGGCCTCTCCTGGTCTAAACCAAGTCAGCGTCACACGTGTTCTACAGGCAGGCAGGTGATGTAACGTGATGTCATACGTTTTACATACACCTACCTGTGCACACAATCTACCCCAGCAGCCCTCTGTCATGACTTATGGCCTTGCAGTTTGAGAAGTCATTGATAGGAAAGGCAGGGCAGGAGCAGAAGAGGAGGAGGAGGAGAAGGAGGAAAGAAAAAAAGAAAAAAAAAGAAAATCAATCGGAAGCGTCTCAATTAATCTGGCGAGTGGCGGATTGATTGCAGCCCTAAACTGGGTAAACAGGATTGTCTATTTAAGGGCCATGATCCCTTAATCATCACTTTAGCTCAAATAGACCAGGATCACCACATCTGCTGGCCTGGCCGGATGCAGGTCGCCTTTCAACTTCAGCCCCCCCCCCCCCCCCCCCCCCCCTTATCTTCCCTACTCCCCTTCACCTGTGATGGATGGACAAGGCGCATGTGGCCTGGAGCGCTCTTGCCCCCAAATTGCCAACATGGGAGCGCCCCGAATGGTCCAACCTGAACCCTGACCAATGCTCAAGCTGCCCCCCCCCCCTCCGGTTTGTGGCTTTGCTGAAATGGCTGCTATCAGGATTGAATACAAAACACGGTATTATGGCTCACTCAGCTCGCCATGAGGACCATATTATAAGGCTGCAGGCAGGGTGGATGGAGGAGGAGGAGAAGGAGGAGGAAGAGTTGGCCGAGGGGGGGGGGTGGGGTGGGGGGTGGATGCACATGTGAGCCTGTACCAAAAGCCCAGGCTCTTGCAGCATAACATGAATTACAATGGGGGTATGTTTTACGGCGGGATGCAGAGTGTAGAGGACCTGAGGGTGCAGAGATACAGCTCTGAGAAGATGGCTGAGGCCAGATGAATGGTACACCTCACTGTGAGCGTAGTCATCACCATACGGGAATATCACTGTATCTCCTCCTCCTCCCTCCCTCTCTCTCTTATTGTCTGGAGTGCCAGAGTTGCCCAGGCTCCATTCTCTAGAGCCTGATTGAAGAGGCTCTCCTCTCCTCCTCACTGGTTTGATTTACTTAGGCTATCTGTGGGAATTGGGCTGGAAGCTTCCTTATTAAGAGGAGACTGTCTGAAGGGTTCCACTGACTGATTGGGCAATTGAAGGCAAGGCACGTGAGATACAACAGCTATCGCTATCTCCCACAACACACACACATACGCATACAAACACCCCAGTGGTTTATGTATGAGGTCTAGCAGGCACATGTCTGTCACAATTCTTGGTAGCCAGCTTCAGCCCAGTAAACCGGACGGATCTATCTCTATAAAAGGCCCTTAAATCGCTCCCCGGTGGTGACTGGCTTGCATTCAGTGGCTGCTCCCACACATCCTGTACACGCACCGACATGCTTGTGAGGAAAAAGCGAAACAAAGCTAAGATCAAATCCTGCGGCGGAGGATAGAAACACAAAAAACCTGCCTTGCCTGTGTGATGCCGACTGTAATGACAGCTCATCATTTACATTTTAGACACCCCCCCCCCCCCAAACACACACGCACACGCACACGCGCGCACACACACACACACACACACACACACACACACACACACACACACACACACACACACACATTACACACACTCTCCACCCTCTTCCTTCCTAAACAGCCTCATGGTGAGCAACAGAGGCTCAGAGAGGAGGAACGGCGCTGGAGGGAGGCTGAACACAGAGATTCACCCGGCCCTGCGGTCGCACAGACGAGCCGGCGTGAATACAAAATGTGGCAAATTCCACCACGCTCACTTCATCTCAGAGACAAAAATAAAGCCAGAGAGGAAGAAATCTGGTTATGGAGGGGTGGTGGTGGAGGAGTGAGAGCAAACGCATTCATCAAATTATCCCTGCCCATTGACGGCTGTCTGCGCCCAGAGGCCTGTCCTCTCCCATATGCGCTGACTACATTTGCGCCGGAGACACCTCTTAAAACAAAACTCCTTCCTTCCCGCTTCCACGCCGCCAGGCCGACGTCTTGAACGCACGATTCACAAGACCTGCTCGATGACCTCAATTTGCTTCAGTCTCTGTATCTGTAATAGCCCATCTGTTTCTTCCTACTCATAAGCAAACTGGCGTGGTCACAATCTAATATCACGGCGCTTATTTTAGACACAACAGATAGATATGGATTGCAGCAGTGACTCTGATTGTGTTTTCGATGACTCTAAGAAAGCAATAGAGCTATAGATAAAAAATTCAAAGTGGTTCAGACTTGATGCTCTTGGCGGATAATGAAATGAGGGTGACATATTGTGAGGTGCATGAGAGGGAGCAGTGCTCGTGGACAGCGCTCCAGAATTCCTGACTTCCTCTGATGCATTCCATGATGCTTTGCTGAAAGACAAACACCAGCTTATCATCCATCTACAGCGTGACAGAGCAGGGCTCCGGTGCATTCATATTCAGCCATATATGCCGCATAAAGATTAGCCTTCATCTTAATCAATTCTGTAAATTATTTCATCATTCAGGGGAAATCACATCAGTACAGCCTGGATATATATTTTTTCTGCAGGTCGCTTGCTACTCTGCATACACAATGTGTGCGTGTCATGAATATTTATACTTTCTGCTGATGAATAATGTTGTCTGTTTATCCCAATGAAAAGGATTGTAATGATCAAACAAAATTACCATTTATGACAGTTATGGTTTCCTCCTAAGACTGTGTGAATAATTAATGAGGGCCCATTGATTGCTTGGTCTAAAGAAGGTGAACTGGGTAATTCCATAAGTGCCATAGTGTAGATTGGTCTGTTAGCTGGGGCTCTGGTTCCGCCTCTCCTCCTCACTCCATCTCATCCTCCATTTGTGCCTTTCGTCAGTGCAACCAGGGCAGGGTCTTTCCTGTAATTCCATTACTGCGCGCTATGATGGCATCCCATCATCCCGCAGGACAACTTAGGGACCACTTAGAGACTTGTGCACGTTTAGCTGCGTTACAGTAATGCTGCCAACTGGGCAACAAGCACTATCTATCACTATCTAACAAACAGCAGCTCCTGCTCGGGCTCCGGTTTAAAAGACACTAGTGGGGAGGAAATGGAATGAAAAATACATCAAGACAGGACAGAAGAAAAACCTGAGAAGAAAGCCTGAGATTAACAGCATTCACCTGACAAATTAGCAAAACATAAAACACACAATGACACATGACAACACATAAAGTCACACAGAAGAAAAAAAACAGCACAGATTAAGACAGATAATATGATGTATAACAACATATAACACAATGTAACACAATTTCAATCACACAATCACATGACATAACAGAATAACATGACTGTCAGACAAAGTGCAAAACATAACAACACACATCATGAAACATGAGGAGAAAGAGACAGATGACAATGATAGAACAACACACAACAAAACAACACACAGCAACACATAACAGAAAAGTAGAGAACACAACTACACTATATATATCATGACACACAGCAAAACACGTAACATAACAACACATAACGTGACGACACCCAGCCGGTCCTCCAACCTGAACAGCCATACAGGTCGTTTCTTTCAACCCTCTGATACGACCCATAGGAGTGTCTCCTGAAATAGTACCAGGCCTTGGTTGTCATGGTTACCATTATAAGCACGTGGACTGTACGGAGAGCAGCGTACCTACCTTTGTTGCCATGGCTACTATAATAACGGACATGGCTTGGTTAGGTTTAAGCACTAAAACTACTCGGTTAGATTTAGGAAACGATGGTGATCTGGGTTAAAATAAGCACCTCCTCAACATTACTCAAGTTTGTTGCCATGGTTACAATTATAAAAACGTGGTTAACTTTGTTGAACAGTCATGGATAATAGAAACAACATAAACTGCTGGTTTGTTGACCCATACATCCACCCCAACCTCCTCCTGACGTGGACCTTGTCGCTCTATAACCTACGTCACCGCACTTTTCCCTTTGCTCCTGTCATCATTACTACGACCACTAGATGTCGCCTAGCAACAAAACCTAACTATGAGTCATAGTAACCTGCTGACAGACGACCAATGGGCTTGTTCTTGCAGGAGGACACATGACAAAACAGCATGTTTACTAGAGAACGACTATGATCAATCAAACAAACAAACAGCCTAATATATGTAACCAGAACAGTCATGAATGTATTTGATTTGTCTTCCATTCAGAAAAAAGTACACAATTTACATTTGTGCAAAAAAAAAAAAAATTAA
Source organism: Trachinotus anak (assembly GCF_046630095.1). Taxonomy (NCBI): domain Eukaryota; kingdom Metazoa; phylum Chordata; class Actinopteri; order Carangiformes; family Carangidae; genus Trachinotus; species Trachinotus anak. Next base: position 1,883,071 of record NW_027273854.1, on the reverse strand, counting down.
ATAAATAAATAAATAACAAATTTGAAATCTAGCAAATCCTCACATATAAGTTTTCATCAAAAACTGTTTGTTCTTTTCACTTATTGAATTTTACAATGAATCAGTTCCTGTAACTGATTCGTTTTCTGTTGATTCATAACAACGTCGTGTGTGTGAACACAGCAGAGCGGCAGCAGAGCAGAGGACCTATCAGAGCATAATGGTTTATTTTAGTGCTGTGATGGCGCAGTGGATTAGAGTGTGACCACAGCAGACTCTGTGATGGGCTGAGGAAGTGCTTTTCCTCCACACTGGGCTCACTGCTGTACTCAACAGATTAGCAGCCTTTGTTACACAAGTGGTGTTTTCTGAGAAAGGACAGGGTGTCTGAGAGGCTGGCTGAGGGCTGAGAAGAGTGTGTGTGAACAGCAGAAGAAACACACACACACACACACACACACACACACACTCAACAAAGCTCAATGGATCAGGCCCAGATCTCATCACCAGCCCACTTTAGAGCACTTGTTTCTCCCTCCATCTCGCAGGCTTGGGTCCTCCTATAGTCCTCCTATACCAGCTGATCAGCCTCGCTCATTTCCACCTATGCTGACGGGGTAGGGTGAACTGGGCTGGAGGAGGGGTCGAGCGTGGGCTCACCCAATAAACCCGCCTCCCCCTAATCACCCTTTTTTCACTCCTCCCTTCCATCCCTCCATCTCCGAGCTAGAGTGCATAAATCTGCCCCTCTTGACAGTTGCAATCAACAAGGGCCGTAGTGAACCATGCGTAATGGGCGGTTAAGACAGGGGCGTAGGGGAGCGGCAGAATTTACAGCAACAATTATAGCCCCCATACAACGAGATGCCTGGGGGCGGGGAACTGCTCAGGAAGGGGCGGGGTGGTGGTGGGTTAAAGTGAGACACAGGTATGCCCCCCCCCCCCCCATACAGCCAGGCACTCACAGCAGCCTCATAGTAATACATTTGGATCTCTAGCAGAGCAATGCAATGAATTCCCCTGTGACGGAAGAGAGCAATAGCCCCGCAGCAAAGCCAGAATCTGGAGGGAGGGGGAAGGCCAGAATCTGGACAAAAATAATGTGTACAAGATACACGATGACAAGTGTGAGGAGATCACACGGATAATCCTTTTGAGCGGCTGCTAACGCTACATGTCTCTCCTCTTCTGCTTGTACTGGATCTGGCTTTGTCCATATTACTACACATGCACAGGAAAATGTGACAATATCTCAAAAGAGTGGGGAGCTTTTCATATATCTGCCCAACCTCCTCCACCAATTCATGTATGAGCAGCCCTCTCTGCATCCATCCATAACAAATGGCACTATACACCGCTGGACACGACCCGCGGATGTGTGTGTGTGTGTGTGTGTGTGTGTGTGTGTGTGTGTGTGTGTATGCTTTTAACGATCAGTCATTTTAATCAACACATGTGACCTTTTAAAAGCCATTATGACAAACAGATCAGCCACGAAAGCCAGTGACCTGGTGTGTGGCCCCGGGACGTCAGGCCACAGCTTCCCAACATGACCCCTCCCCCCACTGCCATCTCACACACACACACACACACACAAATCCAACCCCAGAGCGGACCTTTCACAGGGACACAGTGAAACCATAACACTTCACTCAACTGACAAAACTGAAGTAGATTAAAGGTGAAAACACACATCCTGATTGTTTTTTTTCGTGTAAATGAATGGAATCAGCTCCTGTATTACCAACTACACTGACAAGGAATGTTAATTAAACTTATCTTTATAACATCATCTTTTATTGCACAGGCGTCAACTGGAGGTAAAGTGAAATAAAATACCTTCTAATTAGCTATTCAATGTGAAAATTCATTTAGTTTCAATGAGTGGATAAACTAACAATATCAACATTCAATTTCTAATCTCATTTTTCTGCACTACATATTGAATTACTGAATTGCATGGGGAGGGATGGGGGGGGCACTTGGTCATTAGTTCTAAACCAGGACTGAGATTCATTAGGATTCACGGGAAAGAAAAAAAAAAGTTTAGATAAACTTTAGGGGAGAAAAGAGAAATTGTAATTAGACATGAAAAATATTCCCAATAATCAAATCACATTTTGTACTCGGGGCTTTGAAATTAAATTAACTGAGTTCATATACTGGTATATCTCTCAGCCACTTTCTTCACTCTAAAATGTGTTGCCGGAACACCAGTCCCCAGAGAACAGATAGGAATCTAATTAACTAAGATCAATATTACTCAGAATTTTCTCTCTGTCTTTCCAGCTCTCCAGCTACTACTGTCTCCTTTGTCTGACAGTCAGAGGCTCACATGAGCTTTATTCCTGCAAAATGTGTTCAGTATGAGGAGGTCAACACATGGGTCACTCCCTCCGTCTGGGACATGCAAGCTACAAATACGGCCCTGCCTGTTTCCCAGCAAACAATGGGTGTCAGATAAACAAGATGTTTTTTTGCTTTTAAATGTGATTCAAAACGTGCTTGTGGACAGATGAAATGGGATCACACCTTTTCAGCCACATGGGTAAACAGACACAAAGAGCGATGGCTGAATGTCTGGATTGTAGCAGAGCATCCTTTGCACAGGGAAAAGCCAAACGTGCTGATTCAGGTGAAAGAAGTGAGATTTGGTGCAGGGAGAATAGGATCCCACAGCCATATGCCGCGTATAGATCAGTGGTTGGCCTTTCCCTCTCACGACGGTTCAGATTAATTACGATCATCACGTCTTGAGTCTGGGCCTCATAAATCATGCTGGCTTTAAAATAATGTAGTAAAATAATATTCCATATATGGCATCGCTAGAAATTCAACACCATTATCACCCATCTTCAGAGACGAGGGGAAAATTAGATAAAATGTGAGACTCCTTATAAAATCTTTTCTCTACACTGGAGCATAAATAATTACATTTCTAGTAAATGACTGGAGGTTGAGAGCCTCTCGCAGCAGGGCGACACAGCTGTGTGGAAATGTAAAGTTCAAATAAAGTGTGAAATGGGGATACGTGAGGTGCAGAGTGCCACCCCAGTGACGCTCACAGGCGCCCAAAGAACATAAATCCACACTCAGGAAATCTACAAGGCTGTCTGTCTGCAAGATAAGTTCGAGCTGCCTGTATCCCAACTGGACACAAATCCTCTCAGTCATAAATCTGCAGAGGGAGAGAGGGACAGCCCCTCAATCAAGAGTCAGCTCCCGTCAACACCCCCCCTAACCATTCAGCTATCGGGTCACTCGTCTGTCCTCAGTCATGATTTTTAAATTAATTGATTTAGGTTCTGGTTTCAACACCATTTTATTTATTTGTTTTGCTTTCATTTTTTTCCCATGAAGACCCCTCACCTGTACATGAATTATACTGAAGACCTCTGTTCTACGTCCTTCTTGTGTCCTTTGTTATCTTTGTTTTGTTGCCATCTCAAAGAGGATGATAAGATGAACATTTAGATCAAGATGAAAAAACACGGGATGGGCACAAAGTGGAGGTTTTCAGGTGCAATACAAGCTCCTCCACACTTCTGCTCATATTTTTGCCTGGTATTTGCATGTATGGACCAATCTTTACTATTTTAAGTACCGTGTTTACTCATTGAGTGGTATCAGGTGCAACAACAACATATGTCGCACAATTTCTTCTTTGTATTGTGGACCAGTTTGCAGTTGGTGCGTGGTAGTCTTGTTTTCAATCATGTTAATACAGATTTCTCCTCACTTTCAGAAAGCAGTATGCCTTGAGTCTTTGAGGAGATACAGTCCCTCTCTTGTGGACATGCACAAATTTGCAATTAATCAAATGACCCTAAACCAACCGACATGCAATGAATCTGGGGCTTTTGAGGCACTTGAGGGTCTCGGGCTCCAGGCAGCAGTTGTCTACTTGTTTAGCCGGGAACTCAGCTTTGCATGAGAGGGCAACAGTCCTCGTCTTACCTGCTCTACTTCCTGCCACCTGCATCTGATGTGAGATTCATATAAGATCTGTATTCTATCTTCTACACCAGTAGAGGCAGCTTAATACCTACGATGCAACAAACAGGAAATGTTTGCTTCATTTCAGAAACACCAACGCCGCTTGGGGAAAACAAAATGTAAGCAATGTCAGCTTGTGTTTGCTTATGTAGTGTACACAGGTCTAACACAATATTGCATGATGTCGTCCCTGCAAATAACTCCATTTGAAATGTGATCCACCACATTGCACGCATGTCGCTGCGTGCATAAAATCCACACTGATTGGCAGCGAGTGAAGGGAGGTGTTTCACATCTGTGTCCACTATAAAATGCTGCCGCGGCTCACAAAGTTGTAATTCCTCCGTGTTGATTGTTATTTTTTAGGAGGAAAAGGATAAAAAAAAGCAGGAGGACACTGTTTACTGATTCATGCTCTGAGATTAAGCATCATTCATTTTCAACAGCACACAAATGGATGCATTTGTTAAGTACAAGTCACACTACAAGCTTTTCCTTGTCCTGGGCTGTTGCACCGGGGGGACTGTAAAAAACTGATTCGTCATCGTTTCACTCATGATGAGATTCTAACACTTTGATGGGAGAGGGAAAAAGAGAGGGAGTGAAAACAAGTGATGTTGATTCCTGCCTTCCTTACCCAGAGCTCCTCGTCTTTTTTTCATCCTCCTGGGATCATAGTTTGGACTCCCAGTCTTAAGCGGGGGGGGTGATTAATTCTGGCTTAACATATCACTGTCTTTAATTCTCCTAAGCATCTCAAACAACAGATAAAAGCACAGAGCATCAAACATGCTGTCAAAGAGCCTGTGGCCATGCTGGGTTTGTTTCAGGCCATTGTTCTGAGAAAGGAATTCTTCATTTCTGGAGTACAACCCCAAACCCCCACATTACCACCCCCACATTACCACCACCTCTTAACCAACTCTCCCTCTTCACGGGGAGTCTGAGCAGTTCTGTGCGTTCAGCACATTTCAGCGCGGTGGATATTTGAAATGTCAGGACATTTACTCTGCTTATGTGTGGTAGATCTGAACTTCTATACCGCCAGGCACATTCCTGATCCGGCCACATGTATTATTCATCCTGGGATGTATACAGGGGCTAGTGTACTTGACTTTGTCAACGTTCTGTAAACACATGCACTAAATTATTGAGGTGTCTAAGGAGGGCCTGTTGCTGGGGCTGGTTGGGCCTGGTGCCATGACAGGTTGGATGGGCAGTAACGAGGAGCTGTGTAAGCACCCCAGACAACCATTAAAAATGTACGAATTTCCATCTCCCTCTGGCCAGGATCATCCCGCCACCCACAACTTCAGCTAAACCAACCCCCCCTCAAACAACTGCAACAAGATACACCTGCCAATTCACTCCTGTCACCTGTCGGCACCACATCACTGTCACCTCCATCAGCTGGGGACGGAAAAAGGCGACTGTCACTCCTTCACCATCAGCTGTTAGATTGTGATGCTGCCGGATCATCACGCCAACACCGACATTCACGGCAAACACCCTGTGCAACTGGCAATCAGCATAACTGGGGCCCCATAAAAGAAATAAAGATATGGCTTTTCTTACGTTATATAATCCAATAGATAGTAATTTCCTGATGGTCTAATTGGCCCCGGGGGGAGTTTTGTCTTCATCTATTATGAGGAGACCCAGAGGACCTTAGCTTTATTGGATTTATGACAGCAGTGAGAGAAAAGATACTAAAGGTATAATTTGTTAACAGTTATTTTTGATTGAGCTGTGTACGGTAGCTGCTTCTTCTTTGAGGTGTCCTGTTTCTGTTGAGAGTCAGCTGTTGTCAACTAAAAAAAGCAGGAGATATTTAAAGTCATCACAACAGCCAATTATACTGATGAGCTAGAGGCTCCACTTATATCTTACATCTGTTTTGGTATCGTGTGGATTTCAGGGATTTCGATTCTGCCAGTCGATCTGGTTCTCAGCGAATCCTGGATCTGATTCTCGGCGTATCATCAGAACAAAAGAAAACAGGCCAAGTTCTTCAGATTTTGGCTGCCATAAAAAGTTATAAATGTCAAAATTGTTTTTTGATTCCTTTATGACACAAAGATAGAAAATTATAACGATTCTTATGCAAGTTTTAATGTTTTCTGTTGGCTTGTTTTTACTGGAGTTAGATGTGCTGCATCATTCTGACAACGGCTCTGACGTTATCATGTTAGACAGACTTGCTCCAATTAAATTGTTGCTGTGCTGTTATTAGATTAGATGTCTGTGCTCAGACACACTGTTGAGCCCCAGTCCGCCATATTGCAAACACTATATTCAGTATATACTTTGATGCATGCATAATGTACGACACAGATGAAAGAGCAGCAGGTCTGGTGTTGTCTTTTTACTGGAATCAAACAGCACGTTTCTTAACAAATGACCAGTTCTTATGAATCTGGTACTGGGTCCATCTCACACCTGGTAATCAAATACCCGACCTCACCAGTCAGAAAATAAAATTTTCCCACCACCGTGTTAACCCTCATAAATAAAACAACAATCACAGACCCCACCTTAACCTCTCCCACTGACAATATTTGCAAACTTGCCTAACTCAACTCCCAGAGGGTCTTCCCTCCTCAGCCACCCTGGTATGTTTGCCTGAGGACCAAAAGTCAAAAGGCAAAAGCCAAAGCAATTAAAAAAAATAAAGCATCTCCTCGCCCTGAAGAGTGAGGTTGATCTGCAGCACCACAGTGGGTCAGGTGAGGTGCGCCATTTAAAGCTGAAACACCATAAGCTCTGACACAGTTTGGCCCTGCCATTAAGGCAGTCTGTTTTGTAAAAGGACGGCCATCATAATTTATCTGTTTTTAAGCTGCAGTTGAGTACTTTTCCACATCCATCTTGGCACACATTAGAATTTCAAAAGCATCTGTGAATCAGGGCTGGAGACTGCCTGAGATGATTGCAGTGGTTTTCTATAGTCTCTTGTGGCGCTCTCCCTGACCCCAAGTCTGTAATCTATATTTTCAGAATAATACAGAGAAGCAGGGATGTTCAAGGGCATAACCCTCTAATCTACTCCACTTGCCATGTACTTGGAAGGCCCACAGCCACTCTTGAGCTTGGAGAAATAAAAGCTGCCCATTATAACTGGCTTCAATTTACTGCAACACTTTAGTCGCCACATCAAATAATACAACTGCAACAACGTGTCAGGTGCAAAAATGTTCACTAGTTACATCCTGCAATTAATACACTGGTGAGGAGGAAAACACACGTGCTCACACACACACACACACACACACACACACACACACACACACACACACACTGCATGTGACAGCAGCAAAAACAAGCCAAGAGACAGACAAACACAGAGCATATGCTCCTTCTACAATGATCAGTGACCTCCCAGGCTCGCAACACAGTGCTAAATGAGCAACTTTCCTCTGCGGAGTAGTCAATAACCACACAGCCACAATGATCGTGTCAGCGTCCAGCCTGGCCAACATCCCCCGTAATTAATTAGTTCATGTCTCCTCCGCTCAGAGAGAGGGAGACAGCACAAGGCATATGTACTCATCCATTACATGTGCTATCCAGGGGTCAGTGGCCCTGGCGGGAGCAGTCGGCGAGAACGTCTGCAGGCTTCAACCCGGGCCCATTTTAGAAAATTGCCTTTTGGGTTAAAAAATCGTGCCTCTTGGCTGCTGTGTCAGTCAAAGACAATTTGATTAATATCAATCAGCATTAGAAGACAGTGGATCTATACGCCGGAGGACAACTTGTCCAGAAGCAACACCAGCCGGCTTGAGTGGAGTCTCTGGGCTCAGGGTGGTTGGAATGAGGCAGCGGGCCAATGCCTCCAGCCTCAGAGAGCCGACCCCCGCTTTTCCATCTCTGTCTCAGCTTCTCACTTCTTTCTCAACTCCAATCAGTCCTGCCTATCCCCACATCACCATCCTGTCATCTCCACCGATGCCAGTCCCACCGCCCCAGCACAATACCCACCCACCCTCCACCCCCACCACCTCCACAATCGCCAGAACCTCTCTGAAAGTCTCATATCACCCTATGTGAAAAACAAGCCCTATCTCCGGGTGGGGAGAGAATCAATCTCTGCTCGCTCTGTGGAATCCCTGACCGTCAGATACCAAGAGGAGGGGGCAGGAAAAGGAGGAGGGGGGTGGGGGTATTCGGCACATCAGTCTTTCCTTCACATGCTGCCTTTTTGACTTTGTGCTGAGTCAGGATAAACACTGAAGACAAAAGCTGACCCCCCCCCCCCCAATCACAGAGCCTTCCCTTTATTGATTCCCACCACAGCCGCCCTCTGCGTCCGAACAAGGTAGAGGAGCGCAGCACATCTGTATCACTCTGTGTATTCCTATAAGTCTGCACTTTGAGCGTCTGCGTCGTCTGTGTGGGGCAGCATTTTAATCAAGGCCTGCACATCAGATTAATGGAGGAGTTTGATAAACGTCGCATATTCGCAAGCGGAATTTTGCCAACTCAGGACTTCAGCTCCAAGCGATGGGAAATGAAGAATTAGAGCAGAGATGAGGAGAAGTGAGATGTTTGAGGTCATCTTTTTTTAAAAATGACTTTTAATCAGAATTAAAACCGTCTGCAATATCCCAGTGATGATTTCATTACCAGGGAATCAAGATGTCATCCATTCAGAGGACAGGGTGTCAGAAGTTTTGGGGACTGGATCATGGGGGGGCTTTGCAAAATTTGGAGCAGCTGCTAGCAAAACTGGTCACAGTCATTAAGACAGACAAGACAGGTCTCATAAAATATTCATGTTTTAAATTTTCTCTCTGCAAAGTGAGCCTTCTCACATTTAATTTTTAATGAGCGTTAAATATCCCCAACAAAAACTAATTGGCATCCCTTTAACTAGCAGGGTTAAGATTACATACAGTGACTGAGTTCCCCAGCCACATCTGTCTTGAGTCAGAATAAAGCTGTAAAATAAACCTGTGCATCTGCATGTGCCAAGTAATCAAACCTGGGCGTCAGCGACAGTGTCAGGAGTCAGATGTGAGGAAAACATAGCGGCAAGAGGAAATTTACTGCAAAATATAAAAGCTGAGAAATGACAGGATGTGAAATCCAAAACAAACTCTTCCTCTGTGAACAAAAAAAAACAAAAAAAAAAACATACCTCCAGTTTTCATTATGGTTTAAATGGCTGCACCCAACAGTGGGAGGATGGCAAACTTTCATAACAAATATAGATTGGTTATTTTCTTGCTCTCTTTTGACATTGTCACAAAGATGGGATAATATTGATGGTGAAATTATTCTGTTTATTAAGTAATCTTTGTGAGGCAGAGTTTCAATCGTGCGCTGGTTCCGCGGGCTACCACAGTGGCACTTTGCGGGCACATTGAACCGTGTCACCGCTAAGCGAGGCTGACAGATGGGGAGATGAAAATCTTGTCATTCATTTGCCAGTGACAACCTGTGTATGCTAATGTCCAAGCGTCTTTAGCTCAAGAGGGAGGACAGTTGTGCTCGTGTCGACACACACAGCCGGGCCTGAAGGGAAATCTGCATGGACGTACAGTGCAGCCCCGCCGTGTGCCTCGTAACAATGGGAGCCACTGATAAAACATTTGGGTCATAATGGAAACGCAAGCTCCATCACCAAACTGCCCTTCTGAGCAGGATTTTTAGAAATTTACAACTGCGTATGAGGAAGAAGATGCTCTGCGGCATCTTTTCTTTTTCTTTATTTTATTATGTGGCATTTTATCTTTTATGTGGCATTTTTTCTTTTATTATGTGGCATTTTCTTTATTTTATGTGTCCTTGGTTGTGGTGAAAGGCGCTTATAAATAAAATGGATTATTATTAGTTTTGCCAAATTGCCAAGTTTTTTTTGTTTGGTATACTAAATGGTACTCAATTAAATTTGGTAGAACATTAAGCCAATGGGTGATTTCTTTCAGTGTGTTTTCCTCACAATGAAATACTGGGCATTTCTGAGCATCGTGTGATATTTCTAGCTATCTCATCTAGTACACAATCTGTATCTCATGATTGTTTGTCATTGTGTAACCCATGTCCATAATTCAGTTGTGTTAAACCATCATATTTACTCAGTGTATACACATTTTGAGGCCCTAGATTCAGTCATAAAATAAAGATGATTTTGCATCCTTGGTAGAAGTCTGCACTCTCTGAGTTTGTACTCTCCACACTGCATCATTTCAGAAAGCAAATGTAGCTACTGCACTCTGCAACAGTAACATCTGTTTGTTAAAAACAACAGAACAAAAACAACAGGTAAAAAGACCAGCAGCAGCTGTTTAGAACAACTCGTCCACATCCACACCAGTAAGGCTCACAGCAGGCTAAAGTAGGAGGGACCGGGGATGGCTGTAACATTTTTGACATTTCTGTCTGTATCTTGAAGCTCTTTTAAGCCAGTGTGTTCACAATGTGATACAAACTGGTTACATGAGTCTGCTATTAAACGGTGTAGGTGTTATCTCTGCAACACAAAAAGGAAATGCACGCTTCAGTCTCAAACACAAGGAGTGAAATGTTACAATTCACCCCATCGTCCAGGTTAGTTGTAACATAACCTGGAGTGAAATGTAACATCATGATATGGATTAGGATTGGTGTGTGTGTGTGTATATTAGTTACTGTCAGTCATAGTAGTAATAAGAAATTTAAACATAATAATAAAACTGAACCAACCATGATGATCATCCCCGGTCTTTCTGCATTCTCATCAAAATGTAGATTTCTTAAACTAACACACCTTTTGCATTATAACACAATAAAGTAATTTCACAGTGCTAAAGTCTGACTGAACTAACAAATGAATGTGATATGTAATCATTTACAAATGCCAAAATGCAAAATGCATATTAACTTACCAGTTTGCAAATAACGAACTTGAATGTGACCAGGAGGTGGTGGTAATGCACCAAAAAGCTGTTTGTGAACTGCCAAAAAACATCAGAAGAGGAAGAGGAAGAGGAAGAGGAGGAAGAAGAAGAAGAAGAAGAAGAAGAAGAAGAAGAAGAAGAAGAAGAGCTGCGTGTTTATGGTGGCACCAGAAGGTTTACGGCACCCAGCATGCATCTGAAACTGCTTGTCCTGGCAGTTCAAACAGTGCAGGGGTGGTATCTGAAGCCATGAGGAAGCTCAGAGGAGGGGGTTAGGTACTGTGTTTGGCAGCTGCAACACTGGATGTGCTCCGGGACCCCACCTAGACCCAGCAGGTCACCAGCAGGGAACTAGGAGACCAGGGACCAGACCAGGTGAATCTGACTGCATAATTAAAACAAAGCTGTCTGCAGTAAACATTAATTCATCTGGTTTGGGAAATGGCAGTGATGGGGGGCTGGGGATGGATGGGTGGGAGGAGGGTGATGTGAAAAACAATAGCTCAAAGCAGCTCATTAAAAAAAAAGAAACAGAATAAATGAACGTGAACTCGTTCATTTTGTGTTAACTTATCTTAGAGCTATAGCTCTTGTGAAATGTGAACTTGCACAACACTGCTGTTATTATTTGAGATCCCAACATTTCACATCATCTTAAAATAAACAAGGCTATGCTGAATTCTCCAATGTACTGTTAAAGTCTGGATGATGAGAAACATTCAATACAGCCGCCTCCAGCCAAGGTCTAGTGCCCGTCACCTGGCAACCGAGCCAAATACTAAATTCTTCAAATGCCACGCGTCAATAGAATTAGCCTTTGAGCGGTATTGACACACAGTTAGCTTTTCAAGTATTCACAGGGGCTATTTAGAGGGCAATAATTGCATAGTATGGATGGACCTCTGTTTGTTCAATGAATTCATCGAGTGGATTGATACGTTCGATAGGTGGATGATGTATTCAGTGATTAATGCAAAATCTATCACATATGCTATCCAGGGGTCAGTGGACTTTCATTTGTAGTGAGCAAAAATAGACTTTGGCTCAATGTGTTTACTCATTTCGAAGTCAAAATGAGACTGTGTACTGTTCATTAGATGCCCTGTTATCCAAATGTCAGATTTTGAACCATGCATCATGTTCAACACACTGAGAAAGAGAAAATATGGACCATAGATTTTCTTTTAAATGCACATCTGTCAGTGCAGTTGTAGATGTGAATGACTTGAGTAATTATGACCATTATTGTTTCTCTCATTTCCATTATCCAACCAGGTAATCCAAGTAGATTTTGATCCCTGTTCCCCTGAAACCAATGTTCTCCAATTCACTGAGATGTTATGATGATCTGGTTATAACTTATTAGCAGAATATCATGGCTCTTTGTACTTGCAGCTATAACCAAACAGCAGCACTGAGGTGAATTTCAGGAAGTGCGTCTTCCCTTTGACCGAATCAACACCTCATTTCTCTGACTGTAACTGCTCTCCAATTCCCAGCTTAGATCGACCCAGTTAATAAAACAGTGCATTTGATCCGGTGAACCTGTTCATGTTTTGGCTCTGAGCTGCAGTGTGTGTTGATGTGATCAGATGTATCGAGGCAGGCACCTGACATGCTGGTGTTACTTCCACAGCAGCTGTCACTGCGGTCTGTCAGTGATTGACTTGCACCAGATCTGTTTTCAGATTAATATTTCATCTCTCACTTAATAGAAAAACAGATGTTCTGCAGCCGTGTACACTGGGAAATAAGCTGGTGGTAATGTATGCATTACTTACAGCCAGCTAACTAAATTTAGAATGAAATATGCATCTGACAGATGCTTCACAATCAAGTTCCAAAAGCCTATAATGGGATATCGACAGATTTCATTTATGCAGGGCAGACTGACCTCATTGGGGGAACTAATAAAACTTTTGGTACATTCAACCGGAAAGATGCCCTGGCTGTATTTCAGTCTTAGGCAGCTCTCTGGGTGCCCTTTAAAGCATTGACCTCTTCACAGAGTGAGGGCTCCTATGTGATTAATACTGCCAGGCATTTATTGGCACGCAAGGCACTTTTACCAATAGGTCACCTGCTTGACCTCAGAGTGAGCGTTGGGATCGAAACCGAGTGGACAGGAAACTATATGGCTTAGAGTGGTAACAACAGGCAAAACACTAAAAAGGCATCTCAAACTCATAACAATCCCACTCATATAAAGCTATTTGGGTGGGCACACACACACACACACACACACATACACATACACACACACACACACACACACACACACACACACACACACACACACACACACACACACACACACACACACACACACATCCTTAGTCTCTATCACTTTCACCAAGACCCACCCACACAACACATACAGCCTGGGGCATAAAAGGTTTCTGCGGCCAGAACACAAACAAACTCATTTGTAACCTGCCATGACACACTCCAACACACTCACACAGCCACACACACGCGCGCACACACACACACACACACACACACACACACACATACACATGCGCACAACAGAAACGCAAAGCAACATTATCCCTGTGTGCAGCTAGATGGATCAGACTGTTTATCAGAGACTCTCCAGCAACCCACTGTAAGAAGGATCATAATGTCAGCAATCGATTACATGGCAATCAATATAGATACCTATTCAGATACCTATTGATGCAATTTAACAGGAATATTAGTCCAAGCTCAGGTAAATGTCAGGAGTTCTGCTAAACAGTGTTTCTAGGCCATAATTGGACTGAGAGGTGCCTAAATGACATTGGGTGGTTACACAGAGTTAACTTAAATGAGCTAAACTGATGCTCCACAATGGATTTTTTTTTTTTTTTCATGTATCAGGTCAACAAGCCTCTTAAAATAGGATATGATTTGTCTTACAAAAAGCAGGATAGATGGAGCATCAGAATGAGAATAACAAGCAATCGAGAAATGGCGCTGCACCACAACAGCATATGCACACTCTGGTTTATCAGCAGTAAATAGCCAGTGCCATGTTCCCATGCTCCTTAATCATACTGATGCACGCACACAAACACACAATAATGTACAGACACACACACACACACACAGACACACACATTCTTCTTCTCTATCTTCCACAAGCAGTTGAAAACACGCACGTGCAACACACACGCACTCATTCACACATATTTTCCGAGACCAAAGGAAGAGCTGACTGCAACATTTTTCTCCACTTCAAAAAAGTAGCCAGTGTCAAAATGATAAATGAGGGATCATGAGGGAGAGCGTGCATACTTACATTAGACTGCACAAGAGCTTCAAGAGCTGCAACAGCACGGACGAGCGCTGGTTTCAGATGGTTCCAGCGCCGCTTTAAGGCAGTTGTTATTACACGGAAGGAGCTGGCATGCAAATTACATGCCACGACAGTGATTAGCAATGTGAAATTACCATCAACATAACAATAACATTTTCAACACAACGGGTGTGCTGGGTGTGTGACCTGACATTACGAGCTTCTGGATGGGGGGAAATGTTGTGTTCCTTATACAGGTGTTGGCTGGTAAAAGGTTGATTGCTAATTTCCCGGAGGTGAATACAGCTCACAGATGTGTGTGGAGAACATCTGATAGGCCTTCAGACTGCTGATGCAAGGCGGCGTGGGGATATTTTCAAACATCATTTATAACATCATTTCGGCATCAGTTACAAAATGGCGGTGGGGAAGATTGATGGGACGCGAGGGCTGGTTAATATGCGTGATTGGAATGATACACGAACCGTGCTGTTTGTTGTTGCAAGAGTGACGGCACACATCCTGAAAAAGACATGCTCTCGGATTTACAGGATCAACATTCATTCCAATAAAGCAGATATTGACATGCAAGCATTTCTGTCTGTCTGAGGTTTCTAAAAATGATTGCTAATGTGTATATAGCAACAAATCAAGATGTACTTCATATGTGTTTTTTGCATGTCCATGTTATGACTTTCAGTGAAAAAATCTATATCTGGTTAAATGTCATTTCAGTTTTATTTTGTCTGCCATGAAATCACTTCTTTTTTTTCTTGCCTTTTTTTCTTTTGTTACAGGATTTTGGTCCCGCAGGAGGTTTTTACTGTTCCTGTGTTTAAATGTTAATGTCAATGTCTAAGTCAGAGGGTTTTTGAAGAACACTATGATGTCAAAGTGAAGTCGACCTTTAACCTTTTGGATATAAAATCACTTCATCATTTTATCATATTAGACATTTGGGTGAAATTTTGAGTTATGGCCAAAAGCATGTGTTGTGAGATCACAGTGAGCTTTACCTTTGACCTTTGACCACCAAATTCTAACAAGTTCATCCCTGAATCCAAGTGGACGTTTTTGCTGGAAGTAATGAAATTCCCCTGAGGCATTTCTGAGATACTGTGTTCACAAGAATGGGATGAATGGATGGATGGATAAATGGATGAAAGGATGTATGGATGATGGACAGATGGATTGATGGACAACACAAAAACATAATGCTCCGGCCATGTCTGTTGCCAGGGCGGAGGCATAAAAGGCATACTCAGGTTTGGTTACAACAATTCTGTAGCTCTCCAGATAACAAAAGAAAGGAAAACCCTTGCAAAGTTACTGCACAGGCACTGCCCAGCACACCCTAGGATCAATTACAATGTAATTACAATAGCAGACAGAAATACAACCTGGGTCTGTGCTCTGTCTGCACCGATAACTGATAGATAAGCATCTGAGGGATGGCTGAGAGAAGCACCTGGCCAGAAACACATCTCAATGCTGTCAATAAATTACTCTGCTGGGACCGTTCTTTCCTGGGTAAGGCTACACGATCGGCGGGCACCAGCCACATCCCAACCTCCTGTGCAGTCCATCTAGCTGTCCGCTGGGAAAGGCAAGTGAGGAAAAAAACAGAAGTTTCAGATACTGCGGTAGAAAAAGGCCTGGCTTTCCACCATTCCCCCACCGTGTGCTTGTCTTTCCGTAAGCCCTTTGGTAACCCTGCAAATCGGTGCAATTTTCAACGCTCTGATCAACCCTTTGCTTATCAAGAACCACTCACAGCTAAAATGTGTGACACTTACGCAGATGTGCCAGTGATCCGCAGTCAAAAGGATGAGTGGAACAGCAAATTTTGCTGCAGAGAGTGTACAAAGACAAAGAGATCAGCGATAAGACAGAGAAGTGCACCCATATCGACTGCTGTCAGTTAGGAGCATGTTAAGGAGTGTATTAAGGATTAGAGGGGATTAGTCATATCAGATCACTAGAGGGTTATCAGTGGTCGCAGCTCCACAACGAGAAGCTCCCGGCTGCTCTGAAACAAGCACCCCATCGCCCTTGTATAAGTCTTAATATTAACCCATTAAGCTGGACGATTTATGAGTTTGGAAAAACAATTAAGCCTGTGATTTTTATTAGGAGCTTGATTGAGTGCCTCCTCCCCGGTGTCTCGACACTACCAAAGTTTACCCCCTCCAGAGAGTGGAGGCCCGCTCCAAATATTACCGTGATTTAAGATGCAAAACCAACACACATTAAAACAGCTCAGAGCTTATTCCATGCGCGCTTCCACACAAAACCAATTTAGTTTCCATTGATCGCTTTTCAAGCAATTAGATTTCCATTGATGGAAAAAGTAGAGGCTGCTTGTATGAGACGGGGAGGGTCAGTGGTTGGGCGCTGTGATTTGCACGTTTATTCAGGCCGTTTGACCAGCTCCTCTAACCCCTGACAGATCCCTGGCTCCTTCCCTCCTTCCCCTCTACCCCTTCCACGTCCCCACCTTCCGGACAACAAATAATTCACCCAGCATGAAAAAATGCCTGGCGTCAGATTATATATCCGTCTTTATTTCCGATATTGCCTCTTTGTTTCTGCAAACTTGGCTGATTTTCTAAATTGTGGAGTATTGACTGTTTCAGAGCCTGACCAAGCGAGTCTGATGTAACACATTGGAGGTAATGATATCCCAGCGACGGGAGAGGCAATGGCTGGGGCAGCACTGGACGATGGCCAGGCTCTGTAACCATTAGTCTCCTCAAAAGCCAGAGTCTCTTCTGTTCCAGCACGGCAGGGCTCGCCATCAGCACAAAGGGTAACCCAACTCAACCAGTGAAACCACCAGAACCCCTCCCATGTGCCCACTACAGACAGAGATGCCATCAGGAATCATTTCCTTTCATAGAGCCAAGGTCATTCCTTGTCTTTCCGCAAAAATCTACAACATGCTTAATCCTTCACTGTCACACTGCTGAGGGTTTTTAAAAGTGAACAATTCCATATTCAAAATACATTGTAAAGGTGAAAGGGTGAAAAGTAGATTCAAGGTATAAAATAGGAACACTGAATGCCATTAATGTGAAAGTAGGGAGTAATTCCCAGCATGCTCCCAGAGGAAATCCACCTTTCGCCAAAGCCGGGGGATTTTGACAAATGCCTTTCTCAACACCAGCAAAGGAGACAAATGTTACATTTAAACAGAAATACTTAATTTCCGCTTTTGGTGACTTGCAGCAGATATCATTAATCAACAGAGGCCTACCACGCTCAGTGAGCCTGCTAAGAACCAGATGATCGCCCTCTTCCACTCAATCCATCAACTATGATTGGAGAAAGAAAAGGTTCAAAAATTTTGAGTTGCACCCACGCAGGAAGAGTAATTACCCTTGTGCCAGTCGCTGAGGTGTTCTTGTGACACCTCGACCCTCTGTTTATCATGCACCAGATTACTCATGGGGGTGTCAGCGCGGCGTGACAGAACCAGCGCCTCCACCTATGTTCCCCTCACTCACTGCACTGGAGGGAGACAAATATGACGTACGAGCGTCCTGAACTTTTAACGAGCAAACTTATCTCGGGATCCAGAAAACATAATGCCCTTCATGTTTTCAGAAAATCTGAACACACTAAGGTCCAAATTTTGAGGGATGGTATCTCTGCTCCATCTGCAAAGGCTGATCTGTTGATTTTTGTCATTATTTCTCTCTGTCATGTCAACCAATTGCTGCACCTTGGGGATATTACTCACTGTCTACTTTATGATAATATGCTTTGAAGTAGGTTTTTAAAGGTGCTATGTGCAGCATTTTGGACATTAATACATCATTGTCAAATTAATTGTGATGCATTTGTTTACCTCACTTGTAAACAAATGAGACCATTATAGGCTTTAGCTCACACCACTAAAAGTGTTTGTAGCCGTGGTTCTAAAAGTTAGCGCCACAATACTTCCTGGTGTTGTTTGCTTCTTTAGAGAAAGTTTTTTTGTCTTCTTATTGAAGATAAAAAATTAGTTCAAAATACTGACAGAAGCTTAACAACAATCTAAAAAATCGGCAATGGGAAGGCGATGGAAATAAATGTATCACAACGCTGTGGAGTTGTGCATTACACTGAGGTCATCAAAGACAATAGGTAAATATAGTGGAAGTTGTTATTAAGCAGGAAACAGGTGAGACTAGGGATACAGGCCTGTATCAAAAGGCCTGGTTCTCTCTACTTGACATAGCATCTATTAAGAAAGTGACAGCAGAGCTTCCCACCAGACCCAGCTCAGTGGCACACAATCAAGGCTCATTTAGGTTCCACCAAAATACTCACACATTTTATGAAAGGAGAACATTGGCTAAAGCTGATATTAACATGATGTAATGACCCTGACACAAATTTGTTTTGTTTCCTGTTGCAAAAAGACACTAATCACTCTACAGTAAATGAAGTCCTCATAATACCAGGACAGAAGACTAACGAGCTGCTGATTATGCACCAGACTCCGCCTGGGTAAAAACAGTACATAGTTAAACCACAATCTCCGTGAAAACTGCAAAATCTTTTTCATTTTTTGAATACAACATTGACCTGCTTCTGAATATCTGAAATAAACAAAAATAAATTCAGTTTTTAGTAAGTAAAAATCTAAATAATTAGGTCTTCACACAGAGGTAAATGCTGCTTTCAGACTGGATCAGACCACCAATTTTCTCAGCGATTACCTTGTTTATTTCCGGTAATTACACCAATTTCTTAAAAATAAGGTGCTAATGTTTTATTGATGTTAAAATGCTACATGCAGCGTTGTTAATTAAATTTAAAAAAAAAAAAAACAACGACCAAAAAACAAACAAAAAAAATGAAGAGACTCATTTAAAAAAATAAAATAAAATGGAAAAGATAGTTTTCCAAACATCAAAGATCAACAAACTTAGAGTTGAATTTAAAATGTGCAGACATGAGGAGAGTCAGACGAGGACGGACGTGCAGAGGCAATAACAGTAAAGCAAACAGGCTGCTGCCTTTGCACCACTGCTTCTTGCCTCCCTAGTGATACATGCCAGAGATAACAGCTTAATTTCAACCTCAGCACTTTTACTGCACTGTCCAAGGCATTCACTGCATCAATGTATCAATGTACCGCCATGCTAGTCACTCTCCACTGCGACAACTCACAATTTTTCTATGATGGAAGCTTTCAGAAAGGTGCCATGATTTAGCTCACACACAAGCCGCCCTCCTCTGATGGCTTTGGTCTTTGGAGACTCTGCTGGCTGTTTGTTTCTCGGAGAACAGGTCACAGGGCAGACTTTTGATTGAATCCCCCACACTGTGACGAGTGAAGGGGGTGGAATCATTCTTGATTTTGCTGCAGAGGCTCTTCCCTCTGCAAAACATTTCCTCCTTCACTTTGAAAAGCAGGTGCTGGAGCTACTTCAACGGTCTGAGGAAAAAAATAACGACATAAAAAAACAACACATGGAGCCTGGGATTCTTTATCTGAAGAGCCCCAGTGACTGAGTCCAGTAAATCATGCCAGAGGAAGACGAGAAGGCTTCAGTTGTTTTTCACGTTTGATGAACAAGATCTACAGAATGATATAGGATGATATATTATGTACTTCAGAGTAATGCACTCCAAAAATGTATTATACACTCAAGAAAAGAAAATGCATCAGTTTGCCTTCTTTGAATGCTCCATGTTAGGGAACAGACTTCAAACATTCTTGTTTCTTTTTAAAATTTTAATCAATGTTTGCATCAAATAAATAAATGAGAGACTACTGCAAAAACAAACTCATACTTCTGTATAAGGGCCACATTGGTGCTAATCGTTTGGAGCTCCTCGCAGTCCTAGGAGAGGATTTATAAAGAGATAATACTGAAATGACTCTGCAGAGAGTTGACATGTCAGGTCTCAAATCACACATTTCATAAACATATGTGTTTTTTGCAAAATTTAATTGCTAAATTGTTTTTGTTCTAAGCCGTGGCTTGACAAACAAGCAGTGCTCGAACCAAGACTATTCTCAAAGCAATTAACGCTTAAATTTAAAATGTGCTAAGATAGATTACATTCATTGCAAATCCTCTGTCAATTTGCATTCATTCTCCTGCTCCCAGTGTAGCAGGGGAGACTGCACATTGCAGGGATTTCCGTGGAAAACCTGGATCCTTGTAGCGTTGACCCCGCATGGCACCGACGCCACGGTGAGCGTGCCGGACTGTTATTAACATTGACGTAAAAAGGGGGCTGGACTGCGGCTGCTGGGGGCACTGAGGGATCTGGGCACCAGAGGAGATCCACCTTGTTGGGGTGTCACGGTGTGAAAGTGGCCACATTACACATCACCTCCATCTGTGGGGGGTCGCGGAGGGCACCGTTTAAAAGGGCAAACATGAGTTGAATAAAGAATAAAAATGTGCTTTGTAGCACATTTCTCTGTCCTCTGTTGAAAAAAAAGAAAAAAAAAAGAAACATATTTGCTAACAGCTGTCTGGATTGTTGAGGTACCGTTCCACAGGGTCTTATTTCAAACAGAAATACCTTTTCTTCTGCGGAACATATAACTGGAAACGATGTGCTGCTTCTGTGATGCTCGCCGTCCTGTGTTATGACAGCACATCCTCTCTCTTAGCTCACGCATCTTACACTGATCTTGCAACTTAAAAATAACACCGCTATCCTACACTTTCATATTGGGGGGGGGCAGTTCTATGCAAGCATATCTCCTGTTATCCATAGGGAAGGCAAAATGAAATGTGCTTTTTATCATGTGTCATGAACGCTCTTCATGCCTTCCCTCCCCCTTTCACTCATATTCATGTTGAACCTCCCGTCAAAAAAATATTGGCAAATGTTGTAATTACGTGCCGAGTATCTGCGCCTTACATGGCCCGAGGCTCGGAGCAGTCCCGGGCCTGATATTCCAGCTTTATCATATTTTAGTTTTATTTGAGGACGGTGGCGGTGCCGTGCCTCCAGTCAGCCATAATTGAAATGAGGGAAGGAAGATGTAGAGGCTGTGTGCCCCACTCCTTGTAATCAAGCCCTTAGTCCTGTGTGCTTTGCCATTTTTCAAAGTGAAATATCCTCGCAATCTTTACAGTAATACGCAGCGAGTCCTCTTCATGCCTTAGCCCATGGGTAATTAGGCATGAAAAGTGTACTTTTTACATGCTAGAGCCATGCATTAGGAATGTTGAGGCCACAAACTAGGCCCCGGATGCTGCGAGTCCACTAGATGTGTTCAATTAAATTCATGATCACACACATAACAACATAAGGCTGGTTTGTAACTAATTTATTATTCTTTTTGTAGCGGGCGTGACATCAGTATTCACTGAGCGATGCTATCTGCTTCCCACATTTGCTGTGTGAGTTGTATGTGAGACTCGTGTGTTGGGAGGTGAATAGTGAAAAAGTGAAGCCGGGGGACTGATGGAGAAGTTGATGTATGATCCCTGGTTGCTGAGCTTGTTTGAAGCGTGGAGCTGGGCAGGTGATTCGGAGGCGCCGGCTCTTTAAACAGCGTAATGAGCCAGAGAGGACGCTGCCCCCCCCCCCCAACCCCTCTCTACCCAATCCCCTCCCACCTCCCCTTCCTACTGTCAACACCAACAACCAAACCTCTCTCCCAACAGTTGGGAAATATTGTTTATCAACATTCAGCGAAATCGTGGAAAAAGTTT
The DNA here is from genome assembly GCF_046630095.1 of Trachinotus anak. NCBI lineage: Eukaryota > Metazoa > Chordata > Actinopteri > Carangiformes > Carangidae > Trachinotus > Trachinotus anak. The sequence continues at coordinate 1,861,262 of NW_027273854.1, read as the reverse complement.
GACGGCATTTTACAAAAAGTGGTTTTCATATATTTCATATTTAAAATTAGTGATTAAAGCAAAACTAATCACTATGAATGACTGAAATTAGTCTGTAAGAAGTGAAAGAGGTTGCTCATAATGACAAACCTACAGAAAATCATCACCAGCTCGGCAGCTTTTATCCTCTTTTAGCTGATTGTTTTGGATTTAAGGTGAATTTATGGTGCAGCTCAGCCTCAGCTCGTTCATCTTCCCCAGATAAATCAGCTGTGAACTACCTGACAGCAAACAGACAGGAAGTGGTGACTGAACAAAAACATGTCACCATTTTTTTTTTTTTTTAACTTTGTCTTTCTGCCATAGAAAACCAGATCAAACCACAACTTAAAAGGGAGGGTGTGTATTGGTTTCCATTCCTCTGGTGGACCGCCTCCAGCAGACCAATGATGGCGTCCTCCAGATGTGTGAATAGGTAAGTGTGTGTTTTGCCAGTGTCAGCTTGTGGTGTTCTGCCCCCTAAAGGCCAAAAAAAGAAATAATGGAACTTTTTTTTTATTTATTTTTTTATCATGTGCTATAATGTATACCAGTGCAACACAGGTCATCATATTAACACTAAACAACATTTTATATGACAGGTGACACTAATTCAAACATGTAACATATATATCTCCAGAATGGACCTACAACTGAACCCTAGTTAAATAAACTGTATCGCTACCTTTAAAAAAGTCCAACAGTGTCAGAAATCCTGGACAAGTTACAGCCCAAATTCATCACAAGGGTCTAACAGTCAAAAATAGTCTGTTAGTGTTAATTTAGATGGCCTTCCTGGGTGTTACAGGTTCAGCTTTAATGTGATTATTTTGTGTCTGATGTGCATACATACTAACACGCCCTACCGTCTCTACCCCCGTGTTCCAGTTGATTCTCAGGCTGGTGTCGTCAGCCCGGCCTCACAGACTCTTGTAACACTGCTCTCTATATAATGCTGTACAAATGCAGCGCAGCACTAACACTCCACCGCCACAGTCCCAGTGTCTGGAGACACTCCCACAGGTATGTGCACAGAGAGAGGTGTTGGCACGGCGTGGGTATAAAGTGTGACAAACAGAAAGTTAGTGCAGATACTAAATGTGTTTACATAAAAAAATAAGCAGTGTGACCGACTGAAACTGGTCCTCATGCACAATTTACTGTGTGTCTATTTACAGACATATTTTTTGTGATGCTGAACATAACGCTGCAGCCGCGGCTTAAGGAAGAAACAAAGACGAGGGGGCACAGGGGGGAGAGAGAGGGGCTGCGAGCCGTCTATGCAGCGTTTCATTGCTGCTGATAATATATAAATGCATGCACACATGGATGCTGCTCGTAAATGAATAAACACATACATCAATTTCAAAATCCAACACATTTGAATTTCAAATGCAGCGGCGCCTCTTTTTTCCCTTTTTTTTTATGATATGTCTCATTTCTCTTGTGGAGATATAAAGGAGAGGGCTGAGAGGAAAAATTAGAGGGGTGGGAGAGAACAAATGCTGTATGGAATTTGAGATTATGTATTTGGTTTGTGTGTTTCCCTCCTGTTTAAATCAAATGCATGGGGGCCGTGTAGCCCTGGGCTTGTTGCTGGTGACAGTTTCAGTGTTTCCAGACTTCTCTCCTCCCCCTTTTCAACGACGGTCCTGAATTGAGAAGCGGGGTGGAACGGGGTGTGGGCTTCTGGCGGAGGGTGAATTAAATAGTCACTCTCTCTCCCTCTATCTCTCTCTCTTTCTCTTGCACTCTCTTTTTTTTTCAGTGGCGTTTAAAATCAATTCATTCAGTGGACTGCTGACACAGCCCGGCCCAGAGAGCCCAGGATTTATGGCTCCCTCTAATGGGCATGCTCTGAACCAAAGCCCTGCCGTCAGCACAATTCTGCCAGCCACCCGTCCGCCCCACTCCCTCACTCCATCTAGCTTTTAAAGACACAGGCACCCCTCCTCATCCTCCTCCTCCCTTTTTCCTCATCACCCCTCTGCTGGTGGCAGAGGGGCCTCAGAAACACATGTGGGGCCCCAAAAGCTTATAAAGCCAGGGTATTTACCGCAACAGACAGAGAAGGAACTACACTATATGACACTTGTCATCTTTAATTTTTTAACATTTTCGTTATTAAATTCTTCTTTTAGAGCTGTTACACTGACGAATATCTGGGGAATTTCTTTGGCCTTGTTCACAGGAAGCTTTTCTAACAAGTGTTGCTTCCCAGAGCAGTGAATAATATCTCTCTCTCTCTATTAATAGACATCTATTAATATAAGCAGACAGAGCATGGGAAGAACAAGAACTACAGGATATCATTCTGTCAACTTTAATTTTAAAACATAAACATTCAACATGGTTTTGACATGTGGGCAGACATTTGCTCTTAAAGATTTTCTATTACATGTTGTTATCACTAGAATCAAGGAGGAGGTTTCCTTTCAAGTGGAGCGCTCCACAGCAGTATGTAATGTCTCTCTCTCTGATTATTAACCATTACTGCAGAGGATTTCGCTTTTCCAGGAAGAAGAGAGACTGTACAACGACGTCAGCCTCAGTGTGAAACACAGGTTTAATGTGTCTGTGAACGTTGTGGACGTACATTTGATGTCGGATGTTTTCCTGTGATCATTAAAATCTGGGCAAAGCTTTGCTAACAAGTGGTGCTTCCCAGAGCAGTATATAATATCTCCCTATCCATTACCCTGTCTGACTAGTGGTGCTTCCTAAGGTCTTCAGAGTGTATATATATATTCATATATTCATAAGCAAGTCTGGTGTCACTGGATCTGAAACAATTTATGGCGCAAGAGGAAAAAAAAAGAAAAAAAAACTGTGATTGAAAACACTCGCCTATGAACTCAGCTGGTGAAAAGATATATAAAAAGGATCATGGCCTGAATTGCGATGACAACATGAAGTCACTCCTGCGCGACACTTGATTTGAGCAAGTTAGTGAGTGAGTGTGTGCGTCTCTGTGTTGTGTTTATGTCTGTGACACTCAGGAAAATGTGCTACGCTGCTGTTGACCCTGTTATATCCTCAGGCAACCTGGTAATTTGCAGACAAATACAGACCTTTACTTCAGCCCCAGAGACTCCAACATACATCCTTCTCCATATTCCAGCTCTGCTCTGCAGCCTGTCAAGGCGTTATAGGCCCTGAATTAGCCTCCCATTACAGCAGGGCTCCAGCTCCCCCTAAAGTTAACCATAACTGACCATTTGGCGTGGCTTCATTATAAAGCCATGCATGTAAAATCAAGTCATGGTCCCCGGCAGTCACATCCAATTTCAAAATACAATCCCCAACCACCCCCAGAATCTCCATCTTTCTCTCTTACTTAAGTTCAACCTTCTCCTTGTTTCATAAAATATGATCTGATTAAAATAGATTACACACCTTGTTAGCAGAGCGTTTCATATTTGATACAGTGGTGCTTTAAGACAGGCTGCCTCCTCCATGATTCAAAGAGATTGTGGCCTTGTTCTCTGGCCTATTTGTTTAATAAGCTCTGCTACATCAGTGGGCCTTTTAAGTGAACACACTCCCCTGGAGCAAAGGCAGAGATCAATACTCACACCTGTAAAAAAAAAAAAACTAAATAAATAAATAAAAAACAGGGATGATGGCCAAGGATTTTCTCCTTCTAAGGAATAAAAAGCGAATTAATCAGCAACAATCCTACTGTATGAGACGGAATCCAAAACAGGAAGCAGCTTTTATGTGCCGACCTGTAGGGAGAGCTACAGGTCAGCTGTGAAATATTCAGCACCGATTAGTCCATCGCAGCTTAAACTAAAGCTTTTCCACCGTCTCGATCATGAGAGACTACCGTATGCAAATGGGATATTATAAACAGAAAGAAGAAAGGCAGAGTCTTTGAGGGTAAATGAATTCATTATAATCCTCACCTCATCTGCTGACTGGATGGAAGACTCCTCGTGTAATCGCTGATGGGGGGAAAACCTTCTACTGTACTGAGGGAGCTCAGATGTGGGAATAATACTGGGTCATATCGCCTTAAAATGAAAATAATACTCCCCCCGTTTACCGTGAACAAAGTCCATGTGAGAGGGTAAAATGTAATGCTGTGCTTGAGGAATGTAATTATCGTTTAGCGAGTCCGTGAGCTGTGTTTGACAGGGCCTGAGCTGCATGAAAAACTCATTTTCATTTTTCTTATTATATCATGATTATATAAACATTCTTAACCAGTGGCCACAGCAGCAGCAAATTATTGCAAATTAGCCCCATATTGCCAGTTTTTAGTCGAGGCAAATGAACAAGCACTAGAACTCCAGTGTTTATTCCATAAATCAGCCAAACGCTGCACCTGTTGAGAATGTAAATAGCTGAGGCTATTTGATTAAACTCTTTCATCAAAACGTTTGAAGAGCACTTTCTCTCTCTCTCTCTTTGTCTTTTTGTTTAGCCTCCTGTTTTCTTCTCAGTGCTAAGTTCCTCCTACACCCACTGCAACTGGAGTTCCAATGGGCGGTGACAAGGGAGACATAACACCCACCAGCTATACGTGGGGGCACGGGAGGTCCATCATTACCAAGCCGCAGTGGTGATCATGGCAATAATATAGAACTATAACTGAGCAATTAGACTAATGGAAAACGTCCCTATTTCTCCCAGTGTGCTGTGGCGAGACACGCCGCATGCCCCGCGGGCCCCCCCTGGAGATGGGGCTGGAGATGTGAAGTGGAGAGGAGGTAATGGCGGAGGCCCATTGATCCTCACGGCCACCTGCTATATGGCTCCACGGAGGACGGGTGGGGAGGCAGAGGGCTCCATCTGGGGAGAGATCACACCGGCTCCCGGGCTCTCAGGCATATGGATAAGAGTCTTTCTCTAGTCTTCCGCTACTTAACCAGCACACATTAGCACAATATGGCCGGATAGGGGAGAGTAAGGCGAGCATACATACAGGCTTTATGACAGTAAGGGCGCATCAACGGCGAGAGGGCGTGAAGCCGTTTCCTAAAACTCAGGAACGTTTGTCCTTTGGTGTGAGGCCAGGTGAGAACAGGGCCACTCAGATAATCACTGGAAATCTGAGTCACACTTTGAACGAATGAAACGCGGATTTGAGTGAAGATGAACTGCAAAACAATGACACAACGAAACTGAAAAACCACAACGTCCCCCAAAGAGAAACAACAGCATCCGTTGTTGATACAGAAACAACCTACATTTACATCTAAGTGAGCAACGTCCAGCAGCCGTGTGAAGCTGGGCGTCAGCAGCAAAGCCTGGGGCAGAGCGACGTGGGGTTGGTGGCTGAGTGGGTCCTCAAGGGTTGTGACAAACAGGATTTTTATATGAGGCTGAAAAGTGTGACCACACCCAACATAACTGCTGAGTGTGTGATCACTAGCACCTGAAACCACACCCCAACAGTGATGTCACAGTGTACAAGAGTACACTTTTACATCACTGCATCAAGGTGGACGGCTGTTTGACTCAGTATACACAGGTCTCTTCTTACCATCTTTCCCCAACATTAAAGTTCCTTAAATCCAAGTCGTGATCTTTCCTTAATCCGGATTAAGTCATAGTAACTGTTGCAGTAGCAGAACAGGAAAAACTAATTTCAGAGGGCAATCACAAACTTGAAAGTTTAGTTTGGAGGATTTTTGTGCAGAAACAGACACTGGACAGGTAGCAGCAGTTGACTGAGTGTGGTAGTGATGGGTACGAACGTCAATGCAGATAGAAAAGGTTCATCATGTTCCGAGTCCGGAGATCAGCACTGTATTTCTCTTTTCAGGAAGGCTGTAGATAAATGATCTTGGTGTGAATTGCACTACATTTGATCAACAGTTGTCTTCTACACTCAGATTTTCAAACTGGAAAATGAGGTTGGTTGCTCTGGAAACATTAGATTTGCACCAAAATTGGGTTTTAAGTGAAGGAGTAAGAAGAAAATAGGTCATGTGCTCGGAGATCAAGCTTCATTTTATATCACTACCTGGTTATGATAGTTGTTAATGAGGTTTGGGAAAGTTGGAAACAGGGACTCATGAAAATATATGATTCTAAGTGGGCTGAATGGATTCTCAGCAGGGTCTTCTCGGGAACCTGGATATTTTAGTTTCAAGCTCTAGTTCAGGCAGTGTGAGCCTAAACCTTTCCTCCATGGCTCAGTCAAAAGATTAAGGTAAGATACATACAGACAGATACAGATATGAGGGGCTAAAGGGGTTTGTAGAGAGGCTCACCTGCCCAGCTGGGGGTCTCCATGTACAGGTAAAGCCGGTCGGGCTGAAGCTGGGTCACTCGACTCGCTGCTGCTGCCACAGGTACTGATGAACCCTGCAGAAAGGTAAAAAACACAACAGCACAAAGCTCCTGTTAAAAGACAGTTTGCAGCAGAGAGAGATGACGTGTGTTTGTTTGTGATGTGAATGAGTTAGTTACAGAAAAGATAAGATAACAACTTTGATCATTTGCTAGTTAGCTGCAGAAAATGCTATGGGTGTTTACAACAAAGTACAACTTTGAGAGACAGAATTAGTTCTTCCAGTTGTTGTGCTTCTATTTTGCTTTTTGGTTTCTAGATAAGATGAGTATCACGCTTGTTTCTGTATTAGTGTCATTTTGTGTTTCCTGGGTGCAGACAGTAGAACATATTGAGTATTTTGAGGATAAAGCCTTGAAATTCCAGGAGTCACATACTAGAATATACTAACACCTTAGTTTTTGGTTTTGGTTTTTGTCTATGAACAGGCAAAGTGGAACCAAACCTGATGACCTCACTGCAACAACAAGACACGACAAACATGTATGTGTTTGTATTTAATGTCATGAGATAAACACAACCCACGTATATGGTTATTACACAGCCCAAACCTTTAAGTGCTACAGCATGTTTATGGCCCGGTGTGTGTGTGTGTGTGGCTGCTCTGATACAACGGGTGGGTTTTCTGCTGACTTGTGTATCTGTGCAGGCTTCAGGTTGGCTGTTGCCCAGAAGCTCAGCCGGTGAACCACAGAGAGAGCGCATTGATTTCATCCCAGCAGAAATCCCTTCTCCCGGTACCCGCCTCCCTACCCCGCCCCGCACCTGATTAAGCATTTGCAGGGAGCCATGCCAACACAATTTGTCATTTATCAAAAGTAATTAAAAGCAATTTCTTTTCTCTTGTTGATTGGGAATTGACTAATTGTTGAGTCTGTGAAAACGGGGGAATAAATAAAACGGGGAAGAATGAATTTTACATAAACTCAGAGGAAAACATAAATGCTGTAAAATGAGGGCCAGACATCTGGCTCTGTGATTTCTCTCTACACGATTATGACTGCAAAACTGAAACAGTTGTTTAGCACATTCTGATATACAGCCCATAGGCAGTAAATAATGTATTAGAAACAGCATATTGACTAGCCGACTTAAAAGGGTGTTTTCACTTCATGTTGTGTGAACACAAGAGTGGGAGGAAAATACAAACACTGGTTGGTTACTTGTTAACAGAAAATGAAAAACGCTGCTCCCACTTGTGCCAAAAGAGATATTTGAGCCGGTAAATACCAACGTCTCAGTGTGAGAGGGAAAACAACACGATAGAGGAAGGTACGGTGAAGAGAGGGAGGGGAGCCCGGGCTATTCTACAGCAGAGGTTACAGTACGTCTGTCCAAAGAAACCAACCAATACCGTTTCAACATTATCGGTAACAACCTCTGAATGCACCATTACCTTCTATAAGGGCAGAATGAAATGTCAGAATTGATTCGAGAGGGGAGGGTTGAGATATAAGTGGGCAGCTACGGTGGCCATTTTGTTTCAGTGGCCCTTTATTTGGTGTCCCTGGATCATTAGCAGACGGCAAAAAAAGAGCTGGAAGAACATGAAGGAGGTGTGGGTGGCCATCACGAGCGTCTCCAGTGACAGCATGTGAAATGAAAACAGGGAAAAAAAACACACACATACACACACATACACACACACACAAAGGCCGAAATCAAAGAAAAAAAAAAAAAAAGAGGCACGCGGAAATGCCAGAGGAGTCGTTTAAATTTCCCACCACTTTGTAAATAACTTTAGCTGCACAAATACCTGGCTTTGCTCTTAGCGGATAAAAAAATTTTCCAGCCAACAATTTATTCTCTGCCAACAAATGGAGCCGTTGCTTCAATGAGACGATTTGAATATCCCTTTGAAGGCTGCAGATGGACAAGCAATACTATCATTGCCTGGGAACACAGAAATAATTGGGCAACAGTGGGAGAAGCCTACACTCACGTCTCTGCTGAGACAGAACCCTGCTTGGAAATTCTAACTGAACCTCTCACTCTCCTGCCTTTTGTTTACATTCCCATTCATCATAAAAAACTCAATTACTTATGTTTCCTAACATGTATGGTTATTAATGTTCTAATTATGCTTCTCCTCTCTAATCTTTTGCTTGCAATTTGGGTGATGTATGTCTGAACAACCCGGCGAGTCCCCTGGAAGTGAGAGCTGCATTAGGAATGTATGTGCAACAACACACCTTCTCCTGGGGGCCATCTGACGAAGAGAGAGAGCTTGTCATAGTTTGTCTATACATGGGGATTTATGCCAGCTCAGTGAGCATGTGTTATTATATACTGTCTTTGTTCGACATGCATTTCCAAGCAGAAAGTTGACTAATCAGCTCTCACTAGCAACACAACAGATGTAGCTGAGGGAAACTGTCAAGAACAGAAAACAAAAAACAGTGCAAACTACCTCTGGCCAGCTCCTCTTATTCTTCTTGTGAAAGGCTATAGGTATGACAGCTTTAGAGGTATGAAATAATGTCGGTGAGAGCCTTGAGGAGCCCCTGCAGAGAGGCTGAGAGGGTCCTGTACTGCCTCAAGCAATGAGTGTTCTTCAAGGCTTTTCCTCAGAGCACTTTTACAAGAGCACAAATTAGGTGTAAGGAATGCCTGTGTCGGCAGGCACACCCAGCCAGCACACGGAGAAGAGAAGAAGAAAAAAAAAATGTAAAAAAAGGGGCAGAAACTTGGATGGCAGTGAAGAAACGGAGGGCGTCATAAAGTGTGGAAAATAAGCTCTCACTTTCAAACGTTTACAGCGGCTCAAATATCTGATGATACCTCTCATAGCTTTTAATCTTTAATGTGAAAAATTAATCATCCCATTCATTATTTTAATAGCTGTCATTTTTCTCTCCCCAAAGTGATGATTTATAACCATTAAGCCCTGCGTAGGCTTGTGTGAGAGGGATTTATCGTAATGTTTGCACCAGGTAGCCTCCGACCATATTTCATTACTCTGACAAGCCATTAAAATGCCCTGGTGATTAAACAACAGCTCTGAGGTCAGTGTGTATGGTTGTTTCTTTACCCATGCAGGAGCGCAGCAGTGCAGCCGTGCAGGCGGAGACCAGTAGCCTGACAAAGCCCTTTTCCCCCCAGGTTCCCTCCAGACTGGCCATAGCTGTGATAGATCTTTATCTGTTGTGCTGTGTGAGGGCGACGAGGGCACATGATGCACATGCACAGAAGCTACATGAAATAAAGTTAAGAATGGGACTATTATGCCTTTTTTCCCTCAGAGGTTTGGCACCATGATAACTGTGCACTTAAGAGGAAAAACTCTGGCCTCAGAAGCTCTTATGTGCATCCATCTGTGATGCTCAGTGCGTCCCAGGAGTTATTTGGGGATCATGTGTTGTCATTTATGCCTCTGGTCTACTCACTTGTCTCGTTTACTTCTGTTTCAGCTATTGATTTCCTACCTATCCCATCATGCAGGGGTGTGTTGACAACATCTGGGAGTTGAAGGGCAGTGTTATCATGCCCACCCCCTGGCTGAAGTTCAGTTCAGGGAGGCAAAATCCATCATGGGATTATGTATGCATTTGTATGTATACATAGAAATGCATACATAACCCTATAAACGCATACATGTGTAATACTTAAAAAAAGATATTACTGAGTGAAGTTTATCCTGTGTATGTTTGCAGGGGGCATCCATTACTCAAAGCACAACAGTCTCAGTTCAGAACCTCAGTCTGGCTGTAACGCTGTGTCGACACAGGAAGTTTTTCAGCAGTGCAATAAACGTAATACGCTCCGACTGTAATCAATCCAGCTGTCCGCACAGGCTGCGTGTCACTCCTGCTAAATGCATGTAAACATGACCTGAAGTCTACATTCACGCTTCAGGTCTATTTTTGCAACAGTGATTGTGTGTTGGACTTCTGAGTGCTGCCAAAATACAGATGACCTACGCTCAACACAGCGCCTGAATGCATCCTGTGTAGACACACACAGACAACTGAAGTTGCCGCCCTGCTAATGTGCTACTGATGCTACACCTCAAGTGCAGACATGGCTTTAAAAGTTACAAAATTCACTACATTTAAAGATGCCAGTATGTGTATTAAAAGTGCTTGACATTAGAGTATACTGGTGTACAGTGATGTATCAAAGAGGCAGTATTTATATTTATATGTGTATATTTTTTTATAAGGCAGCACTGAAAAAAATGCAGATGGTGATGAGAGAGAAACTACACGAAAAACAACGATCAAAGATGAACAGAAACACAAGGACCATTGCAGTGTTGATAGTAGTTAGTGTTAAATGTCAGATCTTTATGTATGAAGGGTAGCAGTTAGGATTCTGTGGGTTGAAATGGACAGATGTCGCTTGAGAAATAGCAGGAGAAACAGCAGCCTACAACGCAAAATGGATTCTCAATTCAATCCCAGCGGAGGAAGCTGAATGAACAGCAGGCCAGGGAGCTGGGGGAGGATTTAACTCCCCCTGCATGTATGTTCATGTGTAATGTCCTGAGCCCAGTGGGCTGGATTGATCACCGATGCCACATCTGACAGTGACTGACAGCGTCTGTAATTACTGTGTTTGCTTTGGGAGAACAAACTACCACGGTGGGACTGTGTGGAACATGCAGGCGTTTCTCAATCACCCACAACTCCAGCTCTGGATATTAAATCACAGTACAAAATGGGCATGGTCTGCCTGAACGCCTGAGTGTTGTGAGTGACTTGATTACTGGATATGATCAGTGCCTGTTGTGGCATGATGGTGTCGTCCTGCTGTGATTCCTGATTGTTGTTCACACACAGGTCTAGGTCCTATATTAATACTGTGAAAGTATCAAAGCCTCAGTCCACAGAAACTGAGCCTTAAAACCAGCCGTCAGGACTTCTGGAACTTTGTGATGTCACAACAAAACAGACACCACTCTAAGCCATGCTCCAAGCCCCGCCCTCCTGGACCCTACAGCCAACCTTGTAGGATTTTGTTTCTCTGAGTGTTTGCCTCAAAATCTGCTATATTTTTATTAGATAACTCAGAAAATGGTCAGCCAATCAGAAGAGAGGCTAAGATCCTCTCTTTTTAACTTTTCACACTGGCACAAACAGTTTAAGTCTTGAAATGATACCGAGGCCTGATGGTGAGTGACGAGTGTAGGAAGAAATTTTTAGATAGAAAAATAGCAACAAATGACAAGTTTTGTTTACAAAATGTATTTTAAGTATCAAGAGTAAAAGTATTCATGAAACAAACTGACCATGTGTACTCTGGTATGTGATTATTGACACATTCATGTGTAAAAGATCATTTTAATGCTGCAGCTAATTCCAACTCTTTTAAATCTTATTGGTCAGTTGTTAAACAAAACATCTTGTTTAATAAACTAATGTATTTTATATGTATGTAAAATATTATCAACTAACAATGGAGAATGTAGTGCCAAAAGTATAAAGTAGAAAAAATTAAATAAATAAAAAATGGAAATACTTAAAGTAACGTACAAGTATCTCAAATCTGTACTGAAGTACAGCACAAGAGTAAATGCACTGAGTAACTTTCCATCACTGCCACTGTCAGGATGTGTTAAAGCATATTAAACAGCAGGAACATCTATAGGCAGAGAGATGGGATTTCAGTCTGTGCCAGAAACTAAAATCTCTGTGTTGTTAACATTTACAGCTCCAGCTCCTGAGGGAGAGGAGCCATCATCAGTAAAATCGCCCTCATAGATTTGAAAACTGGGACATCTACTGTAGGCCGTGATTTCTGCAGTTTCATTTCTTCTCACCGCTGGTTTTTGGATCTGCTGTGGATGGATGTTCGAACACCGTGTTTGGCTGCTTCTGCTCGCTGCAACAGTCCAAACAGTTGTCACTGAGACAGAACAAAAGCTGCAGAAGGAAATTTGCATCCAAATGTGTCTATTGTCTCATGTTTGTTGTGTCCCTGATGAGATGCACAAAAAGAAAAAGAGACAGTGCTAATTTGCAATAGATATCAAAAATTCCCAGCATTAAAAAGTTAATTACCACAGCAAATACAGCGAGTGATAAATGGCGGATAATGCCATTTCTGCAGATGACTATCGTTTCCACCATCCAGAAAAATGATATTTAGTATCCAGCTGTACTTCTGGATGCAAGAGGAGGAGGAGGAGGAAGGGGGAGGGGGTACTTATAATTCAGAATATTTTTTCTGCAACTTAGCAAGTTTTTCATCTATCAGCAAGGCACATTAAATCCCAGCTGGTCAGATGCTCGACTCCTGATGTTCGGCTTTAGACATGAAACAAACTACTGCTGAAATGAAAGCAGTTCTCAGAGCTGTGGAAATTCGACTCCTACAAGAGTCTATTAAAAATACATGTTCAAATGAATCTTGGTGGTGATGACAAGTTTTACCATATTCTTCTTGAACTTTTAATGTACCCAGCCACGACTTCAAAGGGGAAATTAAATATTAAGGCTATTATCTAAGCTGCTCCCAATATTATCAAGCTTAGGTTATTTATATAGTGCAGTGATAATTATATTATATAAGCTGGTTTTCATTTTTGAGCCAACATAATGATCAAGAGGTGGCTGGTTTGTAGTTTTACAACCTAAAATGAGTAACCTAATTCATATATTTGCTGCAGTAAACCCAACAAGATTATGTAGATTTATTATAGCAGTCCTAGGTGGATATTGTCCATGTAAATATATTTATAATTTATGACTGCAGGGAAGTAGATCTTTTTTAATCGAGTGAATCTGAGGAGTGGTTGAACAGTTGACAGAGGGCTGCACATACTCAACATCATTTTGTGCATCTGTATTTAAAAAAGCAAACAAAGAGTGAATTATTATCTGCTCTGATTGAGAGGAATCACAATAAATCTGGTGCTACCTAACCCAGATCACCACTGTTTACCCACCGGTGAGACAGTAAATACTCTGGCTGACATTTGAGGGAGGTTAGTGTGCTCAGAGAGCAAAGTGGAAGTGGAGGCTCAGATGAATTTGTCTGACAAATGCTCCTGGAGTATGTGTTGTCGACTGCGCTTCGGTGAGGCCCTGGACTGGGATTTGAGTCTGACTGAAGCCAAGCAAAGCATGCCAGATCACTAATTGCACAATTTAAAACCAAAGTCCCTGGCAGCTTGTCGTTTGAAATGGAGAGAAGAGCCATTAATCAGTGAGCTCAACATAGATCTGTGAGGCTCTCCACTGAGGAACCCCAGACGTACATGGCTGAATCTCAGTGTCAACAGCCAAAGCAAAGACAAAGTGATTGGCTGCCGGCTGCCGCTGCTGTAAATGAAACGTTTTATGATCCGACACATGGACGCGATTGGATGATTGAATCGCTGCGCATCAAATGCTGGTGCAGTGACAGTGATTTTATTCTCATTTAATTGTTGGTATATGAGCAGGCAACTGTTGCTCACAGTTGGTGGTGATGGAGTTGACTGCAGCTATCTGATGTCTGCTACAGGCATTGCACAACTGTCGTTACGCAATTTCAACTGTAATTTTATTTTTGGCACGTGATGCTTTTGTCCACACTCAGACCTTTGCCCTCTACAAAACAGACTTTTTAAACGCATCTGAATTCTTCTCCATTATATTTCCACAAGGTTCTGGAGCTCAATTAAGATTTCCAAAGGCCTTGACATGTTTTTCTCCCTTGTTAACACTTGTTAATGTCGTTTTTTTTAGGGCCACGTACAAAATGTTCGGTCTCGTGTACACACAAGACTGAAAAATGAATGCAGTGAATGTTTAAAACAAACTGCGAAATCTGGTGACCTATTTAAAAATAAAAAAAACTAAAGAGAGAATTCAGACTCCTCTTGACGAGATCTATTTTTTTATCTTTAATATACCAGTGAGAAACATGTTTTCGTTAAAACACACAAAGAATCTTTTTATTTGTCTCACAAACAGGGCTGAGAACTCTCCAGAAAAGAGCCACAATAAGACAGACACCCTTCAGTCTTCATAAACACATCATAAAACACTGTATATGTTTTACTGCTGGTACAGTGTCACTCTGTGGGGCATTAAATTCTCTATTTCCTGTTACAACTTTGTTACAGGTTCAGGCAATTCTCCACTGGCTATTGGGAGGAGCTGTAAACATTATTACTATAGAGGCCGGGCTGTATTTTGGTGAGAACATTAGTGAGGAGGAAACGTACTTATTGCCCCATTTTTTTTTTTTGGCTCGGGCCTAACAAGAGAATACACACACACCATCAGGGAGACAAACGGAGGAATGGATGGAGCTGGAGACACACAAACACACACTCACACACTTGCATGAAGTAAGATGAAGAAAAAAAAGAAAATAAAAAACACTGCCCTGAAGTCAACTCCACGCTCAAGAAACATCCGTCTCTGATCTGGGAGCATTCTTGCAGCAGCGGCACAACAAGAGTGATGCAGCACTGAGGGCCATGAATTAAAAAGTCAATATGTAAAACCATAGAGGGACGCCATTTTGAAAAAGCGTTCCATCAATGGAAATCATATTAACATGATAAAGGGCAGATTGGGAGGCGAGGGCATTGATTCAGATGCCGCACCGTGGCCCGCCATGTCCACCTGAAACATGTTAATGAATCGTGCCGCAAAGGCAGAGGTGGGGCGGTTTGATGGAAGTGAAGTGCGTCTGTGTGTGGAGGGTGGGGAGGGAGGGGTTGGGGGTATGTGAGGGGAGGAAGGTGGCTTGAAAGCAACAGGAGGGGGTTTGGGAGCAGCTTGGGAGCACCCTGGTCAGCTGCACCTCTGGGTGTCACATCAGTCAGTGTCTCAGAATCACTTCTGTTTTCTGAAGACAAAGTTTGGAGGAGAATAGGATAGGTGGATGACTTGCAGAGGAGTTTTTTTTTTCTTTTTTTTTTGGGGGGGGGGGGGGGGGGGGGGGGGGGGGGGCGGGGCAAGTCGGAGTGGATCCAATTAGACTGAAGCCTGGGAGAGAAAGATGGAGTACTCTTACACCACCCACAGACCCAAAGTGCAAGAGCAGAGAGAGCAGAGGATTCACCCCCTGTTGACCATGACTACAGACACACTGCCTGGGGGAGGAAGCATCCAAGGCTTCACACACACACACACACACATATATATATAGAAAAAGAGAGAGAGTGACATGAAAGCAACAAGGCAGTGCTGCCAGGCCAAACAGATGAATTACTTATCAAAGACATGCACAGCAGACCGGCTATGAGGCTGCAACACACAGACAGCTGGGGCATTATCAATTCACCTTCAATTAGCTGTCCTTGGCACTGCCTGCCAACGGGACCTGGAGTATCAGTACATTCACTACGCATAAGCTCATTCAACAAAAAACCGCACTGAGGATCAGGTGGATCCTTTAGAGGGATTCAATTAAAATGGTCTCGAAATGAAAAATACAAAATGAAAACAAAAACACAGAGACAACTTCTATAGAAGGATGAAAGCAAAAGGATTATTTTCAATGCCATTGGAGGCGAAGACGAGGGGGGGGGGGGGTTTAAAGAAAAAGCGCTCCTTCCTTGGAGTCTGATGGCACAGCACCTTTGTTAAATATGAACTAATTAAGTGGAAAAATGAAAGTGTTTCATCTTCATTAGTATCAGACAATAGGACTATGAAACATAATTGAGAGTAGTTCCACTTTAATAGAATGAACAGAAGTCATTTGGTATTGAAATGTGCAGGGTGATTTAGCCAAAAGAAAGTGTATTATTAGATTTAATAGAATACCTACACATGATCAATGCTCAGAGCACAGGTGGTAGTTTGTCTCTGGTTCTTCAAATGATTAGGCCGACGGAATAATGGCCAGCCGGATTCACGTTGCTCATGCATTGATTACAAGGAGCAGGCCATTTTTCATGAGGTGGAGCTCCACACACCATTTATTAAGCTTTTACACTGTGGCATAACACAACACACCATACAGACTGGGTTTGGTGGCATCTAGATGCAGTGGTAAGATGATGACGATGATGAAGAACGACACTAACTAGCAACAGACAACATGGCCAAAAGTGTGTGGACACAACAACACCATATAATGATTGTTAAGTCCACATTCTTTTGTCCCCAAAGCCATGGAGAGTAATTACCATGTGGCTATAACATCCAACAGCTTCAGGATTCAACCAGATTTTGGAACCTAGCTGCAGGCATGACTGCAAGGCTGAATTACCCACAGGGCAAATAAACAACTTCCACTATTGCCCCCGAATGTAAATCATCAGATTCTTTTACATATAAACCCCTAATTTATTAGTAATGTAGGGACTTTACACAACTATAGCACAATGCCAACTGTTAACCTGCAGTTTTACCTCCTCTTGTTGTCGTGTCTTGTGCAGGGACCCTGGGTTAAAATCAAGCTTTCTGAATGTTTAATGGTGCATTTATCTAAATAAAATTCACAAACAGAAAACCTGCACACTGTATATCATGGGAAGTCAGAGGCAACCAGGTATAGACAACACACATAGGACATGAGGTGGGGGGGGGGGGGCTTTAGTGAAGGGCCCAACTGCAGATTTTTGCCCTGGGGACCTCCAACGGGTTAATCCAGCTATGGTCTGATAGGGATGAAGTCATTGCAGGTTCAGTTCAGCTGGGAAAAAAGATTTCTTTAAGGACCTGACTTGTCACTGTCATGTCAAAACTAGACAGGTTCATCCTCCCACCGGTGCCACACAGGAAGCTGCTGTTGTCTAAGATATCATTGTGTTCTGTAGCTTGAAGGTCTTCACTGGAATCAAGGCACCTAACCCAAACCATGAAAAACATGTCCACATACTTATGGCCATAAAGTGTACAGCAAAAGCATGCTTGAACTCAGATACCCCGTCTGCACAGAAATTCAGTCTTAACTCATGCAACATGTGCGCCCCCCCCCAAAGAAAGGCACGTAGTGCAAAAGCAACACGGTCATTTTTTTAAAAACATGAGCGCATCACAGAGCGCGGCCATATTGAGACGCCTGTCTTGAGAAACACTGGGTCTTTATCACTTCAAAGGCTGACATCCCCCCGGCGTCTCGGGGAAGCCGTGACTGGCACTCGTACAGCCCTCTTTCTGCTGCATTTGTCCAATCTTAGAAAGCCCAGAGTCAGGAAACACAAGGTCTTTTCAAAGTTAGTCAACAGGCCTTTGAAGCGCAGCCAACGGAGTCAGCAACCCAGCGACAAGGTGCCGAGCCATTATCATTCAATAGACAGCCGGGATTTTGCATATTTAACAGGAAATTTCACTTTGCTTTTTTGACACGGGGCATTATGCATCCTCTGTACATAAAATCCATCAGCACCTTGCCAATTTTGTTTGTGCTTTTCCCATTTCACTGGGGAAATGTGTTTCTCTTGCAATGCACACTACATTCAAAACATGCACTGGAATTAAATTATAGGTCTGTTTGGACAAACAAATTGGACCATGGGTTCAAGGTAAAAACCATTTTACCCCTTTATTTATTTATTTCATTAGCTTGTTTGTTTTAGTGCTGATACAACCTCATGGGTAGAAAGGCCTTAAATTGGGCCATTTGTTATCTTTGCTTGTTTGTAAAAGAACCTAATGCCATGTTCAGATCAGTTTCCACACAAAGAAGAAGCCAAAGTACTGGAGACACAAACATCTAAAGTGACATGTCTTTGTCTGCACATTTCATAAACTATCCAAATGCTGATGACTGAATTAAGCCACTTGACTTTATGTCGTAAATACTTCTCATGGGTCCGTTAAAAGGGGCTGATAGTCAGATTTGTTTTTCATGTATCCACAACATACATCTGTAGCTAGCTACATATTTTTCAATTAGTTGGCCTTTTAGCAGGAAAATTCCTCAGTTATATGAATAATATTATATGAATATCTCTATTTCAAGGGAAAGGCAGCTGCATCAAAACCAGGGTTATAACAAGAAACACAACAAAGACAATGAAAATAGACCAATAATACACACAACAACCAAAACATCCTTGATACAGTAACCAGCAGGATTTGTCTTTAGTTTCTGTGCAATCAAACAGCCAAAGCTAAACAAAGTCTGCACTGATGTTCAACAGTGATAACAGAAATGCTCCAACACTTGTGCCATAGCTACCTGACTACATGTCAAAGCCATATGAGTATTTTTGATTGAAAGGAAAAAGTTGGTGCCTCTCCTCCTCTGGGGTGTCTGTGAAATGAATGAAGGCTTGAAATGCATTGAACACCACAGACTGATGGTGTCTCACAGCATCTGTTTAAGAGTGAGGAATCTCCTTTTTACCAGCCATTCATTATTTTAAACTCTTCGGTATAAACCCAACAGCAAAATTCATCCACAAAAAACAAACTGTTGGTGTTTATTATCTGGACTTGAGGGCAGCATCCTGTCTCTCTGGTAACTTCATGAGCTTTGCTTGTCCCTCAGCAGTCTAACAGTTACAGCAACAGCCGCGTTCTCGCCCACCGGGATTTGCTCTGATGACCCAACTCGAGTGCATCCATTCCTAATGAGCGGCAGCCAGTGGCCCGTCTTCTGGTGTGGGCTGTCAGCTGTCTATCCCCTGGTAGACGGAAGGAGGGAGAGCACCCAGCAACCCTTAAGCCCCCCCGGAAGGGCAACTTCATAGGCTAGGGTCCCACGGCGAGCTGCTAATGATCCATATGATGGCTTGGGCCAGCCATTGTTTGGGCTACATTACCCAGAGTGGGACAAACAATCGTTTGCGGTGTCACTTGATAATGGCCCAAAAAGCAAATCTCACAGACCTTCATTCTTCACAAGGGTAATTAATTCGCTGCTGTGCTGGGATGCTTCGCCTCTTCCAGCTCCCCTCACACTGCCCCCACTATACTCTCCCAAAGATTTCCAATTGTTTTGCAGACAATGGTTTCAGAAGGCAGTAAAAGACCATTGATCAGCGGGCTATTTGCAAATACCCGTCTCCATACAGAGAAATGCATCTTACTGTGTTGCGTTAAGCAATTCCACATTTTAATGGGCGAAGTATTGATGCTTGATGCCAAAAGAGTATAGTATTGACACGCTCAAACACATCCACAATGAGGTCTGGAGGGGATAACACCAGCTCAGCACAATAAATAAAGGAAGGGGTATCAAACTGAGGAGGAGAAATTGCATAACACCACACAGCCCTCATAAAAAAGTTACTATAATGTGTGTCATGATTGACTTTTATGATCAATGCTGCTGTTCATCCAAAAGTCCGCAGCAGCAGAACTCCCAACAAGCAAGTCAGATCCATACTTCTCAGACTGGACTACGTAGTAATTACAATTGCCGATTAGCTACATGTGCATTATTGGGTGTAATTAGGTGTTGATTAAAATTGGAACATTACGTGCAACAGCTCCGGTGAGAGTGATAATGGCAGGGCCAAAGATTGGACCTAAATCTGCATTCATCATTTAAAGAAACACAGGGTACAGAGCAAAAAACATTTGCTCTCCCCGTTTGTATATTACCAATAAATCCTCAGCACTGAGAGAAATGAATGATCTTTCGATGAAGCATGGACAGCACAAGACAAGACAAATGTCTGTGCTTACATCAGATGTTCCCAGATACGAAACAATCCAACCACACCAATAAAGCAATCAATGCTAACCTAATCTCTGCAGCCTCAGCGGCACTTGCTTGCCATTTCTTAGCCCCAAAATGAAGAGGAAAAGAGAGCCTGAAAGGCATAAATAAATAAACCTCAAACCACTCGTGTTCTATTGCTGCCACTGAGGACGAGGGAGCACAAGCAGCCGTCGCACATCTACAGTATATGAAGCTCATTTCGGATGGAGCGCGGCTTTATTCAAGCGCAGAGGTGAATTACAAACACAGTCACTTTCAAATTTGGTTAAAAGAGAGAGATCGAGGAGGAGGAGATGAGGGAGGGGAGGCTGAGGATGAGTCATCTCTGCTGGTCTGGTTGCCCACGCTCCTTGTGCAGGGGGCCGACAGGGTGGGGTGAGCACCCACTTTTTCCTAAAGGGGGAGTAGACTGAAGCTGGCCTAGTCAAAGGTGCTTTGGGGGGATAAGCTGGGCACTGTGTCTCAAATGGGGACACTCGAGTGGGTAAAGCCTGCCTTAAAGAGAGCTGCGCCTTCTCCCCCCACTGTGACTCTTCATACCTCCATCCAAGCAGAACTAAGGGCGCTGCTCGCAGAGATACAAAAGGGACAAAATCACTCTTTCACACTTCCACACTCCCATCTCTGCATACCCCCATGTGTGCATGAGTGTACGTACTGTACAGCACAGACACAGACCCATAAACACACACCAAAAACCACACACACACACACACACACACACACACACACACACTCCCAGGCACAAGACTGCTCCCTTCTGGTCACACCGTGCGGCTACATCTCCTCCCCCCTCCAGCCCATCAGCCCATCAGGAGTGAAAACGTGGCTGGATATTGCCCAGATGCAGTTATAATTTCACTAATGCTCACTCAAATGTCAATGGGGTCCAGTGACAAAGGATACTTAATCCCTCATATGAATTTAGCGCCCAAAGGCAGAGAAGAGGCGGAGTATGTGGCAAATACGAGGGAGCTGCATGAGGGGGCATACATTACACACAACTTGTCTCTGGCCTTAATGGGGAGTGTTCAGTGAATTCAGCTGATATTCAAATCAGCCGGCAGATCAGGGGGAGGAAACAGTGAGAGTGATGAGCATATCGAACTATTGAACTTTCCTTTATTCACCTGTCCCTGCTCAGAGAGATCCACTGCAAGTAAACGCAGACGAGTTGCCGCTGAGCCAAAGGCTGCACCACGCAAACACACCCATCCCATCAGCCTAAATCACTTAAGCGGGGCAAGAAACAGAGAAGAGCTTCCCCCCCTCCAGCCCCTCCCTGTCCCCTAAGTGAGATGCTGTAGTTTCACTCTATTTGCCCAAATTATACTCCGCTGTCGGTGGGGCCGCCTCATCCTCATGAAGTGATGAATCAAAAGTGAAAGGCTAAAACTGCTGCAATTTGACTTTTTTCTTCTTTCTGCTCACGCTGCCGTTAAAACCTGGAGAAGTCGAAACCTGACGATGTATTTCAGAAAGTGTTCGGCTGCAGGTTTGCCTCTGTGCCCATTGTTCTCAGAAATCCATCAGAAAGCAGCTTGCAGAGCCACACTGCTGCCTTCACAAATGTAATAAACATCGAGCGGCGCAGCGCTGTAGTTTAGGTTTTTTGTGCTGCGGTTTTTTCAATAAACAGAAGTTGATCTCACAGATGATCATCAGTCTAATTGTAACCATTTTCATTCAAGTTTGGCAGCATGGATGCAATTGATTTGACAAGTGCAATGACCAAGTGACAATCATGTTGATTAAAAAAAAAGAAGCTCTATTGCATAATTACAATTATCAGATTAAATCCATTTTGCAGTTTTTTAGACAACAGTCAACATGATCCAATATTTCTAGTCATTCACTTCAGATTTTTCTTTGGAGCTTACAGTGTGAATAATTCACCAATCAGTGGATCAGCACCTTTATGTCTTGTTAAATCAGAGCGATCACTTTGGTAAAATGAGGTGAGATTAAAGGACCATTATGACTGACAGTCAGTGATTTTGTTTTTCTTTCATTTCTTTTGAACATAAATTACCTTCGCGCTCACTCTTGTCAGAAACGCTGCACACACACAGGGACCATTGTTCCCCTCCAACAGAGGCCCTCATCAGAAGGGACAGCTCCTGCAGTTGCGGCACCAATAATTACTTGACTTCATGTCATAATCAAATCCCTTTAATAATGGGAACAATTCAGCGATTGCCTGGCGTAATCAAATTAGCCAGAGTCTTTTTGGATTTTCAATTATCTCCAGTCGGCGGAGCACTTTATCCAGGGCGCGCTGGCTCCAGCTCTGACTCGGAGCTCTGTGCTGCACCGGGGCTGACAGCAGCAGCCTCACAATTACAATGAGGCCGGGCTAATGTGATGACAAGATCGCCTGCCTGCCTTACTTAGCCTTTCATTTGTGCTGGGGCTCCTCGGCGTCCCCGCTCTTATCATCATGTCCATGTACCTGCTCTGCACTGAGCAGCCAAACACACTGCTACCTCTGTTTACTGACTCTTTATATGGAGGGCAACCAGCATTAAAGCTGTGGCTCCGCCATTTACTCCTTTACAGTTTGCAGAGAAAAGGTTTGTTGAACAGGTCTGCAGCCTCTTCTGATTCATACAGCTCGACAAAAGCACGCCTTGGAGGCTGCCGGGTACAGGCGTCTACTGTTTGCCATCAGCTTTGAAGCAAAGTTGAGTCTTTGACACCGGCAGCCACCAGTGGGGGTAACAGCGCCTATGAGGGAATCTGAAATTTAGCATGTACACTAGCAGCCATGTGGCAGCTGGGTTCAGCTTAGCTGTTTGGTTAAGAGGGAAAAGGAGGATTCGTTCTCATGATATGATGAAACTGTCCTGTATAACGAACCCAACAGTTGTTCGTACAGCAGGTTACTATGACCCATAGTTAGGTTCTGTTGCTAGGCGACATCTAGTGGTCGTAGTAATGATGACAGGAGCAAAGGGAAAAGTGCGGTGACGTAGTTTATAGAGCGACAAAGTCCACGTCAGGAGGAGGTTGGGGTGGATGGATGAATATGACCCAGGAGAGCGGTGTTCGATTCCCATGTGAAAGTGTATATGTTGTTTACCTTGTTATTATTGTAACCATGACAACAAAGATAGTCTGATGTTGAGGAAGTACTCACCCCAAACCCTAACCAAGACATGACCGGCGCTATTTCAGGAGACTCCTCTATGGGTCGAATCAGAGGGTCGTTGGTTGTTCAGGTGGGATCTGACACAATAAGGCTATAAAGACAGAGTTTTCTTTTCTTTCTCATCAAGTGGCTTAAAGGTCATAATTTAATTGTCATGGTTGAGGTTGTTCAACATCAAACAGAATGTAAAACGATGTAAACTTAATTTCTTGGAGAGAAGTTTGCAATGTATGATTTTTCTATTATTTTGGAGTATATTATTATTATTATTATTATTATTACTAAATTATATTACATCTAGTCTAGTTTTTTACCTTGATGTTCTACTCTTCATCTAAAGAAGATGGCTGGGATCAGATTACAAAATAATCATTAAACAAAGAAATAGATAAATGCTGTGTTATTAGTGTATTCAGAATAATTACTGAAGCACTGCAGTGTAGCAGAGAAAACACCACAGCAATAACAACTACGCTTCACATGTATCAAACTGTCCCACACGGCTCCCACCTGATCATTTCTCCACGTTCTAATCTGGCTCTGACTGTGTTAACGTAGAGGAGAAACTGACTCAAACACTCAGAGATCAACTTAATTAGCTCCTGTTCATACAACGCTGTGTTTGATGTGACCTCTGACCCCTTCACTGATTTGTCATTAACTGTTGGACTGAAGTGATAAGAGGCAAAAACTAAAAGCTGCCAGATCTCTGAGGCAATCTCACAGAGGAGAGGCAACGCCGCCCTTGCTGCTGCATTAAAATGAACACAAGCAGCAAACCTCGCCTTTTTTACTCGTGTCGACTTATAATAAAATTCATGTCCACCTGGAAATATTCTCTGCCAAGACTCTTGCATGTTCAATAAATTTTACCTTGAATGATGGACTGATAGAGAGGTCCCTGAGAATAACATATTGATGCAGATAAATAAAATCTCCTCCGTCGTCCCTGAGTCCTTGGCATGAGGCGCACGTTTATCCAAGTTTCACTTTTGGAGATAAACTTAGAAGACAACTGACACTGCAGCAGGCAGGGCAGGCAGTTTTATAGTGAGACACTTATTTTCATAGTTACCTCAAATCCTTGTAAATGATTATAAATTATAAATAGTAATTTTCAATGAGAAACCACAACTCAAGGGGTTCTCTTCATAAACCCAGAGAAAACTGCACCCCAATTGCACCTACAGTCGATTTAAAACATAAAAAATATACACGTTCTTAAACTTTGTGGCAGCAATAGATAGGAGCACCATCAGAGGGAGATATTCGGTTTACAGTGTGGGGTTATTTAGGACCAGATCAAACAGCTGAGTAAAATTTCACGCATGCTTGTCAGCAGGAGGCCATTAGCCTGTGCAGCCTGCAGGCCGAGCTGACCAGAGGCCAACTCCCAGCAAATGACGACCGCTTTGGATTTCTTTTTTTGAGAGAGAGAAAAGTGTCAACAAAACCCATGAAATGACCAAAACCAACAATGTGTCTGAATACTTCCTGGCTTCCCTTCACTGTACATCACTTCCTACAGAGGATGTCGTCTTAAAACAAAGCTCATCAAAAGAAAAAAGAGTAATTTCATAAAACAGCTGGCTAATGTGGTTTCAACAAAAGTCCCTCAAATAAGAGGAAACAGTGTATTTGTTGGGGACTGTCAGCACCATTAGGAGAGGCAAACCAGGCAAATGCTTGGGGCCCCGAAGGGAAAAGGTCCAACATATTAGCACATTTTGCAACGTAAACTATAAACCCCCCTAAACCGCAGAAAGACACTGCTGCCCCGAACCCCTAAAAATGACACTCCTGATGATGTGTGCTGTAGCTAGCATCTACATATTTCCTTCATGCGAGGCATTTAGGGGACATCTGTAAATTTAAGGTTGGGGGGGTCTTCGATGGGCTTCTTTGCCTGGGGCCCCCCACAGTCTAGGAAGGCCACTGGCTGTAATGAATCTGTTTGGCTGAGAATAGTGTGTGTGTGGGATTCAGTCAAAATACACCATAGAGTGTGTGTGTGTGTGTGTGTCTGTGTGTGTGTGTCTGTGTGTGTGTGTGTGTGTGTGCTGATGGTAATGAAGGAACATGTCACCAGAGCAACAGTGTGTATCACTGATGAGTTTTTAATAGTTTTTGGACAACAATAGAGCTCTGGCACTGAGGAATAACAAATATCAAACACAGACAACATTTGTTAGTGGGATAAATTCACTGTTGGTTTAGGGCTTTTCACAGCTTTTGTTGACAGTTAAAAAGAGAGAGAGAGAGAGAATATCGTCTGACTTTAAACTACAGTATCTTGTCACCCTTCTCAATGAGCCTGAATTGAGTTTTTCTAGTGTAGAGAGCCAAAAGGCACAGAGCACCATTCATTCTCTTCCAAAACCTGCCAGACTGAAGATTCAAAGCAGCTGCTTTTAGTCACACGCCTAAAAAAAAGGAACAATTCAAGATCAAACATTTCCATAATTTAAACATTACATTTTAATCATGCTGCCTTGTGGAAGGACAAATAGATAAGTATAGTCATCGCCCTATTTACTGTAAATGTTCCTCCTCTCCTTTTACTCATTGACAGTTTCACTGAAGTGATTACTCACCCCTGTTGAGGATTTCTTTCCCCCCTTCTTGAATATTCTCTATTTGAATATCATTCCATAATCAACACAACATGTTGTTGCTTGTCTGTGTTTATATCACTGATTTGCATTCAAATCATATTTTCCCCTTTCTCTCCCAGCATGCTCAAGTGCAGATGCTCCAGAGGTAGCTGGGAAAAGGTTGGTGTGTGTGTGCCAAATATACTGTAGGAATAAATAAACACTTTATCAGGCCACGGAAGAGAAGGGAAACCTATGTACGGGGGAGGAGCAGGACTGAAAAAAGGAGGGAAAAAGGCTCCATTGTCCTCTTTCGAACGAGCAGTGTGAGAAGTGATAATTAACCGGTAATTAATTTGGTGGTCTTTATCTCAGAGCAATGTGTGCTCTGTGAAAGATTAGGGGAGCTTTTTAATAAGCAGCATAGAGTTTGATTCTGCTTATTTCCGCCTGCAACAAATAAGCTTGTGTTTGTTTATTCCAGACAGGCAGCTGGCAGAGAGCTGCCGATACGTTCACAGGAAGGCTTTCCCACTCCACTCTGTGTCTGCTGCTGCTGGAGGTGGAGGAGGTGGAGGCCTGGATCCCTGCATGTGCTGAGCACCTGACATCACAACGCCACCGATAATTACAGATGAATGAAATTTCTCCTTTCCTGCTGAAGCATTGTATTTACAGTACAGCAACACACTGACAGCTACAAAAAATGTTGTTAAAAGGTCATTTAAATGCTCTGTGGAGCTGAAATGATTAGTCGACTGACAGAAAACTCATTTTTCATAATGGATTAATCCTTCTAGTTATTTTTCTCTGCCTCTAGATTCAGAAATGTGAATTATCTGCTGGTTTTATTAGACATATTTGATTATAAATTTCATATATTTTGGTTGTGGACTGTTGATCAGGCTGTAAATGCAATGTCAAGCTGCCACCTTGGGCTCAGGGACAATGTGACTGGTGTTCTTCAGTTTTCTGACATTTAATTAAGAAAATAACAGGCAGACCCATTGATAATGAAATGAACAGCAGCTCTAGTGCACTTGATGTTATCCTCTGAGCTGTTTTCATATATTTATGGAAAAGGTAAAAGTAAAAATATGATTTTTTAATTTCTTTGTTAGTATTTAGCCATGTGAACATCTGTACATTTTGTGTCCAAACAGTACTGTTATTTATTTAAATAATTCAGAATAGTCGGAAATGTCTGAATAATAATAATAATAATAATAATGACAATGATAATAATAATAATAGTATAGGCTGATTTATAAAGGGCATTTGTTCCATAGAACACACAACATCCGATACATAGGTTTTGTCATGAAGCGACTTTGAGTAATTTCCTGCTGATTTTCTGCTCAGCATTTTTAGAGAGGGAGATAAATAAGGACGGATATGTGTTAATCTCATTATTTCATCATTATTTCCTTTGCTATATGAAATCACACAAAGTGAACATTATGTTCAATTAACTTAAAAAACAAACTCAAACACAGCCATGCGAGTGAAGACATCTGATAAATAATAAATCCTTCATTCCTTCACACACCAAAGCTGCTGATGTTTTACAGTAAAACCAAATCCAGAGCACTGCTGCCATCTACTGGTCAACACTGACAACAGAGCAGCAGAGTGAGCAGAGGCCAGTCAGTCAGAGCAGCACACAGACACACAGATCAGATCAGGTCAGGTCCACGTCTGGAGCTGAACCAAAACATCCCCCATGGCATCACTGAGAAGTTTAAGCATTTCTGATGAGTTTTATAGTGAATTATATCGTTACAGATTGAAATGTGTAACTCACAGCAGCATATAGAGAAACTCTTTCACCCTCATGACTGATGAGAAATCGAGCTGCTGACCAAACGTTCCCACAGAAACAGCAACGTGCAGGTATTTGTCTCAGCGCCACACTGCAGTCCCATCGGTGTCCACCAGATGTCTCTGTGCAGACAGAAATGCCACGGCTGCGCACCACTCCTCTGTCCTCAGCCGACCTCTCCTGAAACTGCAGCAACCCACCCAGTGTGCCCCCCTCCAAAGCCCCCAACAACCCAACCCACCCCCCTGTCCCCCTGCCTGCCAATACCCATCAGCCCCTGCATCCTCAATGCAGGCGGAGTCATCATGTCGCCACACTGAACCCTGCAGAGGAAACAGATTCAGCCGGTTAAACAGGAGTTAAATCCTCCTGAGAAGCAGAAAACTGTCTCCTGGTTTATATTTAGCGTGCACGCACTCATAGGGGGTGGACTCAGTGAGAAGCCATGTCCGAAATGTCACACAAACCCACACTACTTCCTACTGTACGTCCTTCACCGGCTGACCTAAATCAATTGTCAGCCCACACGACGGGGTGAGTGCCCCCTACTGGAGCTTGACCTTAACACTCCTGTCTGCTGCTCAAAAGGCCTGGAAACAGAAAAAAGAGAAAGATTAAATTAGACTGCTCGCAAACACAGCCGGTCTGTGAATAATGAATAGGAGATGAACACCGTTCTAAACAATAGGAGCCCCGGTGGCCGTTGTGCAGCTGTTCGGATGGCTCCCAGCATGCACTTCACTCCTGGGCAGTCCGTTCCTTTATACCCTCTAATACAGTAGCACACAGAGGCCGCACCTGCTGTTCCTGTGGCTGCCCCAGGCTGTCCGAAAGCAACGCCACACAGCCAATAAAAGAAATATGAGCAGGATGAAGCAGGAGGGCAAACACACACACACACACACACACACACACACACACACACACACACACACACACACACACACACACACACACAGTGCTCCCACTCTCTCTATGAAGAATGAGGATATACGAGCACACAAAATCCAACTCTATTTGTCTCTGCTACCCCCCTCCCTCCGTCTCCATCCTTTCCCTCTGCACTCTCTTCATCTCCCCACGGCAGAACTGACTAAAAGTAATTATACATGTTTAATAACTTCAAGGACTATAAAAACCGCTGTCGGGGGGCGAGGAGGTCCAGTTTAACGACGGTGATAAAAATGAGGGTAAGGAAGAGGGGGCAGAGGGAGGGAGGGGGAGCGGTGACAGTAAGAGAATGAGCTTGTGAGAGGAATCGAGGCCTCGGAAACATCCAGGGAATTACACTGCATGAAAAGTAGTTCAGGCCCATTTCGACGGTGAGTGTAAACTCTACTGGCATTAGATGAGCTGAGTGGCTCCTCGTCAGAGACTGGGGTCTGCTGTGATACCCACAATCCCCTTCTGTTCTGTCTAGCAGCAAAGCTTAGAATATGCCATGCCCGTGTTCCTCGGGAGCATTGTCTTTAAAAGTCAAACAGACAACGGCGATGAGGGAAAACCCGTTTCAAAGGCGCTGAAGTGAAGCAAATCTCTTGTAGCTTGCATCCTGACGGAGTGAGACACTCGTGGGCTGGGCTTTTATTAGTTTGAATTCTGGGAGTGTGGGATTGACGAGACAAAGCTATGCTGTCTGCTGTGTGAGAACACAGGGCGGTGAAGGAGAGATCGGGCTTTTTTGCCATAGACACTGAATGATCCCGGGGTTAGTTCTGAATTTCTCTGCCTGCTCTGACTGACTGCAGTTCTGCCTATTTGGTGTGCAGCACAGCATGAAAATCCTCCGAATAACCCCCAGTTCACTCATTCCCACAGCAGCCTGAACACTGAGAAGACTCGCCATGTTTTGGGCAAAGGAAACACGTATTGGATCAAGCAGCTCATCTACTTTTACTGACCTTGGCTGAATTACATTTTTTAGCTTTCGTTTTGTTTTCACTGTAACCTCCTGATCATTGAATTATTGGAAAAAGTGTAGAGTTTTCTCAGCCTGCTCTAACTGTACAGAGGAATTCCTCTGCAGCTCATTGTGAGCAGGAACAGAAGGTCTGCTGGGTTCATGCTGCCTCTGCTCCTCCCGCCCCAGGCCTGAGCATTTTGCAGTTATGTATTCTTTCCTGATTTCCTGACCTTGTCCAGGTCCAGGTGAATGTAGATGGGTTCAATCGACCCAGATGCCCGGCAGGTCTGCTTGGCCCGGGCTGTGCGGAGGCGCCCACTGCCCCGCTGAGGGCGTGGGCGAGGAGTGTGAGGTACGCTGGGAGGAGGCGGAGGAAGAGAGGACATTCCTTGGCCTCAGGTGAAGCCGGGCGCGGTGCCGCAGTGCTGGACGCACACTGAGAGCAGGAATATATAAACACACTGAGCTGCAAGCTGCACCCGCTGGCACACACACACACACTGAGTCAGGAAAAACATGCACAGGCATGCATGAGACCTGCCTGGATGTACACATACAAATTATATTCATAACAAATCTGAATGTAAACATGTGTGAAGCACTCACGTCTGACATAGAAATGCACAACTACACAGGTGCTGCCTGTATTTATATCACAAACATAACACCAACACACTGTGGGTATTACAGTGCGCTGCCATCCTCCTGCTGCTACTTCCGGTAACGACGGCCAAGGCCCAAGCTCTAAAGAAAGAGAGAAGCCAGGGATCAGGCCTCTGCGCCTGCCAACACAAACCACCACCACCCCCACCCCACACCCCCCACACCCTTCAGGACCATACTGTCCCTCAGATAAACCCACTCAGCTCCAGCAGCAAAGCACAAAAGGATGTGGGAAGACTGTGGCAGGTGTCCCAAAACAGAGTGGACACACTTGCACGGCAAAATATTTTGCTGATACAAACACAAGGCAAAGAAAAGAAGAAGATGTAGGTGCAAAGTTACACACTGACATCCAATACAGAAAAAAATCCCAGAAGTGTGTTCAATACTTCCTCCAGATTTCTATTTTTGTCAGTGTGGAAAAGCCTCTGAAACAGAAGCTGGGCCACCTCAGGACACAGAAAATCCTCCCTCAGTAATACAGGAACCAACGCTGAAGCTCCACCAATCAATCGTTTTATATAAACAACAAATCAAAGGACCAGCTGAGTTTTTCAGCCTCTTCTAACTGGTAGTTTTGGTATCCAGTTTATCTAGTTCACTCTCCCTGCTCTCATCCAGCTTATTTCCAGCAACAGCAGGCAGCTGTTCACAGCAAACAACAACTGCTTGCTAACATGTTAGTCATCACAAATTTATAAGTTGAAAATATGTTTGGGCTGTACATCTGTTAGCTTGTTGTGAAAAATAATGATTGCAGCTTCAACATGAATAAAAACAATATTCTAACTACCACTGCTGATATTGATAATATCAGCATCATTTTCATGCATAAATACTCAGTAAATAGCTTCAGTTCCTCCGTGGTGTAGTTGTTAGAATTTGTCTCACAGCTGATTCCCAGTGAGGGAACGTGTTATTTACTGGGTATCACAGTGTTGTAGTGATCATGTCTTTTTTCCATGATAAAGGCTATGAGTTCAACAGCAAGAGGAACCAACCTTTCCTTTAATTTCCTGACATGGTATCAGTTTATCTTATCTTAAACTAAGAACTTCCCATTGCAATGATAATCACTAAACAGGCCTGTAACTAATGTATTTTTGTTAACTATTAAAGCTCCATCCAGTCTAAAAGTAGATGTCCATGTGTTTGTGATTATAAAGCAGGTCTAGGTTCTATATTAATACTGTGAAAGTATCAAAGCCTCAGTCCACAGAGAAATGCACACAGCCTGTATTCAGAAACTGAGCCTTAAAACCAGCCGTCAGGACTTCTGCAACTTTGTGATGTCACATCAAGCCAGTCACAGCTCTCATCCATTCTCCAAGCCCCGCCCACCTGGACCCACCATCCAACCTTGCACGATTGTGTTTCCCTGAGTGTTTACCTGAAATCTGCTATATTTTAATTAGATCAGTCAGAAAACAGCAAGCCAAACAGCAAGATTCTGATTGGCCTACATGGGAGTCAAACAACAATATAATGAAATTCAGGTAGCACTCCCTGAAAAAAAAAACAAAAAAACATTTAAGACAATAAAAACAATCTCAAAACATAAACATTAGAACAACGAGGACAGTAAGGTGCCATGTGTAATCTAAATAAATAAATAAAGTGTGATGAGCCAAGCAGCAGTAATTCTGCAAACAACACCAGTATGTAAACATAAACAGTATGTAACCTGTTGTTACTAGAGCTCCAGAGAGAAGCCTGAGAGAGGAGATGTAAAACTACACTGAGATGGTTTTTGGTTCTTAAAACCACAGATATATCTTCTGATGGAGATCAACACTTCAGATAAAACACTGGAAAAGTTTACAATATGGGAGCTTTAATTGGCAAGTGAATGCATCACTTAGTGTATAACAAGCCCACATTTGAAAAAGGCCAATCACAGGTTCACATAGTCCAAGCTCCCAAAAATGTTCCATTTATAATAAGATAAAGAAAAGCAGCTAATACCCACACTGAGAATGTTTTGTATTTTTGCACTTAAATGATTTATACAGATCTAGTTTTTTACTCCACTAACTATTTCAGTAATTCTAACAATAAATATTCTGTCAAACAGTTTATTTCTTTATCAGATCAGGAGTGGAGCACAGGCCCTGGATCAGATCTGACTTGTAATAAAAGTCCAGCAGTGAGCCAATACAGACACAGAGGAAGACCGGCACACTGACACAAACACACTCGTGCCTGCGGAGTGACAGAGGAGAGGGATCTGTCGAGGAGACGTTGCCTTGGCCTCAGAAGATGGCTTCCCCTCCAGAGCCACGGGAGACAGGAGACTCAGCGCTGGTTGGCTTCGGGTTAGCTCCATTTGGCAACCAGCAGGCCGAGCTGGCCTCGACGCGCTCACAAATGAGTGTGGAAGGAAAAGGTGATGATGTGTGCACGGTGGCAAAGCCAATGGAGTTATTATGAGGATCCATCATGACTTATTATCACCATAACTGATCATATTGTACACACGCATGGTTGTACTGTTCTTGGATGACAGCCTCTTATTTTCTCAGTACAAACGCTGATAGAAATGAGAGGCTTATTGTTGCCGCCGCCCCCACAGCACCCAACCCTGGCCCGATCATGAGATACATGCAGTAAAACTGCACGCCTGCTCATTTGATGACAATGACCTCCGCGACTCAGCCGCCTATTTTCAGGGAGCTTTCAGGAAGTGTCTTTTTGACAGGCTGACACGCTGCTGTGCCTTGTCGTGAAAGACAATTCCAATCAGAGCTTCATTCAGATAGCGCCATTCAGAAAACAGGAACAATGGAATAACTGAAGTCTATCATGTTCTGCCATGTAAAACAACCTTTGGGCTAATTGTTCCCAATTAGGTGGCTGACACAAAGGGAGGCTGACAAGCACACAGGTGCCTGTCTGGCTGACTGTCTCTCAGAGGGGTATATCCTAGCTGCTTTAGCTTTGTTAGCTTCACAAGACTCTCAGTGCGTCTCTGCACATCAAACCAGAGCCTGAGAAAAAAAAGAGAAGTGGTGTGATTTATAATGAAACAAAAAGAGGAGGGAGAGAGGAGACAGCAAGGATTTTTTTCCCCTTTCTTTCTGTTTTTTTCCAAAACATGTTGATAAAGCAGAGTGAATTATTCAGGGCGTAAGTCTGACTCTCGCCGGAATGCAGCTATAATGTGCAGCACATTTGCTTCAGGGCTCAGTAAAAGTTTGAGGTGGACAAGAAGTGTGGAAGTAACTCGGCTGAAAGACTGCACTGCACTATACACAGAATCATACAATATCTTACAGTTTATAGAACTGACAGACACATCAGTTTGTAGACTTATATTCAATATCATATATAAGCCTCAAAATATACATTTGTCTTGAGTTTTCCATAGTTAGATTCATTCATTTCAAGATGTTCCTCCTACCATGGCTGGATTAACCTGTTGGGAATCTAAGAGTCAAAATTTGTTATTGGAGAGCCCATCCCCATCCCTGACCTTCCACTGTGCATTGTGTGTACTCTGTCGCATCCAAATGTACATTAAATACAGAGCCGGTCATTCTGGACTGAATGTTCAGAATCAACTACTACTGTAGTGCTGAAATCCAGTTCTCTGACCTGGCCACAGGTTTTCTGTGTCAGTTAGTTTGTGGGAATTTGATTGAACACAAATGTGTTCATCTACTCCCTCTCACTGCTACATTAGGCTCCGCCCAGCCCTTCAACCCACATCCCCGTCACGCTCGCTGTCTCGTGTTGATGCAGGAATCGGGAGCTTGCTAGGCTGTGAGTCAGTCACAGCGACATCTTCCAGCAGCTAATACTAGCTTAAAGCCTCACTGTGTTCATGTATTGATTGGCAGCCGTGAGCTCCCACCCCTGATGTTGGCGTTTTCTGATTTGTTAAAAGGGCTCGCTCAAAACCTTTAGAGGGATCTCTGCACTGTTGTCAGGCTGTTCAGTGAGTCTTTGATGGCACATCTCTGCATTAAAACACTTTGGATGATATTTCAATTTAACATATTAGAAAAAAGCTACATACTCTTGCTTTAAGTCGTGTAAATTCCCATACAAACGTGCAAATAATGAAATTACCCATTGAACTGACATGCAATGAATTTAGAACGTGGAATGAAGTTTGTCTGGACGGTGCAAAAGACCAAACAAGACTCTTCTCCTGTGAAAAACGAGCCCACAGGTCACCTGTGAGGCAGGTTATCATGACCCACAGTTAGGTTCTGTTGCTAGGCGACATCTAGTGGTTGTAGTAATGATGGGAAAAGTGCGTTGACGTAGTTTATAGAGCGACAGAGTCCACGTCAGGAGGAGGTTGGGGTGGATGGATGAATATGACCCAGGAGAGCGGTGTTCGATTCCCATGTGACAGGAGCAGTTTATGTTGTTTCTATTATCCATGACCATTTGTTGTTATTATTGTAACCATGGCAACAAAGATTGTCTAATTGAGGAAGTACTTATTTTAACCCAAATCACCATCTTTTCCTAAACTTAACCAAGCCATGACTGTTATTATAGTAACCATGGCAACGAAGGTAGGTACGCCACTGTCGGTACAGTCCGCAGGTTTATTACTGTAACCATGACAACCGAGGTCCGATACACCTGCCGCTGTAGGGGCACCATTTCAGGAGAGACTCCTGTGGCTCCAGCAGCAGCCCGACTTTTATTCCTCACTCTTTGTGTATTTGTCCACAACATGATGAATGACAGATGGATAATGAACAGACTGATCTTGAATATTTTGCTGTTTAAAAGTCAGAGCCGTGGAGCTCTCCTCCTTCCTCTCCTCAAAAAACTTCCACCTCTAGCATCTCCTGATCTGAATATTGACTTGACATGATGAGACCTTCCCCTTGAATCTGCTCAGGAGACACAAACTGGTGCCATTCATCACTAAAGTGAAGATATAAAACGAAGGCTGACATCTAAATGATTCTGCCCAATCCCCCATATTTCACAGGAGGCCTACTAATATGAGTGTTGACATTTAAATGAACATTCTCATCTATGGGAAGGTCTAATTTGATCAATGCAAAAAACCAAAAAGAGGAAGAACCCTCCCCTCCAACCAGCCCCACCTGCGCGCATGCACACACACACACACACACACACACACACACACACACACACACACACACACAGTGATGTGCATCTCCCTGTACATCTGTCACCATCATGAAAGGAGACCTCCCGGTGACCTGGCCCCCATAAAGACAAGTCGCTGCTCACCGATTCACTGCAGGCTGTCTCCATCTCAGCCTCATGCGCCACTAACGCTGCTTTCATCCAACATGGTTGCAGGCAGCGGGGGAACACACAATACAGCAGCTTCACAGAGACATGTGACGGCGAACAGAGACACAGAGATAGGAACAAAACCTGCTCCATGGCAGCATTAACGGAGATACAGATCCTCCCTGTTCTGCAATAAATCTCCCCCCAAAAACCTGCAGCAAAATCTCAGGTTTCATCCCTAAAGATGTTAAGTTTGATTTAACAAGGCCAGTGAGTTACTCTAACTACACAGGAAATGATGAAATCTCTTGACAATGTCATTCATGATGCACAGAGAAGAAGCAACAAGAAGCAACTGGAAAGCAACACACTGGGGAAGATTAACAAAGCAAAAATCATACGGTGTTTGGAATTGAAATGAAACACCCTCCTTAAATCATCCACATTATCCAAACTCTCCCTGAATTTTTTTTCGGATTTCAATCAAGCCTTTATCTGTCTCCTTCCATTTTCTTATTGCTAATGTTGTTATGTAGCAATTGGTCCTTGAAACCTTCAACTTTATGCACCTGCTGTGGTATGAAAGAACAGTTTTTCTTTCGTGGTCACAAAGTGACTCACAAGAAGAGACAAAAGCAACACTTTTTTCACCTTTTCAGCAGCAGCCACAGGTAAACACACATCCTGGTGGTGCTATGACGGGGGCATGTGTTGCCTGCAGAGATACAGGAGTGGATGACGATTCATCACTGTGTCCAGTGGATTATAGATACACAATATCCTCACTCAAGTAGTCAGTACATTATGTGCCAGGTGACCAGTCTCCACTCACCCATCTCCAGCTTATTGTATACTAATAGAGTACCGTTACCCTGTCATATGAGTACTTCTACCATGCAGTGTTTTATATGCATGTTTTATATATATTTCATATAGTCCAAAATGTAAAGATCAATATGTATCAAGCATTTCTGCCACTGCCAAATTAATGAGGCCGAACACTTTGAAAATATTGGTTCCTTTCAAACCACCATAGTTAATGGTGACTGTGTTCCTCAGCTCAGAGCGACAAACTCCTTGGTGACATAAACAACAGTGGCAACATTTTTTTTTACATCCCCCTTTTTAACAGAGGTGGACAGTAAAAAGAACTTTCACTTGAGATCTGTACTTAAGTATATTTTTCAAGTACCTGAATTTTACTTGAGTACTATCCTTCTACACAAACTTAGGATTTTTACTCCACTACAATTAGAAGACAGATATTGTACTTCTGACTCCACTGCATTTCTTTGAAGTACTCGTCACTTTAAAGCGGAGCTTTTAGTCAGTGGAATGAATTTTCTTTTATTTTGAAAATGTGATCGACCATATGCTGTGTTCATCACAGGAGAAAAAACAATCACAGCCAACGCCTCCACTGTCAGTCATGTTTGAACCTGCAGTGACCTAATGATGCTGCATTAGATAAAGATGAGGCAGAAGATTCTTCAGCAGGGCACCATGGTCTTATCTTCAGTTCATGATTGAAATTTTAGACATCAAGAAAGATTAGTCTTGTTTTAAATGTTTGTCATGTTTACACAACCAAACTTCATCACTGGCTGAAACAAAGAAATACAAGAACCACAATGGCTCCTTTTGTTGATTCATTTTTGTGTTTATGGCAATTTTTACAGTCTTTGTTTCATATTCTACAAGCTGTTTATTCATCAAGTTGTACAGTCAGTCAGTCAATAGGTTGTTTCAGAGTCATTAAGTTCTGTAAATGTGGAATAATACAATGTGTTGAAACATGTACTTTTGAATACTTAAGTATTTTTAAAAACCAGAACTTTGGTACTTTAACTCAAGTAAAGAAATGACTGAACAACCTTCACTTGTATTGCAGTCATATTTAACCAGGAGGATCTGTACTTCGAATCAAATAATGGAGCTGTGGACTTTGTCAACCTTGGCTTTCTAGCATTTCTAAACAGTATAGAAACCTTTTAATAAATGGTCTATAACACACTATGATGCAGAGCAAATATAACGTTTAATCATCTCCTGCTGTGGACACCCATATGTGAAGGCTGCTGGATAAACAGATAATATATGAAAGATGTCTTCACAGGAGAAGTTATAATTATTGAGAAACATTTTTAAACACATTTAGAAACATGTGAAATGTCATCAAAGCTGGGTTCTGGTATATTATATAGTATATTATATTGTGTTCTAAGCTATCTATGAAATATTAACAAAGTGCATGTTTTAAAATTCTGTTTAAATTTAGTTCATTTAATAATCTTAATTAAACATCGATGAACTCTTTCATAAATACACAGGAACTTATTAAACGCTTGAAATACTAAAAAAGCACAAAATTAAAATTATTAATCAATATAAGCATTCCATGCATGAAATAATGGAGAGGAAACTGCTGCATACAGCTCACATACAGGCAGCACACAGACGCATTTCTGAGGCGTGCGCACACACACACTCAGACACACACATCAGTCGACGGCATATCAACACCCACTGTGGCCTCCCGTCTGCTTATGAGAATGTGTCACCTCTTGAGGCACCCGGAGCAGATAGCAGGAGGCCGAACCAGAGTGTTTAACTCGGGCTCCGGTGAATGGCTGTAGGTCACCACTGTATCATCTCCCCACTGCACACACACACACACACACACACACACACACACACACACACACACACACACACACACACACACACACACACACACACACACACACACACACACACACACACACAGGGGCTGCCAGGTGGCTTTTATTTGACTTTAATGTGGAGAAATATTAGATTTTTTCCTGGGCAGTCTAAATCCTTCCCCTGGGCTCCCAGATAGCCCTGTGAAACCGTACACAGAAGACGGGTCAATAAGAGCCCTGATGCCAAATCTCCTTAAACTCGCTCTTTATTCATGAATATGTGCTGAAACAATCTTTTGGTGGTATTAGGGAGTTTGTGAACAGAGTACAGGCCTCTCTAATCCACTTTACTGAACACTTTGGACAGAAGTTTAAACATGCTCACTACTGCACTTTAAGCCCATAAAGAGGACAGATGATGTGCCACCTTTGGCTGGTCCGGCTGTGGAGGCGACATTTTTACTTTTTTAATTATCAGCTTGTTATTGTAGAAGTAATGAGACAACCTCCTGGAGGTGTAATTACTGCAGACAAATGAGACTGCGAGTGCAGTGATTTGGAGCTTTTTTCAAATAAAGAAGATACTGTTATTCCCTATTTTCTTTAACTGCATTAATTTTAATGTGGAAGATAAACATTTAAATTCTCTCTTAGCCTTTTGCAGGTCCTGCTCTGTCCACTCTAAAGACTGGAGTCGGCTTTGTAATACAGCTCCGCTCATTTTCTCAGTCCTCCACAGTTCTCCAGCTGCTCCAGTTTCCAGCTGCTGGGCTCAAATCGATTCTCGCCTGGTGTTTTCAGAGCTGAAATCTTGTACAGGAAATTAAGCTGGCAGAGTTTAGGTTTACTTCCTCAACACCACCACGATGTAAACTGTGGAGGAGGCTGCCAATTGTCACCTCAAATGTTTAGTTTTTCCTTTATTTAATTAAACTAGAGTGTCAAAATTCACACAGTAACGAATTAATTTCAAAATAATGCATGTACCATTTTAGTACTTTTTTTTCTCGGGCTAATCAGAGCAGGCTGCCTCACACAACAGCCGCAGCCGCAGGTTTAGTTTTATTAGAAAACCATTATTTTCATTAAATCAAACTCAGAGCTGTCATCAGTTCCAGGAACTGTCGGGGGTTGTGAACAGGAATAGTAAAGAAAATAAATAGATTCAGGCCTGAAGTGATGACGTCTTCAATACCTGCAACTGTGTCTGTCACACACTGATTATAACCAGCTCTGAACTGTGTCACACAGGAAGTGTCACAATGAACTTGTCTTTCAACAAATGCAGAAATGCCTCGCAGTACTGAACACACTGTTTGATCTGATAGACAAGTTATATCAGGAAAGAGCAGTACAAAGATATGACCATCACTTCAGCCACAACAGAAAACTCACAGACGACAACGTATTTCAAAGCTGCACTAATTAATCCTCTCACACTAAAAACACATCAGATGACTGGGCTCAGTTTCCTTCTGCTCTATAGAATATTTTAGCGCCTTTTAGCACATTATTTTGGTTTTAGAGACGACAAATTGTGCTCTCATCAACCCTGTTTCCAGCTCGACCAAACAGACTCAGGGAAGACTGAGGACCGTCGAGCAGCGGTGCCACATTGTTTCTCAGGAGTTGGTGGGAACCAAAAACGGAGCTACGAGCAGAGTGAATGTTAGATTTAAGTAAATTCTTTGTGCTGTCTAAATGAGCAACAGTTTGCTAACACATTTTACTTTTTAAAACTTAATAATGTGAAAATAAGTAAATGTGGTGCTTTGTGCTTGTTTCACTCTCACTAAGTAATGAAAAATAAATAGATATAGATGGATTTTATTTGACATGGACATCAATTACATTGGATGAACCAGATGCATTGCTTGAGTGTGTTACATGCTAACACTTGTCCACGGGAGGCTTTTTATAAATAAATGAATAAGTGAATAGATGAATGAATAAATAAATAAATAAATAAAGCAATAATACACAACAAGGTGCCCTGATAAAAATAAAGTTTGCTTGTGGTCATGTTAACTTACAGTCAGGTCAGTATCAATGAGAGTTAAGGCTAAATTAAATACAAGCATTGTTCCTGTAGCTACCTGCTAATACATCTACACTGTGTTGTGTTATTTCTACAACATCTGATTCCAATGAATTTTTCAAGGCCACTGCAGAACACAAATATGATGTTGTTACAGTAAAAAAGCTCGAAACGTGCCACACAGCAGAACGGCAGCATATGTCACTTTACTAATGGTTCATCCGACAGACTTTGTTGGCCCATCCCCCAGCAAACACACACTCCGCCTGTTTGTGGCGTGTCGACGAGCGTATCAGCACCGAGGAGCATTAATTAAGCTGGAGCGTGTGCACTGCACAGCTTTCTGTGTGGGTGTGGCTGCTGCTAAGAGTGTGTGTCTGTGGATGGGATGCACATATGTGAGTGGGTTTGTCTGCTTCGCCCCACAGAATGACCCGTAAAACACAAATACACACTCATACCTATAGAAACACACACACACACAGAAATCCTGAAGACTAGTGATCATACTCCATGACCTCATGACTCTGATGCTCCACCCCCTTCCTCTCTCTCTCTTGCTCTCTCTCTCTGTGTATCAGTGAGCTTGGTGCATCTTTCCCGGTGTTTTACACACATAATAAAATGCTCCATCCTGCTCCTACACACTCCTCCTCCCCCTCCACACGTTCTCCTAATGAGATAAATTAGCGCCTTGCAACAGATGCATGGAATATACACTAATGGCCACCATCTGTCACTCATCTCAGGGAGATGGAGTGAGAACGCAGCGCTAAATCCGATCACAAGCCCCTGGCAGAGCCCCACCACGGTGAGGAGGAGGGAGGAAGGCACAGAGAGAGAGAGAGAGAGAGAGAGAGAGAGAGAGAGAGAGGAGGACAAAAAAGGGAGAGATAAAGAGTACAGTACAGAGCGAGGTGGGGGTGGCAGTGTGGGGGTTTAGGTGCAGACTGGACCGCGGTGCAGTACAGTAAGTGGTGGAGAGGCGTTGGAGATGCAGTACAGCAGGTTAGAACTGGTGGTGATTCAACACGCACAAGATTTTTAAAAGTGTGGAAAGGGGGTTTGTTCAACTCCCTCTGGTCAACGATCACAAAAATTACAAAACACTTTGTTTTTTATATCTTGTTACGGAGTTCCTCTTCAGCTGGGTGACTCTGAGGTAACTGCAGGAGGAGGAGCAGAAAGAACTTCACATCCTTTTTCTTTAAGTTGTTCATTTATTTACACTCGTGTGTGTTGAGGTAATTGCTTCATTTCTCTAATAGAGTGAGAGTGTTTTGCTCATGTGTGTTTTGTCCTCCAGGGTCTTGGTTCTCCTTTCTCCAGTTCATTTAGAGCTGTGCTTACATTCACATTTAATGTGATACTTTAGTTATTAGGTTGTTAAAACAGCAAATTACACCTTCCTTGAACCTGATGTGACTAAATTAAATTTTTTCAGTGAGGAAGACGTTCAAGATGGGATCAGTGAAAGTGAAGTGACCGACCTAATGAAGCAGACACAGTGCATCTTCAGGTGGAAGGCAGTAATATTCATTTGATTTTGTATTTTAAAAAACAGCAAAGAATGAAAATGCAAAATTAGGTGAAATTAATGCAATTGACTCCAAGCTGGTGAATATACATTTGAAAGTTCTTCTCCTTCAGTCTTTTATTATCTCTTTAGTTTCGTTATTGATCCATCAGATCGATTCCTCATTCTCAATATTTAAATCCTTTAATACGGAAGATTATGGGATTTAACATCAGTCCTTGAGATGCAAAAACTCTCAGTGGAGACTGAAATTTTCAAGACAAAATCCCTTCCTGAGGTGAAGAGTGAAGTCTCTTTGTGGTAGATCAGCATTAAAAGTTCCTCCCAATATAAACTGGAGCTGGGGGGGGGACTGGTTTCCAGTACAATGCACCTTATTTGAATTACACACTAACTAAGCCTCATTATTCTGAGGGATTTTAAACTTTCTGTTGCTGATATTTTTAATATTTGTGATTGTTTTCAGTAACTTCTGTGTGAGGTGATGAGCACTTTGGTGACTGAACTGTCTTATTGTTAGAGTTAGAGGATGTAATTTGTTTCTGCAAAAGAGATCTGGACTTCAGTGAGAGCTGCTGAATGAAGCTTAACAAATTAACTAACCTACAGCTGCTTTATAACCGTAGGGTAAAAATATACATATGAAGATTGTATTCAAATCAAACAATTACTTTTGAAAACCACATATTTCTTTAACAACAATACTACCTCAGACTACATGAATATAGCTTTAGAAATCCTATTGGATTTCATAGGAACCTTTAAATAATGCAAATGACCATTTTGAGTTTGCAGCTCGCAGGGAGCAGCACAGCTTTGCACTTCAGTTCAATGTCAGAATGAGCAAGGAGGAAATTGTGTGCGAGAGAAGACTTAAGCACCTCTGCGAGGGGCTTAAGTAGCAGTCTGAATTGCACCATTTATGCATAAGGTACCTAAAAAAAAAATCACATGGAAAAAAAAAGCCTCAACGTCAACTCTCACTCTGGGATCCATCAGAGATATTCTAATAGAGCTTCCTCTTGACGGCCGGTAATTCCCTCAGCAGTCCGCAGAGCAGACGGACGTTCTGACAACCTGCTGCGGCTGTACCTGCGCCGAAAAAGTCAGCTTTTCACATCTAATGTCGCAGTGACACTTCCTCTGTGCAAATAGCCACAAATCCATTTATGGAATGTAATCAGACTATGATGTATTCCGGTCTGTGCCGTGGCCGCACTCTACATTAGCATGAAGCTTATGATGAAAGTGAAAGGAAACAATGAGGAACAAAAAGGGTGATGAGAAGGCAGACAAGCTACGCATCTCTGGAACCAGGAGAAATGAATCAGCCGCGGAGCTGCCCTGCTCAGCTTCCATGAGAACAAATGGACTAAAGCCAGCTACAATTAATCACTATTTGCATGGAGTTGGCCATAATTCTTTCTTAACAGGTTTAACTAATGACAACAAGTGGAAATTAATTACTTGTTCAAAGAAATTAAACAGTGGAGGCCAGTGGTGAAAAAAAATTAACTTTTCACAAGACTTTTGAAGAAAAACAATATAAGAGTGCCAATATCACAAAATAATTAAAATAAAAGCAAATGTGTCTGTTCATCCCAGTGGGAGTTTAATCTAATAGCAATTACATTAAATATTCATGTAATTAAAGTGAAAGTTTAAATGATGAGCTTTAAACAACCATTTCTTGGATGTTTAAAACAGAGGTTGTGTATGTTGGACAGCAGCACTGATCCCTATAAACTTCCAAATCCAGCAATCATACCACATCAACATTTCCTCCGAAGGCTTCACATAAAACCTAACTGGCCTCATAAAAGTGGTGTCAATGCAGCCAACCTCTCGTAAAAAAGCACTGATGAAATTCTCAGACAAAACTAGAAATGGCATCTGTAGAGAAAGAATAAAACACTGCTCTTCACAGAGCGGAGTCAGAATGTCAACCCCAGAATGTCGACCCCCTGTGACCTGTGAATGGTTGGCACCAGTGTTTGGTCAACTAGATTTACTTATGATTGTCAGTCAATTGAGATAATGAAAGATTCTTTCATTCATGTATTTGTTAATGTTTTAGAAAGGGACATACAACAATGACAGCAAACATATCCCATCCATACGGGGTTAGTAGAATACAGCTGTTAGAATATCTTTTTAACGCAGTGGAC
The DNA here is from genome assembly GCF_046630095.1 of Trachinotus anak. Taxonomy (NCBI): domain Eukaryota; kingdom Metazoa; phylum Chordata; class Actinopteri; order Carangiformes; family Carangidae; genus Trachinotus; species Trachinotus anak. The sequence goes on along the minus strand of NW_027273854.1, from coordinate 1,817,603 downwards.
CACGCCGATACACAAGTTCAGATATCACAATCAGGAGACTGTCTGCCTGTGAGGAACCGGCCCACAGGTCGTCTGTCCCATAGTTAGGTTCTGTTGCTAGGCGACATCTAGTGGTTGTAGTAATGACGACAGAAGCAAAGGGAAAAGTGCGGTGACGTAGTTTATAGAGCGACAAAGTCCACGTCAGGAGGAGGTTGGGGTGGATGGATGAATATGACACAGGAGAGCGGTGTTTGATTCCCATGTGACAGGAGCAGGTTATGTTGTTTCTATTATCCATGACCATTTGTTGTTATTGTTGTAACCATGACAACAAAGATTGTCTACTGTTGAGGAAGTACTTATTCTAATCCAAGTCACCATCTTTTCCTAAACCTAACTAAAACATGACTGTTGTTATAGTAACCATGGCGACAAATATAGGTACACCGCTCTACAGTCCATGTATTTATTATTGTAACCATAACAACCAAGGTCTGGTACGCCTGTAGGGGGGCTATTTCAGGAGACACTGCTGTGGGTGGTATCAGAGGCCTGAGAAAAGACCTGTTTGGTTGTTTCAGTACCGGGAGGTAAAAAATGGAAGTGTATGGGAACATCTCACTGCTCACACTGAACTCACTGCTGCTGGTGAGTGAACAATCATTTACTGTGTATTAATGAAATACACTGGCCCTGCAGAGCAGTGCGGAGCTGTTTTATTGAGCAGATTTTCCTGGGCTTAACAAAGCATCAGTCTGTCTTTTTCTCAGGCTGATTAGAAGGTTTGGTACGCAGCCACGTCCTTTCAACACACTCTTTCATTTTGTTTTGTGATTGGTTCCTGATTAGTTGGATGTAATTGGATTTTTTTTGTTCCTGTCTTTCTTTTCTTCCTTTGTCTGTCTCTTTAAAGTCCTTGGAGACTTGTGCAGTGATAAAGGGCTGTGGAGACAAACGACCTTGAACTTTAACTCGAACTTTGTCTGCCTCTCTGTCTTTTCTCTGTCTTCCCTTTCTCCGTCTTTCACTCCATCTTGCTCATCCTCATTTACATGGCCTGGGCTGCAGAGCTCGAACAATCCATTAGCTCGGCGAGGATGTTGAGGAGATCCATGCAAATAAGTGTGAAATTACGCTGTAATCAGTCATGTAAATCGCACCGGTTCTCAATCTGGGCATCATCATTTCTTTGTGCGTGTTTAGAAAATGGCATGCGGGGGCGATGGGTGAGATTTAGAGAGTGGAAGAGAGAGAGAGTGCGGGGAGAAGAAAAAACAATAAAAGAAGTATTTGACAAGGAAGAGGATATGAAAAAGCTTTGATTCCTTATTCAAAACTGAACTCATTTTTCCTGTTGGATTCAGTTTTAAAAAATTCATACCATGATCAGCAATGTGAGACTTCCAGCGCAGAGGTTTTCCAGCTCCTCTTTGATGAGGAGAAAGGAGAGGATGGAGAGAAGGAGTCTGATGAGACAGAGGGATGAACAAGCAGGTTTGTATGAGCTTTGTTCACAGCGCAGCTCAAGTACAACAGTGTAATGTACAGGAGAAAATCATCAACGAGGAAAGTTTTCATGTCAAAAAAAAAAAAAAGCTACATCGAAAAACTTTCTGACCATGATAAAAGGCTGAAATAGTTTATTTTCCGTTTGATAAAATATTCAATTAACAGAGAAAAGTTTAATCCCACTAGAGCCACCTAGTGTTTACTGGATGTTCTAGCCTGCAGTTCTCTCAGGTTTACTATTGCTTTCAACAGTACGAATCTGAACATCAAGTACAGCACGCTCATCGACTCGGACAAAAAGGAACATCAAGTACCATCGTAGAGAGAGTATGTTTTCAAGCTGACAGGATGAAGGTGTCAAAGGATAACAATGGCTCCACATTATCTTCTTATTTTTTTGAATAAAATCCCAAAGAAAAGACAGAAATCAATTATTATTTTACTCTGTTTAGACCGACAACAGCAATGTGTCTGAAAAGGTGGATTCCTCAAAAATGAGGAAATCCTCAAGATTTAAGCAAAGCAATGAAATATCATCCAGCAACACGCTGCAGTGGCCAATCAAATTAGATGGAGGAAAAATTGAGTTTCACAGTGATATTCTTATAGAGGTGTAAAACCCAGTGTCATCATATATAAACATCTGGGAAGTGTTTTGGCTTCAGTTCAGCCTCGGACTCATGGATCTGTCACGTGCAGTCCACACTGGCTGGGTGGTGTCACGTCGTTTAACACCCACACGCTTTACAAACAAAGTAAGTGCTAACTGTAGCGTAGCCAGGATGCAGACCATGATGCATTCATCAGCTACGTGTGGACAACAGGAATGAAACTATTCCATCACAGTACAAGTAATCTCATAAATCAGTGTAAATATATATAAATATAAAGGTGATACTGGGTAAATAACCAGACATGAATTGTCTGTTTTTCTTAATCCAGTAAATACCTGATACATGAAGGTACTGTAACACAAATCCATTAAAAACACAATACTGCCATAAAGCCGTTGTACTCACTGATTTGTAAAATTGCCCATAATGGCATAATATGAACAGAGATATTAAAAAGAGAGCTGACGGTGTAAAAGCAGTAAGATGAAATCTAAAATGGTATATATCTTTATATCCACAGGCAACCCACTCCACCCACAGCCTGATACAGAGCATGCCTCTGTGCAGAGAGCTGTTAAAAAACATCTATAAGAGCCATACTGTTACATACTGGTTAGGTGGAGAGACACAAAGTACTTGTTAGTGGGATTAATTCATTGACAGTTTTGCCTGTTCATTGGATTTGATGATAAACAGATGAAATATCAGCAGCTCTGCCTTTTCACTTGTGCCACATCGAAAAATAATCTGTATAAAACACCACACCATCAAGCCAAGACGAAGACATCTGAACTGCTGCAAATAACTTCTTAAACAAAAGCGAATCAGATTGATTTTCCATGAGAGTCAGTGGTTCGGTTTGTCGGGAGAAAGTAGTGCCATCAGAGCTGCAGACGTGGTGCTGGATGTGAGCGGGTTACACAGTCACCTCTGTGTCTGCTGTTGACTACCACAAGCTGTAACACAACACACCGTCTCGAGTGTGAGATTGCTTGTATATACTCGTGTGAGTGTGTCAGCATATGCATGTCGACAAGCCAGAGGGGGGGTGGGGGTTGGGGGTGTGAAAGCAAAGCACGAGAAGAGCAGCGAGACGAGGGATCAGGATTTTGGCTCAAATACAATTTGTGGAGGAGTCACTCAATGAGCTGACAGCCGTCAGTGAATCCTGGTGGGGGAGAGGGCTGAGCCACTGTGGTCAAACACACACACATATACATACACACACACTCACACACTCACAAACACACACAAACCCAAACACAAACACAGACAGAGATTCCATCAGCACCGGGAAGCTCAAACAGACAGATGGGCTAATTCGTGACTGACTGTGTGTTATGAAACATTATCTCTGTGTCAGTGAAATCAAAATAACATTTTGGGCGTAAAACGCAGAGCTTGTAACTGCCAACACAACACCACATGGCCGTGATAGATGCACGCGGACTCTGATGCATGGCCTCGGAAGAATGTTTTGTTGCTAAACTGCTGCAAACGCTGTTTATTGAGTCATCTGGGGTGAACCGCATGCAGCCGTATATGTTTGCCAATCGCATTCCCACCTGCCAGCGCCAAATTAAGCCATCGAATCAATTTCAAGAGTCTGGAGGAAAATGAAGGCCATTATAGGCATTGAATTTTATTTGCTCTCTATTCAAAATTAAAGGCTATTGACTGACGGCTTTGTTTTGTTCTCTTTCAACCACTCTACCACGGTGAGAGTGGGGAGAGGTGGCTGCGGCTGCATTTTAATGCCCTGCCCCTTTAACGGCCGGCTACAGAGCCACTTTATAATCCCCTCGCTGGGGATTTGTGTATGCGGGGAGTGTATTGTAGCTAACTGAACCTGGCTCACTGCTCTCTGCGGATGTTTTGTTGTCAAATAATGGGAGAGTGATGGGGTCCTACCCCGCTGCGAGCCACCGCAAAGATTAGACAGATCTTCACACTGGACGATTGGTGAAATTTATCACTGTCACTAGGTGCCAATCCAGGTTGTTTTTATTTTTTTTTATTTTTTTTCTCCCTCTGCCCCCCGCCCTCACCCACACTGTTTGTGGTGGTTTCTCATTTGGAACCTGCAAACCAGTTGTCATGTGTACTTTCCACTCCAATAGTGATAGCTTTAAGCAGCGCCTCAAAAATCACCCTCTGCTTCATGCTCTCTGCACAAATGCTCATCGCATTCTCTGTCTGCCGTGCATGGGAAATTTTGGGGGGGGGGGGTGTGTGGTGGTGGTGATTTGTGTTGGTATGGATGGATATGTGTGTCGTGACATTATTGAGCAAGTGATAAATCTGGAAAAGGAATGAAAACACACTTGCTATGTGACAGGTAAGCAAATAGTACATTTTCCTCCTTTATCTCCTTTGATATCAAGTCATTTCCTTCTCATTTCTTTATGGTAAAACCACAGGGATCTAACAACAAAATGCCGATTAGAAGATGTATTTTGTTAGAAGAATAACATCCAAGCTCAGATTCCCAGGTTTATTCTCCATATGTGTTGATGCTCTTTATGAGCCAGCGGACGCACCACTCAAAGAACACCAGACAACTGTGAAACACTTAATTTCAACACTGTGTGCAGCTGCGTTAATATGCACATGTGTGCAAACTGGTTGCCAGTAAAGCGTCAAGAGGTAAGGAGGATTTTTTTCCTTCCTTTAGTGAGTTAAGAGGCCACGTCTCTCGGCCTGCAGATTTTGATCCCTTTCGAAGCACTGCTGGAATTAGCATGCAGAAGAGAGCGCTGAAAGGTGCTCCAGCCCTTTACCCCCCCCCCCCCCCCCCCTTCTCTTTCACTCTGCCTCCCCCTCTTCCTCAGGTAAAAGTAATGGATTGTAGCTGGCTCTGGCCTCCGTCCTGTCGCGTCACGCCTGCTAGCCAGCCAGCCGGGCCGGGGCGGGAGGGAGCAGAGCTCTGGGCTCTGTTATTTAGCGTCCATTCCTCCACAGTCACACTCGCTAACTCTGAGGCCAGCTGTCCAGGCACACCAGGCCTCAAGGATGGCAGCCCGCCTTAACTGAGAGGTGACACCCCCCTCCACGTTCTTTAACAGAATGCCATCTCAGGCCAGAATGTTTGAATACCAATGCATTTTAAAAAAAAAGGCTCCTTACTGCAGCAGGGGCCAAGAGCAGTGATGTAAAATAAAAGGCACCTGAATTATGAAAAGAAATCAATGAAAAGAAATCTACTAAAACTTTCTCATGGCAGAAGGAGGGCTATGTGAAAGCTCATATTTTTCCTTTGACCTTATCATGAACTTATTGTTCTGTTCATCATCAGAGACAGGTCATGTTTTGTTGGATCAACAGCAAAGAGGCTCAAACCAGGAGGAATGTGGCATTTCTGATCAATTGTTTGCAATAATTTCCTGTTGATCCACTAATCCATTTTTTCAGCAGTAGAATCACATGGGGTCGCAGGTGGTGATGAACTTGCAGATTACTCTGGAGCATCCGAGCAGTTTTTTTAGCCCCTTTTAGAGCTTTGTAGAGTTTTAGTTTTACTGTGGGTTCAGTCTCAGTTTCCTCATCAGCAGCGTGTAACTGTGTCTGCTGGGTTTGTTAATAGGCGACTGTTGGCTTCACCATCAGCCCTCCTCCAACACGAACAACCACACAGGTCAGTTTCTTCAACCCTCTGATCGGCAGGCATTCAGGGTGTTGTATGTACTTCCTCAACATTAGACGATCTTTGTTGTTATCTTTGTTGTAACTGTCATGGATAATAGAAACAACATAAACTGCTCCTGTCACATGGGAATCGAACACCGCTCTCCTGTGTCATATTCATCCATCCACCCCAACCTCCTCCTGACGTGGACTTTGTCGCTCTATAAACTACGTCACCGCACTTTTCCCTTTGCTCCTGTCATCATTACTACGACCACTAGATGTCGCCTAGCAACAAAACCTACCTATGGGTCATAATAACAAATGACCTTTGGGCTCATTTTCACCATAACAGCCACATGAGGTCATATTACGTCAGGGTTGTGTGTCTGTCAGTTTGTTGTGGAGTTCTGGTACAAATGCTCAAAAAAAAAATAAAAACTTTAAAAATAGCCTGAAATACCACATGACTTTACAATGTGCATTTACATCCAGTTTGACATGAACGTCAACCTGCATCCGGATCCACGTGGGAGCAAAGGTCGCTGCTGTGTAATGTGTCCTGACAGTCACCCAGCACTCTCGCTGCAGCGAGCCCATGTTAATGGGTATGTAAATGTCCAAGTAAGTAGATGTGCAGTGGGATGTGCAAGTCAGAGTGAATGTTGATCTACAATCAGTGCAGGGGTCCCTTCACTGAACTGACAGCTGTCTGTGAATCCTGGTGGGGAGAAGCCTGAGCCACTGTGCTTAATGAATGTGAGCTCAGAATCTCAACCACACACACACATACACACGCACGCACACACACACACACACACACACACACGCATGCACGCACACACCGACGCATGCACGCACGCACGCACGCACGCACGAGCACGCACACACACATACACACACACACACCAGAATTATTTCTATTGCAAAATTAGTAAAACTGCCAAATATACCCTAACAGAAGAAAAAGAGTTCTTTGGACTAACTTCATCACAGTCATGGATGCTGTGACGGTGGTGATTCACTTCAGGCTGACGGCCAATGAGCAGCATTGTCAGCTGTGAAACAGGTCAGGCAAGCAGCACTTATGGGACTTTTCAAAGTAACCTAACAGTTCCAAAGAGGACAAATGATCCACATTACAAGTGCATCAGTCACAAAAAAAAAAGGAAAAGAAAAACTGCAAAATGATTTAATATCTCAAGGGGCACGAGTCTAGAAAATGAGGACAACATCTGCCAAACACAAAGTGAATCAACAAAGAGGAAGAGCCGACACAAGCTGAAACCGACGGGGATGTGAATGTGAGGATACACACTGTGCATCAGCTGAGTGTCAAACGCTGCTAATTGGAATGACAATCTAATATGATCCTGCTGTAAATCTATGTTTGCAGTGGTCTAAGTGCTTTTCCATTAAGTGATAATGTTCGTAAATATGACCTGTACAATTTGTTTTTCTTTCTCAGCCACATGCTGCATCAATGAAAGCAAAGCAATTTAAATATATCTTTCACACCTGGAAAGCATTTAGAAAATACAAACTGCCTGCGTCACTGTTTTCTATCACATTTCTCTGTGTGTCCTATATTTTCTTTAATATGCTGTGGATCACAGAAGCCTTTGGGTGGAACTCAACAGCATCTGCATCAAGGTTATAACAGTTTTGGATTTTTCATTAATTTTAAATTTTTATTTTGCATTTTGAGTTGATTCAGTTTCTGATTACTTTTCATTTGTTTGTGAAGCAGGTTTTCTGGTTTAGTTTAGTTTTTTTTTTTGAAAGTGGTCCCCAGTTCGACTCCTGACTGGCTGCACTCTCTATACTGTCCTGTCAAATAAAGGCCAAAACTGCCCAAAAAATTATTTAACAACATTTTAAAAATGTCTTCAATGAGGACAGATGAACAATTATCCACTAAAGACAACTATAACAGATGTGTCTTAGTCAGTGTTTGTTTCATTAACCAGAAAAATAGAAAATGTAGATGTAGAGACAAACATGAAAACAGTCACACAGACGGAGCCTTAAGAGCAAAATGTGTGTAATAGTGTTTCTGAGGTGAGATGCAGGTCGAGTCAATGTGAGAAATAAACATGAAAAAACTCAGAACACAACAAACTCAACAGTAACTCCTCTGCAGCAGTCGTAGGTGCTGCAGCTGTGTGGCTCATCAATGATGTTAATTAACAATAAAACGCTTCACATGTTGCACTCAACACCATTAATACAGTGAATGTTTTGGACACTTAAAGTGAACATTTACTGGTCGTACACTGAGAGCCAATCAGCTGGTGAGATACTGCTCCATGTGGCACAGCTAAAAAAAAAAAAGGAAGATAGATTTCAAAATACTGCAGGCTTTGAAATTGATAAAATATGAAAAATAAAGACATTTTCTCTGTAATTATAGTTTGTTTCAGTTACTTTTGTAAATACATAATACAGTAAAGCCTCCGCAATACTCAAGTTCAAATGCTGTTTGTCTAATGAAAGCAGAGAGGTGCGGGTCACCTGTAACAGACACAAGATGTGTGGAGCTGTGGCTGCAACGCTTAGCGCTGGTCACAACACTTGAGCAAACAAACCTAAAATCCAGGCTTTATATACTGATGATGCTGATACTGATACATAAAACAAAAAGCTTTAACAGACGTGATCTTGATCCTGTGGATCATCTTGGCACGAAGGTATGGAAATGTTTCAGCTTGTGTCCCTATGCCTCAGATTTTCCTGACATGTGAAAAGGGAGATGAAATCCAGTGACAGTGTTTTATTGTAGCATCGTTCGTGATGATAGTTATGTCTTCTTCATTTTTCAAGTAAGTGTATCACAGGAAACACCACAGATTCATCCTGTTTTCCAAACTCAGCTCCGGCGTAGTGAGGTGAAACAAGCGACGTCTCTGTTCACTTAAGGTGACAAACAAAAGCACAGTCCATTAGAACAGCATGCACAGACACACTCCTGCATTAACAAATGTAATCGCGTTGAGCGGCACATGTATTTTTTCATTTCTCCTGCCACTGCTTCATGAGGCCACAGTCACGCAGCTGCAATCATATCATAAGACAAAATGAATTTGAAGAGCTCGCTGTGTGTATCTGCCTTCCACGCTGCCTTAACTTCTGTTCTGCCTCCTCACTGCCAGGAGAATTAAACCTCACTGTGCAGTAATGGCAAAAGTGAAAACACTCCCCATTAAATGTGATAAAAAAAACAAAAACAAAAAAAAAACAAGCTGTGTTATAAAACCATGTTTGGAAAAATTGCAATACACGTGTCGTTCAACAAGATGTATTAGTTCAGGTAGCAATTTGTCTCTGCGAGCTGTTTTTAATGGGTTTTTGGAGCCGAGGACTTCCGGAAAGGGGAAGGCAAACATGCATTAGAACAGACAGTATGAGCTTTGAACTGGGACATTAGTGGGTTTAGATGTTTCCTGGGCAATAATGGCAAGAGAAAAACAAAATGCATCATCTCATAAACAACAGGAAGCGAGTTCTACACCCAAAGATAGCTGGCGTCCTGAGCACCCACATCTTCAGATTCACTCATTTGTATAAAAGCATTACAGATTGTGCTGTTTACTGCACGTGTACGCTGTGTGCAGGGAGCTGACAGCGCCTCATAAGACGTGTGGACACTGACAGAGTTCACGCAGTTTTTGCTGCATCACTCTTCAGCTGTAAAATGTGCTGGGAAGTGTGTTAAAACACAAAAAATGGTTCTTGTTCATAGAGATGGGGAAAGGTTTATGTAACCGTCGGCAACAGAGGCAGACAAGGGGGGTTAAAGGACAAGTCGTAAGGCCTACATGCTGTGACCCCCTCAATCTGCAAGTTTAAATTTTTCCATCCACCAAAATCTGTCACACGGCCATTTTGCTGTCTTTTTTTTTTAAACTTGCCCGATACGCAGGCAGCAATGACAGTCATCTCAGAATGTCATCTAAGAGAACAATTAACAGAGCAGCAAAAATGTGAGGTCAGATATAATTAACATATGTGCTGCTCAGCTATAATTGCTGTAGTCTAAAGCGAGTAATTAAATCATTCCAAGTGAGCCATGCAGACAATGACTGACTTGAGATTTTCAGATCTGCACGAGAGGGGCCGCTTCACTTTGCTCCTCTCCGTCGCACCGTGGGACACATGTACACAAAACACAAAACGCTTATAATCGAGTGGCTAACATGGAGCGAATGCCACGTGCACTCGAAGGAGAAATGGCGCATGGGAGCTAGACCCCCCTCCCCAAACTCTTCCTTTATTCTCAGGAATCAAAGCAGTTCAGTCGCGTTCTTCAGGTGCTCCTAATTGACGGCACAGAGATCGGCTCATTATGATACATGCATCGGGCCGGCCTGTCAGGCGGAGGGAGGAGGGGAGCGGCATTAGGCGAGTGGCAGGAGCATTATCAGTCTATATTTCACAGGTGTCAGCGGAGACTTGTCCCCGTTCCGTCCTCTGGGTGTCATTGGTTAAATGAAGGAATGAAAGTGATGTTTAGGGCAGAAATACAGGCCTGCTTGGACAAGGGATTATACATTGTTACAGGATGAAAAATTGCATGTGAACCTCGGATACAAAATCCAGGCTCCGGGGTTCCATTAATGTAATGTCTTAACAGCTATTCAGGATCACATTTACCCAGCATGCTTTAGGTGTAGACGGACAAGTGATCTGATTGGTGCAGTAACCTGGACAAACCATAGGATTGTCCACACCAGCGTTTATAATGAATGTTGGATGAGATCAAAGTCAGTGTCAATCAGAGGATTTCTTGGCTTTGTTTGACACTGAGGTTTGTTTTTAAATGTGACATTAATCTGTGCAGTTAACCAGCTGCCAGAGGAATCTACTGTTTCAGCTCATTTTTTAACAACTCTTCCAAATGAAATGAGAAAATGTGTCGTTTGTAACCTCCCTGCACAGCAACGTTTTAAAGTCCAACAATGAGAAGACAGAACTACTAGTGGTTGGCCCCAAAACCAAAAGAGACAGACTTTCTCCCGGGCTTGGAAACCTAAACCAGCAAAATAAGATGGGTTGTCTGTTTTTAACTCAACAAGATGCTCAGAAGCTCGTTCAAGCTTTCATTTGAAACAGACAATGCGACGAGGAGGACAGAGCAGATCTCTCCTGTACTGGCTCCCTGTATCTTTTAGAATTGATTTTAAAGTCCCTCTACTTGTGCACAAAGCACTTAATGGTTTGTCCGTCATTTTATGTCCCTCTATGATCCCTTAGATCCTCTACAGCAGGGCCTCTAAATGTTCCAGATGGCCCCAGAAATAAAACTGGGGAAGGGTCTTCACCCATTATGTACCTAAACTGTGGAACACTCTACCAAGAAATATTAGAGGGGCGGGCTCAGTGGACTGTGGACTCAGTGGAATTTAGCTTTCAATTAGCTATTAGAGGAGTAATAATAGTAATAATAATAATAGTAATAATAATATTTTTTTATTGTTTGATTATTATTATAATTATAATCATCTTTCTCTGAAATGTTTTCCGTGGTTTCTCTCTCTCAAGTCCTTTTCTCTGTTATACTGGTCAAAGCACTTTGAGCTGCATCCTGTGTATGAAAATAAATACAGTTTATTATTATTATTATCAACACACATGATCTGACATCGCTATGGTTAAAGTTTGGTTGGGCTCATGCAGAGAAAGAGAAAGACAGCGACTTGGGGAACAGCGGTGGTCATTGCTGAAAGAAACCAGAGGTGACTGTTGCTGTGGAACAGGAAGTGAACAGCTGTCTCCTGTGTGGAGGTCCAACATTTTATTCACCCGCCCCACTTGTGGCTCTGTGGCTCTATAACACTGTCACACTAATTCCTCCTTGGCTCCTGGCTGATGAGAATTATATTTCCTGTCACTCCTGCAGGGTTTTGTTGCTTGAATGTAAACATGCTGTTATTGGGCGTTTGCTAAAATGGGACCGACTCCTTTATAAAGTCCTGCTCTGCTGAATGAGAATCAGCATTTTGTCTCAAACAAAACCAGGAAATGCACAGAATCTGCACAACAAATTAATCATACTTAGTACTTTTTAAATGTGATTCCATGAGCAGCACAACCAACACCACCTGTGTGTAGTCGTTACAGCACAAAGCTTCCACAGCTACCTGTCTCACCAGGAGGCTCAGGCTCAGACTGCAGGCTGTGACCAGACGCTATAAAAAAACACATTTCCATTCATGAATTTGGGGAACTTGGGAACTCTAAGTCTTCAGTCCACCAAACTTACATATCTTTGGGCCATGAGCGGAAAGCGGAGGACCCGGGGGAAACCCACACAAGCATGAGGAGAGAGTGCGCAGCCTCCACACAGGGAGGGGGGGGCACCCAGTCCTTCCTGAGGATTTGTTTCTGTCAAATGAAGAAAAGCGTTGGCAACTTTTGACATTATGTTCTCAGTGGACCACGGATGAGGTCAGAAGCAGTACATCATCTTTTTTTTTCTTTTCCAATGGTAAAACTCAGCTGCAGAGCGTTTTGTTACAGTATGTCTTCTCTTCATAATAAACCAATATGCTTTCATCTCGTCTGACCAAGGTACCCAGGCCTTCCTCAGCAAATTCAAAACACTTTGCGTGTGCTCCGTTCTTGACATTTAAAATCATATGAAAATGAAAATGGATCCCAATTAGAGCAGCAGGAAGCAGAAGGCCCTCTTGGTTCTCTTAGTAACAAGCTGGTTTAAACATTTCCCCCCCAACGAAATGCCTTGAAAATTGACCTTCTCATTTTGTGAGCGGCGATAAAAGCAGCCTTGAGTGGCCTCAGATCAAGTTATTTTGATAGTCGTCTGCGAGGATGAAAATGTGAAAGTAAAAATAAGGCCAAGCTAAAGGAAGCATAATCACACGGCGTGTCGCCGCAGAGGTGGCCGCCTTTGCACTTCAACGCTCCACATAGTCTGAGTAAAGAAACACGACATTAACCAGCAGGTATTAATGTAAATCACAGGAGCAGAAGACGCTAATAACCATTTCAGGACAGGTGATTATTATTGAGGTGATCGCCGGAGGATTGACACTGGGTTCTGAATAAAGTCTAAGAATATATGAAATAATGTGAGTACATCCTACAGAGCTACTGGCATAAACACGCAGCAGGGAGGGGGGAAAAAACTCTGCTATATTTAAACTTGAGGGTGCCGAGGCAGGGATGTCGGGTGGATCACCTGTTGAAGAGCATTTATTTCAACAGGGGAACAAAGGTCAGCATCCTTGCTGGAGCTTTGATTGGCAGGCGGGGGAGCTCGATGCCCACAGCAGCGGCCCAGCGGAGCAGCCAACAGTGGCGTGTGGTTTGGCTGGGCCACATTTCTGACTCAATGCTGACTAACTGAGTGTGTCTGCTGACAGTGTGTCTGACTGATAGGATCACCCCGGGAGGCTCTTCCAGGGCCTTTACAAAGTGTCTCTGATAGGCCAGGCCCGCAGCACTGCCGCGAGGGCCCGCCGACAAATTAAATTTAAGCCCTGCTAATGCATAGCGTAATCACAGAGCGAGGTGGTGATACATTTTTCAGTGGGGTTACCATGGGCGCAGCAGAGGAGGAGCTCAGTGGAGAATGCGAGATGGCAAAAGAGAGGAGAGGCGGGCGGCAGCAGCTGAGGGAAAAATAACCGAGTGTGACCTCAGCTCTGCGCCGAAAAATCTCTGCTCTCACAAGCCAAGGACTCGTATGAAAGGACAACAATAACACGCCATTATGAGATGTAACATTTTGCTACGACCTGCGTTTCCAGGGGGAAATTTGAAAGAAAAGCAATTTCACATTAAACTATCTGACACAATGCAGGTCTGTGGAGTAGAAGAGCGGCTGGGGGAAGAGAAGGGGAGGCAGATAGCATGAAGTGTGTGTGTGCATGTGTGTGTGTGTGTGTGTGTGTATGTGTGTGTGAATGGTTGGAGGGATGCTGGTGGTGGTGGGGGTGTTCAGGAGCTTCCTAACAGCCATTGGCCAACTGGAGCGAGACACACACATCCCCTCTGCCGAGTTAAAAGGATGGAGTGGATGAAATTTCAAAGCCTCCCCTGCAGACACACACTCTGCTTTGCACACATCAGCACTGAGATGTTCACATATTCGACGCTGCAGCCTGGTTTCCTCTCCTGTGCGCTGGTATCAGACGTGGTTCTGCTGTGTTTAATGAGAAAACCAAACCCAAAGAAAAACTGCCTGACATGCATATGTGTGCGCACGAGAACGAGCCTCTTCCCACGTGCCCAAATGCCCCTTTTTATTTCCCTTCAGTGATGCTAAGAACTGTCCTTAATTAAAAACAGCGTCTCTGAGTCGTATATTTCCCATGATTACTTGCTGCAGGCAGCGCAAGGAAGTGAAAGTCACCGTGAGATAAGGAGGAAAGTGGCAGACATTCACCTATTAAATTCCATTCAATTATTATCGGTAACAATGGCGTTCTGATTAACTGGCACATTGACATCATTATAAGGCACAGTCCAGAAGCATCAACACAAAGACCAACTCTGCTGCCCTTGTACACACAATGAGGAGCCTCAGAGCTGCAGCGCGTTCAGCTCTCCCTCCTCTGCTTTTATTTCCCTGACTTGACAGCCTTGATTTGACCACTCGCTTCCTTTTCTTTACGAGCTTCTCTCAGACTGAACATCTGTACAGCCGCGTCGCAGCGGTATGTGCCATAAAACAAATGCAGCAGAGTTAGATTCCAACATATTAAATCATCTCATAATTTTCAGACCTCTTTTTTTTGTTGGTATTTTTTGATTTTTGTTTGTTTTCTTTTCTTTTCTTTTTTTTTGTTGGCAACATCTTTGTTGCTAAGCAGTCGTTGCTGTGGTGATTTTGCACTGCACTTCCCAGAGATCACAAGTCAGTCAAAGAGTGTGGCCGGCACTACATGACGTCTTCCTTGGTGAATTTGATGAAAGGGAACTTTGACTCCTCTTTTTTTTATTTTATGTGTAACTTGAAAGCTTCACACAGTTACTCAGTTTATTCACATGAACTGAAAGCATGAAAGACGTCATGTTCATCAAAGGACTGAACAGCATTTATGAAAGCTGTGTAGTATTTCGCTGCAGAGATACAAAAAAAAGGAAAAAAATCCTCAGGTTGTGACTTTTATTGTACAACACACGATGTCGTACATTATGAAACTGATACGAGGAAACTGCTTGACTTGCTGACACATCTAGAAGCTTTTCTTCCTCCTAACCGGAGATCTCTAACATCAGAGGGAGTCAGGTTCACCTATCGACTGGTCTACCACCCCCCCGGTCCTCTACTGGTATATGTACTAAGACACATCACCAGAATCACTGTCACCCTCTCTGAGTAATTACTGCGATTAATGCATGGATGGAGCTCGCCTCTGGCTCTGGACACTCTATCAAGACGTTCGCAGTAATAGATGAAAGCACATTCTTAATAGAGAATCTATAGAGTCTAAACCTAAGGAAACAAAAAAAAACAAAAACAAAACATATACCTTTTTGATCAAGACTGACTTTACCCACAATCCTCTTGGGGGAGATCGTTTACCAGCCTAGAAACAAGAGAGAAAGCGGTCGGGTTCTTCTGCCCTTGTCGTTGCGCTCGCTCTGACCTCTAAAAATGGACAACAAAGATCATATCACGAAACCAATACTAGCGCCAACGGCCTTTGCGCAAATTGATTTAGCCACCCAGAACTCACTCCCATCTCAATGAGGTGGCAGGATGCTCACAGCATATATCACTGTCACACAAGCACCCTCTAGTGAAATGTGATTTTTATCTTTATGAGCTTTTTTTTCCCCTGCCCTCTTTTTCGGTTACAGCATGTAGCTGGTTGTGATAAGTGATGTGAAATAAAGGGCTGGCGCATTACGCTAATACAGGTGCTCTCGGTGCATATGGGTGCTATCACACAGGGAGAATGACATTGTTGTGGTCCTGTGCGTTTGAAAGCGGCTGGTGTGGCAGCAGGGGGCCCGGGGTGTATGGCTCATAGATCACTAATGTGTGGGTGAGAGTTGTCACCAGCCAGCGCCTGGCTGTGAAGCACAACATAGTTTATGGCACACAACTGCTAGACGTAAGCATGAATCGTGGCCCAGGCAACAATGAGGAAAAGCGCACTAAAAATAGATGATAAGCTTTTTTTTTTTTTTTTTTTTTGCACTCGCCCCAGAAACAATGGCTCTTTTTGATTTTTCATGTGTTCAAACTGTGGTACAAAGGATAAAAGAAGCAGTGTATAATGTCTAACTGGGCCTACAGTAAAAGATCTGGCTGAGAGGCCCACACTAACCTGAAACGCACCCTCAGTGAAGCCTGGAAAGACACGATAAATGTTGCACTTTCAAGTGTGTTAAATGCACTAAGAGAGTCTGGGCTTCCTCGCTTTCCAACTGACAACCTCTGTTACACAGTTAATTACAGCCAAGTGCAACACAGCGCTGTGTCAATTATCATGTGCTTTAGCTCTCTCCCAATGGATATTTTTACTGCCTGGGTTTCACTGCTAAAGTTTCTACCTTCTTTTATTGCTATTCTGCCCAGGTCTCGAGGCTGAATTACATTCGGCAGACAGAGCTGTAAAAACAGAAGGGATTTAAGGATTCAGATTGGTGGAGGGTAACCTAATCTTCCCTAATTGGGGGAATGGTTCTCATTTATATCAGCCTACTTTAGAAAGCAAGCTGATCGGCAGGCTGCGATCATCCCAGGCATTTTACTCTGACGATTCATTTTCATAAAGGCCAGGGAAAGGGAGGTCGCCGCTACGGCTTCCAACACACACATATTAAACCTAATCATCATTAATCAAAGCACCACTCTTACTTAGCAGGTCGTGGAATTCAACATACATACGTAACATAAACACTGCACAAAGATCCCTCATGTGCTGGTTTTTGCCGGAGCCGCCATGCTGCTCGAGTGCTGTGAAATAACACATTCTGGGCTGCGTCGTCTCAAAATGGAACTAAAATGGTAATCCTCTGCCAGGCGAAGCGTTCTCGCCTCGCCAGATGCTTAGTTCTGAAATTTGCCTAATTGCCACGCTCAGATCAATCCCTTTTACTCTGCCAAATGAATCTGCCAAAGTGTGTTTGCGAGCGTTTTGTTGGCCCAATATGCTTTTTCTCTTGCAAAGATTTGTGTTTTCGTGACTCCCGGAAAAGGCCTGAGAGAGGTTTTCGGTCCCGGTGACATATCTGCACAGCCGGACGCGTGTCCACCCCTGCTGACCTGTGTGCCCATTAGCCATGGCGTTGCAGTGAGGGCACAGGGCCTATTCATCTCAGATCCCGCCACACACACACACACACACACACACACACACACACACACACACACACACACACACACACACACTGTACACCCACTCTTCATATGGCTCAGACACATGCTGTGGGTGGACTAAATGCGGCCCTTTGATCAAAGGGCAGTGTGTGGGAATGGACACTGACTTATTGACCTACACACACACGCATGCACACTCACACACACACACACACACACACACACACACACACACACACACACACACACACACACACACACTATAACATAAATATATATGTAAGGGTATGCATAGTCAAGTCAACTTTAATGATGCTTAGCTCTGTGGTGACACAATTCACTCAACAAACACAAACTCTTTCACCATTATTGATACAAACACACACACACAGACAGACACACACACAGACGCATGTGGGCACAAATGCTGAATGAGAAAAAGCTCATTTGCGCAGCTGCTCATTAAAATCGAGTGCATGTTATGAATGGCACACACACACACACACACCTTTTGGTGAAGGTGTGCACCAAGACAAACATCCATCACCCATTCATCTCCCGTCTGCACAGACCACACGTCTCCAAAATAATAAAACAAAAAGAGCAATGTCAGTAAAAAAAAAAAAAAAAAGGAGAGGAGGCAGAGGAGAGGTCCCTCTGTGTGTGTAAATATGGAAAGTGATGGATGAATCAGAAGTTTAGTCAACAGAGGAAACCTTGGTTCCAGCTGCCCGGCTGTCTGATGAGCCACTCTGTGCTTGTCAACAACATCCCCTATCGTTCTCACACAACTATCTACTCACAAAACCAAGACCCGCCCCCTTCATCCCTTCGGCAATTCCAGCATCCTCCCAGAGAAACACCTCCGACAGCAGAGCGGGCTGCTCGCAGCGGCGGCGGCAGCAGCGGGGATCTTGTCCCCCCCTTGTTTCCTTCTCCCCTCCCCTCTTCCCTTTTCCTCTCCTCCTCTCTATTTCTGTGCCTCTTCTCTCAATCCTTTTTGTCTCCACTTCTCTTTCCTCCCTTCCCGCGCTGCCACTGCGTTTGGCGCGGCGGATGAAAACATTAAAGAGGAAAAGAATGAGGGGGAAAAAGAGAGAGAGAAGCAGAGAAACCGACATTGGGAAGGCTGGAGAAGCCAAATTAGCATGAGAATACTCACAGTGTTGTTGCTGAAGGAGCGCAGGGATGGGAGCGCGGCACCGGTCCCTCCGTCAGATACAACCTGCACACACAAGATTGAAGAGGGGAAAAAAAGAAAACTAGGCTGTGAGAGCGGCAAAGAGAGAGGGGAGAGGAGGAGGAGGAGGAGGAGAGAAGAGCAGGACAAGGAGGAGGAGGAGAAGAAGAAGAAGAGGGAGGAGGGAGCAGAGCATCTAATGCAAGCACCAACAGGAGCCCAAATAAAGAAATAAAGGATTTCTCTGGGAATGTGTGTGTGTGTTGTTATGTGGGAGGTGGGAGGTTGGTTGTCTTTGGGAAATATAAAACACACACACACACACTCACACACACAATCACACTCACATGTGGGGTTGCACTTGGGTGCGCAACCACATCTGACAGGTCTGATCTGCAGTCCACCTACCTCCTTATCGCTACCTCACTCTTCCACAGCTCTATGCGCTCCCTCCCTCCCTCTCCCTCTCTCTCTCTCTCTCTTTCTACCTCCCTCTCTCTCTCCCTCTCTCTCTCTCACACACTGATGCCAGAGATTCAGCCGCTACAGAGGAGCTATCGCCCTCATCGCTGTATGTCTCTGAAAGAGGGAGGGCACCATCGGATCTCCCGCCCACCCACGCCACCCAGCCCAACTCCACCCCCTCCATCCTCACCTCCAGCTCCACCTCGAATGTACAGAGAAAGAGAACGCTTCAATTGAATGAAAGCAATCCCAGTGGCATTGAGGCAATTATAGAGGCTGCTGGCACTGTGTTCTGCCTTTTTCGTCCTCCCCTCCTCTTCCTCGTTCCCTCTGTCCTCTCCTGGGCTGATGGAGGGTCTGTTCTCTCTCTCTTTTACTTCCTCCGTGCTCCAGACATATGCCACTATTAATGTAGCTTCTGTCACTTCAGCTGTTTTGGTCAGATCACTTCTGTCTCCACTTCCTCTCTCTCAGCCCACGTCGAGCCTGCCTTCTACCCTACCTGGCCGTGAGGCTGCTCCACCACCTTATCCCCAGAAAAAGCTCCACAAAAACCTGACTATCACCTCCACCTTGCACAGTCTGACGGCACCATTCCGCTCCAGCAGCTACTGAGAGGTAAAATATATTAATCCTCCTGGCCTTATCGGGTCTTGCAAGGCTAGCACAGCATGGCACGGCACAGTGCTGAACAACACAAATGATTGAGGAGAAACTTTAATAACTGTCTTTTAGGCCGGACCTTTTGATGCATGCTGCTCCTGTATTTCTTTTCTTCCTTTTTGAAAATCTAGCAGAACATATATCACCAAAAAAAGAAAAGAGCTGTAAGTCAAACACCTCAGCTTCTAATCAGGTAGCCCTCCCTCCTTCCCCTCCACCCCCGCACGTTGCATCCCTCCAGCCACTACTGCACTTTATCTCCCCTCAATTAACATCTTCTGAGCGAGCCTCTATTATCTTAACCACACAGAGCAGAGAGGTCCTCTGAGGAGACGCCGTGGAGGACGGCTGAGCTGTGGACAGAGGGCTCCCAGCCCCGCTGCCGCCGCTGCAATTCGCAGGCCTAATTAAAGACCAAGTCAGACATGACAAACTGCGAGCAGAGGTGCTACAGAAACAAACACCGACAGAAGCGTTGCCTGCGCGGGTGCGTGTTGCCCGGAGGATTCTCTTTGTGAGGATTATCTGCCAGAAAACAGACACGTTCACGTCAACGTCATGACAACATCATCTAAATCTCTTCTGACTGTTTGCTCAATTTGATCGTGTTTATTTTCTACCTTCTGTATGGGCATTACCACAGTGTCAAAGCTTCCACTATAAATCATTCTCCACATGAAGGCGAGGCAGAGAGACAAGCCGTCTCGCTTTAAGCTCAAGGATTCCTATAAAATACATAACTGATGCAGTTGGCTGACATCATGCTTATATATGGCTAATTTCCGTTTTGTATGATGCCCCCTCTGCACTGTTTCATCTGTTTGGTTGCCCTCACCAACTTCAATTTCACCCTATGAAGCCATCAAACCACCCATTAAGCCATCAAGCTGCCCTCTTTGTCCTTGCTCCCCTGCCTGACAACAGTGAGAGCCGGAGTCGCATCCCCCTGCTCTCTCATCGCCGAGGTAGCCTGGCGATTTGGCTGGCCCTGCTGCCGACTTTGGCTCAGGCCAGACTATTAAGAGTATTCTATTACTGTTGGGTTAACCTGTCACGCTTGGCTGTGGCTCTCTTTATTGTCTGGCTGCTCTGAAAGGGCAGGGGATAAAACTCCATCAGCGGGACAAACGACCACACATGCCGCCATTCATCAGATGCCTGGGGTTTCCCCATAGATTCCCCCCTCATGGACGCCAGCCACCTCAGCCTCTCTAACGCCGCAGGGGTAGCCTTCGCTCTCCCTTAAAACATGAGCTCCCAGAGGCCAATTGGCACAGCTGAGGATGGACAGAGCGGTGTCTTTAGTCACATAAGGTTTCCCTCCTTAATCATGACTCAGGGAACAGCAGTTCTATCAGGGCTGAAGGAGCTAATGTATTGACTAAGATCAGGTAGTGCAGCAGGCGGTGTGGGGGAGTGATTAAGAAGGCAGACTAGTGATCAGCGGATGACAGGGGTCAATCCCCTGTTGGGCAATTGGGTAGTGGCCATGGGCCTCATACTTAGCCCCAACACACCAGCGAGACACTCAACACTACGAGTGTTTAAAATGTCAAATTCAACTTCACCCTTTGCAAAGGTTCAAAGCAAGGAGATGACAGCAAACGCTTTGGTTATTAAAAAATTCATATCGTAATGAAACAGCCACATTCCATCTTCACACATCCCCCTCCAGCAAACACGGCGCTCCTTTTTTCATGGGATCCATCAAGGGAGGGCCACAATTAAGTGACTAATTTGATTAGGAGATAATGTGAGTCCCACTTAATGGAAAGGACAGACTTCACAACACAGGCAGATTAGTTTGGTGGATGCCTGCTTATTAATTAAGACAGCCCTCCGTGCCCATATTAAGTCAAATGCACAGATGCAGTTTTAATGGGTCAGGGGTATGCCCAAGTAAGACAAATGGAAATTGGGCAAAAAAAAAAAAAAAAAAGGCACTGGTAACGCTTGATGATGGAAATTGAAAACGACCAAGAAACATTTTAATTAAGATTGTAAAGTAACTTCATTTAAAAAAAATGTTTGGGTATCCTCTCACATTATTTACCTATTCATAATGTAATAGGGAGCTGGGATTGTTGTTAAAGTACTTATCATCTGCAATTTCACTG
Organism: Trachinotus anak; assembly: GCF_046630095.1. NCBI lineage: Eukaryota > Metazoa > Chordata > Actinopteri > Carangiformes > Carangidae > Trachinotus > Trachinotus anak. The sequence continues at coordinate 1,796,150 of NW_027273854.1, read as the reverse complement.
TGCACTTGCTGCATTGTGCTTTCCACTGCGTGTCATTGCACACCATAGCAACAGCAAGTCATTATACTTGTTGAAACTACCTCTCTTGCTGCCATTCACTTTTTTTGTCTCTGATACGGCACCAGCCCTTCAGAAGAGCTCTGCCGCTGAAACACTGCTACAACTTGTGTTCCTTCCTTCGAAGATTTTGATGTAAACAGATAATAAATAATTTACTAATGAACTAATTTAATGTTTGAGCAAAAAGCAAATAAATGGGGCCAATTTTCTTTTCAGTAAACTGTGATTAGAGTTCTTGCCCTGACTGAGTGGCATTTACATAAAGGATGACACATGTAGACAACAGAGTTCCTGTGTGAACAACTCAGTACTAAAGTAATTTTCTTTCTGCCATCTCGTGATATTTCTTTTCTGAAGTCCAGCAGATTTTGTTTGTGGCTTATGTCCTGCATGCCCCAACGGCTGCCCACCGCACACTGACAATCAGCCAGATGGATCTCCAGTGCGACAATTTCTGAGTTCCCATAGGAAAAGCTAAAAAAGCTGCAACCGAAAAGCATGAGAGATTAAGGTATTTGCGGCAGTCCTTGAGTTTGTGCTCTGCGTCTGGCTGGCTGCGGTCCTCTGTCATTCCAGGCACACCGCACACTCCCAAGTGCTCTATTTACGATGGCCGAATCCCTGCTGCGTGGAGCGGGAAGGGTATAATCTCCCAGCGGTATTCTGGGTGGTGAATCTGCCGGTGTTGTCTGTGCATACCAATGGCAACCTCACCTCTGTCTAAGGAGTTATGATGTATAAAAAGAAAAAAAACGCCATGATGCGTCAAGATGCTGGAGGGGAAATGGGGGTGTCTGAAAACCCCTAGTGGAGAATACATTCTCATCACTCCCATCAACGCCACCGGTGCCAGTGTTACCACTTTGGCAGCTGTTACTCCTAACACCTGCCTCTGTGTGGTCACACTGTGCTGGATTCAATCAAGCAGCCATGTAAAACAGCACATCTATGTGGTGTTCTGCATACCGCCACCTGCAGACACGTGGCTCCTTCCCAGGGCTTTGATTGTCTCAGTACACAACAACGTGATAGAATTTCATTTGACAAGTGGACTGTTTCTGCAAACTGAGAGGTTCAGGAGGATGTAGGTTAAACTGCTGCAAGATCTTTGGATCATATGTGGGAAAGGAACAACTCCCCGAGCGAGTATACGCAGCTTTAAAACTCTCACCGTTTAGAAGAGTGCATGACGCACATGCACATATAGTTACCATGTACATGCCATGTATGAAAACCCCAGGGTGAAGAAGCTTAATGAAGCCACGTGAGGGGCTTGAGACTGCAGAGCGCGGTGTCAGGTGACTTCCCTCCTGGCTATATGTGCGTCTCATTGGTATGTGCAGCGCGATGAGGCCTTGGCTCTCTTCTGATTATGATGTCTGCGGATAGCCGGGCCAGCCCAGGAGAGAGCCAAACAGACAAGGCTGAGGTGGAGGGAAGATTCAGAGAGCCTCTGTTCTCTCACCGGGGGATCCCCCACATCATTTAGCGCCTCATGCAGATCGCTGCTAGTGGCAACACAGCCCTCCGGGCCCGGGGAATTAATGTACCAAGCAATGGCAGAAGTGATTTATTAAAATAACACACCCTGATGAGAGAGAGGAGCCAGGGCTGCTCTTCCCCAGCTCGTCCCCATATGCCGCAGAGGGAGGAAATGGAATCATATAGGTGCTACGGCAAAAAGCAACAGAGGAGAGACTGAGAAAAAGTGGACAGCCACTACACAAATTGTGCGACAGTCCTCGCTGTCATTGCTTATTTATTTACCCTCTTTCCATTTGAGTCAGGCCTTGTATTAAATTGATCCCTCCTGCTGCGTTTTGCCTTGTTGAACAAGCGCAAAGCCCCGTTAAGTGTCTGTGAAAGGCTGGTGATTGTGTTTGCGGGCGCCCCGGGTGCGCCGCAGCCGTCCGCTCCCCTCTATCTCCCCCGGACAGACGGGATTAGAAGCTGAGAGAGGGGCTGAATGACCCTCTGGGGGAGGGGGGGGGAGACAGGCAGGCAGTGAGCAGCTTGGTTTAGGGCTCACACACATAAATACACACCAAGAAATACAAATATGTGTACAGGAGCAGACTATGCATGCTCGTGCACACACATTCACCCCAAATAGATGCATGGCCTTCCAGAGGCTCAGCCATGTGCAGAGGTATACGTGCACTTATCCGTGACCTCACACATTAGCCACTGTACAAGCACGTAGCCTCACACTGCTGATGATATGACAACATCTGCCGTGTTACCAAACATCTGCTGTTTAATAGCTCAAATCTAAGCTCTGATATTTTATTATTTTTCCTCTTTTTTCATGAAACCAATTGAGATTTGCACAAATTCCCACCAACATCCTCCCTGAATGCTACGGTGGAGTGGCTGCAGACAGATACCGAAGAGTGAGGCACTTTGTGGACTGAATGAAAGGAGTTGATGTGGTTGCCCACTAGAACTGCTGATGCTTATGCACAGTCAGGCATGGAGTTGTAGACGGGATGTTTCATATTTACATACATTTACATCTGAGACACTGAGCTGGCACTCTTATCCCGAGTGGCTTTCTATACGTGATGGAGAGTGGAGTCATTTCAAATGACCGAATTGTGCTTCAGGCAGCTGACAATGAGGAGAGCAAAGGTTAAAACTCGATTCGCAAGATGAGAGAAGAAAGGAATCATTGAGTAAAAGAGATCTAGTAGGAAAAGGAACAAAGTAGATTTTTTTTCTTTTTGGGAGACACTGGTAAAATCAGGTGCAAATGTAGCATGACTGAGGTGGGAGGCTGGGATTTGAAGTGTTCCTCCTGGAGGAAAAATGGATGCCCGGAAAAGTAACTATGCTCTACATCTGAGATCCCTGAGAAGCTGCAGTACACATTTCCCAGCCTGCTCCATCTGATCCACTGAGCCCTGAGGGAATGTTACCGCACGGTCGCCCCCCCGCCTTCCCCTCCCTGCCTCCGTCAAAGCAATAGAGCAGCACCCATTCACATCAAGGAGCACACTTTGAATCCATTCAGATCAGATGATTACGATGCCGGGCACCTTCCTCGACGGGGCAGATAAGTGGAGAGGCTCCATTCGACATTTACATCTCATACACCTCATCAAACACCAGGTCTTTGTAGTCATGTGTTACATTTGAATAAAGCAAAGTTAGAATTTTTAAGCAGTGTGAAAATTCATCAAACCTCCCGGCCGCTGAGGCCCTTGTCTCTCCTAGCAAATAACTCTTGGTTACCTTATTCAAACTGAAAGTGGCAGGGCTCAAATCAAATCAAGTCAAATCAAATTGTGCTTGGATGAAAAAGTGAGGAGTGGGGAAGGAGAGGAATAAGAGGGCTGGAAAACATTTTCTCAGGGAGTTCAAGTTCTTTCTACCTTTTAATAGCTCAGAATGGCAATTTACTACATAACGCAGATGAATTTGCACAAAGCTGTCTTTAACGCCGCAACAGTTTTATTGAAGACCAAGTCAAGTGGAGAGGAAAGTAAGCAAGTCGGTGCAGAGAATACAAAGATCAGCGAGAGCTTTGCCGAGTTTTATACATGTAGCGCTCAATACTGTGACCTTTCATTGTATAATTGTGTCACTGGATGTCTGATATGAGAAATATATAAGAAAAACACAAGTGTTTATCCAAAGACCTGAATAGAAAGACTGACAAAAGGAGCTTATGCTGTAAAAACCCATAGAAGGCATTAATAGAAAAAAAATGTTGTTCACTGACATACCATCGTGTTACAAAAGTGCATTCTATACAATGAACGGATCCAGACAGAAAAAGAGACAAAGGCGGATGAGGTAGGCAGACTATGGGATACAGAGCGAGAAGGCAACCACGATTCATACCGGCTTCCTCTGCCTTCAGCTTGAACTTTCGTGGCAAAGATGAAATAAAATAACAATGGGTTACCATAGCAATAACAGTGGCACACATAACTAAGTAGTATGAGAGATGGGGAACATCTCGGGGGGGGGGGGGGCATCCAGCTTTTATGTGTCAGCCGCAATCCTCCATCATCAAAGCTTTTCTCCACTTTCAGTGCCAAGACTGAAAGACACCAGTGGATCATTAGTCTCCAGTGAAGAAGACAGTCATTTATCCATGTTTCTTTTTTCTGTTCCTAAAAGTTGAGAGTGAAAGAGGGTTCATGTGTGTAAGAAGGAGAAGGGACAAAAAAGAAAGAGGGAGTAATCTTTTTTTTCAGCAAGTCAATTTCTCTGGGCACTAACCTAGCTCCCTTTGGGCTACCTGTGCAGGTATCAAGCCTGCGGTCTGACGGGCTTCTCTCTCTGTGAAGCAGCAGCCCTTTGCAGCACATCAATACACTGAACTTTTCCTGCCAAGTACCTGAGCTCTCCAGCATGACCTGCTCCTCCTTTATCTATTCTGTTTAAAGATACTAGTTGCGGGAGAAGGAGCTTGATTACCTCCTGGGACAACCCTGCTCCTCTTTAAGTTTGCCAAGTGAGAAAGTCTTCAGAAGTTTGTTGACAGATCTCTGCTGCTGCGGCAGGAGGGAGCGATGGACATGGTAACCTTGGCTCTCCAAAGGACAAACGTAGAGTTTTGAAAAGATCAAGCAGGAGGGGATTTTGTTTATGGAGGAGACAGGCAGGAACAGGATGGAAAGTATATATCCTACTACAGGCAAAGCATTCCAGGTTTCCCCTTCTACTTATGCGTGTGTGATCAAGCTAAAGCGGCGTCCCATGATGCAACACAAATGAGAGCAGAACAAGTTAAAGGCAAGAAAATATCCTAAACCTGTGGAGTGGGACTAAAGTCTTCACTCAAATGTGTTAAAATGGCAAAGTTGAATTCCTCCACTGCATTCTTCCATTGAGGCATCACTCAGGCCTGTTCCTGTACGTTCTGTTTCTGTGAAGGCCTCTGTCAATATTTGTCCAAAGCAAAAGAAAAAAATGCATGAAGTAACTGCAGGACAAGTGCAAACACTGGCATTGAGAGTGTGCAGTGTATTTGGGAAAGATGATGAATATATTGTTGATATGACAACATTTTTCAAAGCACGAGGGGTGCGTTCACCAACAGTTGAATAAGTTGTGTACAATATAGAGAGTACATCTGGTCAAACCTGTATAATGTATCAGGAAAGTTTAATATGTAAGGAATGTGTTTTACAAGCCATACAGACTTTGTTTTCAAAAGCAAAGCAAGAAATGCATAAAAAAGTGTCTTACAAGCAAACAACTTGGTGTCTGAGTGATTCAGCACTGAGGGTGGAGAAAGACAAAAAGATAGAATATAGAAATGCCACACATCTCGTCAGGCCTGTACAACAGAATCACGTCAGGCTGTGACTTGACGTCCAACAGGAAAGTTTGAAAACACAGAGATTCTGTCTCTAATCCGCCCACACTGTTGTTTATGTGAAAATGTTTGTCAATATTTTCCAAAAACAAAAACAAAAAGACATAAAAAATGCATGAAGCATCTGTTGCAAAGGTGAACAATTTGCCATCCAGGCAGTCCAGCACTGAGACGGCAGTGTATTTGGACAAGATGATGAATATACCATACATCTAGTCAAGCCTGTATAATGGATCCATGTGTCAGGGTGTGACTTCGAGGTGTTTCCTGAGGAGTGCTGTGTGTCTCCTGGCCTTTATGGGAGCCAGTTGCTTGTGTGTGTTTGTGTGTGTGTGTGTGTGTGCATGTGTCTGGCTTTGTAGCTGCTGGGCTCCACAGGTACACAGGCCATCGATCACACGGTGCAGCCATTATACACAGGCAGGGGTGGAGGTGGATAATGCTCCCACCGCTGCCACCGCCGGGGCCTCGACCGCTCGCGGGTCAAGCGTTTGGCTGGCCAGCGGTAATCAAGCCGACAGCGGGCCGCCTGTCTGCATGACAGATAACGTCACTAACACTCATCTGTACACACAGGCACGCAAATACACCCACCCTCACACACCCAGTCCGCTGTCTGCTGCCCTGATGTAAAAATAAGCATATGCAGGGGGCAGCAAAGTTTAGCATTAAACAACAGAATCTCCTGCTGAGAGAAACTGATATTAAAGGGCGCAACCAACAAGTGTATTCTGCTAACAAGATTTGTCTGTTTCCAGCCTAATGTGTCTGTCATGTTGTGCTGACAAAACACAAAGAACACAAACACAAAACACAAGCAGGTTGTGTTGTGATAGTTCATTTAAAAAGCTACTGAGTTAATTCAGAAGGAAATATTCTTTCTATGTTCATAGCCGAGTAATATGTTATTCAAGTGTAGTAGCTCAGCAGTTTTGTGTGTTTTTAATAAATCTCTCTCTCTCTCTCTCTCTCTCTCTCTCTCTCTCTCAGGGATTTGTTTATAAACCAAAAAAAGATAAAATAACACCAGCGTTATCCCTTAAAGCTGCTGTATGAGATATTTCTGCAATAATACACTAACCTCATTAACTTCAAACCAGGAAATGAGGCAGAAATAAAGAAGAGCGTTCTACCCCTAATTGTGAGACCAGCTGAAGAGCTGAAGATTCAAAACGGGCGAGTTAAATATAAAACTGTCTCTTAAACAGCAGTGAGCTTGTAGAGCTGGGCTCAGCAGTGATGGCTCCACCTGTTCAACGCCTCCACCCTCCACCACTCAAGAAGACAGTGTGTACGCACTGATAAGAAAGTTGTGTATTGAAAAAAAGAGAAAATCAAAATCTGCCATTTGTTGTTACCACATGCAGAATCACCCCTGAAAGATATCTACAGCCCAATTAAACACAAGAATGCAGATAGATAATTTAAGACAGGCAATATTTGCTAAATTTCTAATTTGCTAAAGTAGCAAATGTTCGTGCAAGCTTCACATCACTGTCGACTCAAAGTCAAAACATCTGCTGTTTGAGCTTCCAAATGGCAGGTGGAAGACTGAGCGAAAGGAAGCGGCTGAGAGACAGACGGGGAAGGAGACAGAAAGAGACGGAGACAGAAATAGAGGAGAACAGATAAAGAGAGGGGAGAGGATGTGGTGGGGAAGCGGAGCGTAGTAGAGCCAGCCGCTGGGACTGTGAGGAATGAGCTGGCTGTGCTATAGGAGGCCTTAATGAGCATTCTCTCTAAACCCTGGAGAGTCTCTCTACAGCTCTCGCCCAATCTCTGTCTTTTCTCCCAGCCAACGAGGTACAGACACACAAAGCTGGTTGCACGACGGCGTATACTATGCATAGACCTGTGCAGCACATAGACAGGCCAACATGGACTCAAACATGCACACGCGCCCATGTCTGAGGTACTCGCTGGTGAGTCTGAATTTGTGGTCTCTGCAGGGCACACAGCCCCTTCAAATCTTCTCTCATAATGAAACAACATTTACAGGCTACATGACACAGTTCTCTCCACTCCTGCACACAACACTAATATCTTGCTCTATTTCAATTCCGTGGCATTAAATTGGTACAGTGAAGTCATTGTGGATCCTAATAAACCAATAAACACCTCTGAACCAAAGGGAGAAGTGTGGCAGCCTCAGATAATGACTATTTTATGCATTAGTAAAACACCTGTGGTAATAATGGCTTCCTACTGCAGGTCCATATTTTTTCTCTCTGCAGACTAATGTGCCCTTGATTCTCTCTCACTTATTACCCCTCCAGCTGTAGTTATGGACTGGGGGGTATGGCAGAGGTACCCTTGTAAGTGCCTGTGTGTAAAAGCCTCAGGTTTTATTCCCACCCCCTTAAAACCAGCTCCTTTATTTTTCCCTGGGAAATGGCTGAATGACAAGGTATCTGGCGTCCCTGAATTATGGCTTGATGCGTGTGGGCCTGAAAAATGGAAAAATGATGAACAACAGGACAAAAAAATACAGGGGTGAGCAAGTTGCCGAGGCGATGGGGACAGCTGTAAATCTGGTTCTGGGACAGGGCAGGAGATGAGGCAGGGACACAACCACAGGAGCGTGCAGGTGTATCTATTGTCTTTGTTGTCTGTCTTACTATGTGCATAGGCATCTGCAGAGGATGAAGAGAAGGACACTTTTATTTAACAAAGTGATTAGACCTCTCGGTTGCCTCTTAATTCCAGCCTTGAGTGGTTGTGAGGCAGCTGCCCCTGAGCTGGCCGGACCTTGGAAACCATCCAGAGCCTCTGAACGACTCACTCTCATTAACTATTAACCAGCGACTCGGGCCTTAAATCATCTCGGTGGTCCCCAGCCTGCTGACCCTGCAGTGGATGGTGGAGGCAGCAGCAGAGCGGTGTTTCATCGGAGCCAGCCCACCGGACACCCTGCTGATTTAATGGGCTACAATTACACTGCTTCTGACACAATATATGGCAAACATTTATAGATTTCCCTCCCACCAACTCCACAGCCAACAGAGCCAATACATTCTCCTCCACCACCACCACCAACCTGCCTGACAGCCAGAGTGTTCCTAAGACTAAATTACATGTCTTGAATGCAGCTCAGCACTGACCTAGAGGCCAGTGCATATGGTAAAATGCTGCACTGCCTGAGGCTATTGCACCACATATAGAGCACATACGAGCAAACTATACAGGAGGCCATCACTCCACTTGTAATGCAGCTGTTTATTATTTATTTTAAAGCCTGGTGGAGGACTGAATATAGCTGCTCGCTAGTTGTTTTAAAGAGCCGATGTAATGAGGAACTAGCCGTCACGGTGGAACCATATGGCTGGCCTGCTATTTATGTATAGCTGGTCTGATTAAGTCAGGTCTGGAGGCCCCAGAGTACAGCAGTTAGTTGATGGTGACTGGAATGGGCTACTAGGACGCCACCGAGCCCAATCAAGCGCAACGGAAAAAAAATTAGACAACAGTCCCCCGAGAACCATGCCTTGTTTTTGTTCCTTCGTTAAAGAAGACATGTTAATGTGCATCTTACGATAAGTGGATCACAACTAAGATAGCTCACAGTGCTCTGGGTCATAATCAATCATACCGCTGATGTCTATTGATTCTGTCAAGACTGGTTATGACGTCTGAGGGCTCTGCCGCCATCAACATGTGTCTCTACTCTGAGCAGCAGTGGCTGGTGCACACCTCAAACCTATCAACCTCCATCCTTACCTTCTTTATTTGAACTAAGCCATGGAGCTGAAATTCTGTCCTCTACAAGCACGTTCAGGTTTGTTCATTTCTTTGCTAAAATCTTACATTTGATAACTTTTTCTGCCAGTTTCCTTTTTTTGCCCATGATAATGTCCATTGTTTACGGACTAAACATGCTCTGAAAAGTCCGTAAATGTCACATTACCATCATTATTTTTCTTTTATCAATCTGCACTTTCAACTATATTACTATGCAACATAAGTTAGTTACATAAGAGTAAAAGAAAAATAACAGAAATGTTTGTATCTTGAAACGTGTTCAATGACGAACAAACTTTACCTGTATTTGTCCAGTGACTGATATTAATTTCTTACCATTTAACCAACCTTGACCCCACACACAATCCACTGTCATCTGTACTAATTATGTTGTGTCACCAGCTTTTCTTTGAAGGTCATCTCGCTGAAACAAATGTCTCCTGGGGTGAACAGCAGACTGTAGTTCAGCTTATCAACATCTCTCTGAGTGGTAAGGCAGGAGGACGAGGGAGTGATCAGCCTGATAATCTGACTGAATTGCCATTTCGTTTTGACTTAATTATTTGGTCTGAAACTGTTTTCATATTTGATGTTTTCTGTGTGGGAGGGGGTTGTAATTTTGCCCTAACCAGTCAGTGATTGATGTATCCATTACACAAATGTATTTTCATTAGACACAAGTTGTGGTAATGGTTTTGAGGAATAGTTTAAATGTGTCATGTCAATCAAAGATATATGCCAGTTTAAAAATGGTAATACAGTGGCAAGAAAAATAAGTGAACCTTTTGGAATAGGGTTGTGACCTATTCACAATAGCAATAGCACAATAACATGGGATCATCCTGTATTTGAAAAAAAAACCCCACGTACTTATTGAATCAATAAATACACAATAAATACACAGTCTCTCCTGAGTTTTTGTAAATGTCATTTCATTTATAAAATATGTCCTAATAGTGCTGTGAATAATGTAATGTGAAGTAGAACCACACCAGTTAAAGCTCACTAGTGGATTGGAGAAGTTTCTCAGTGAGCGGTAGGCTGACAAACTCTGTGTGCTGTGAGAAATACATGTCAGGTGACGTCAGGGTTAGTGGTTTCCTTCTACAGGTAAAGGTGGCAGTACCCTCAGTCGCTGTTGGTAACGAGGTCCGAAAGTCCACAAGTGAAACATAAGAGACTGTTGAGATATAGGGCCGAACGAGAGACTGAATATCAGCCCTGTCCCTGGAGACGCACAACATGGAGGAAGTCTGATTTTAAACAACACGCCACAGCGTGTTACCCATGACCGCGCAGCTAAAGAGCAGACCTATATTATAGTCTGTGTTAGCCTATATTATACAGTAACCAATAATAACAAGGCAATATTCAGCAAATTGATCATGTCAATATTCCATTCATTCACTTAGTAATTTATTGTGTAATTCATAAATATGACTGATAGCCTAGATTATTAATATGGGGGTGTATCCCTGGGCCGGCACGGTGGTGCAGTGGTTGGCTGTTCACTGGCACACAGTGAAACGGTTCTGGGTTCAAACCTGAGGCCTTTCTGTGTGGAGTCTGCATGTTCTCCCTGTGTCCCTATGGGAACTCCAGCTTCCTCCCACAGTCCAAACACAAGGTTAACTGACAATTCTAATGTGGGATGTAATGTGAGCGTGAGCATGACCGGTTGTTTGTGTCTATGTGTCAGCCCTGTGATACATTGTACCCCGCCCTCGCCCAGCATCAGCTGGGACTGGCACCAGCCCTCCTGCAACACTATAAGGATAAGCAGGATAGTGAGTGAATGAATGAATGAATGAATGAATGAATGAATGGATGGATGGATGGATGGATGGATGGATGGGGGTGTCCCTTATTTCTTCACACAGAAGGTGGCGACACTACTTTGGAATTATCTCAATTTCTGTGTAAATTTAAATACAAATTTGGTGAGATATGATAAGATCTCCATCCAAGTTACAATTACAAACAAACACAATCTGTTTAACTAATAACACAAATCACTGAATAATGAAAACATCAATCAAACATTCACAGTGTAGCTGGAAAACCTATGTGAACCGCTCGGCTAATGACATCAACAAAAGCTAACTGGAGTCAAGAGTTATCAAACTCCAGTCCAGTCAGTGAACCCAGATTGGAGATGTGGGTTAGAGACACTTTAACTTATAGAACAACACTCAAACATTTAGAGTTTGTTGTTCAAAAGAAACATCTGCTGATGTAAAACATGCCTCAAAAAAAGATCTCAGAAGACTTAGGATGGAGAATTCTTGATTAGCATAAAGCTGAAAGGGGTACGGAGTCATCTCTCAAAGAGTTTTGATCTTCCTCAGTCCGCAGTCAGGTAAACTGTCTGTATAAATGCAGATGATTTAGTTTTGTGGCTACTTTCCCTAAAAGTGAGCATCCAGCTAAGATAACTCCACAGGCACAAGGCAGAATAATCAGGAACGTAACAAAGAAGCTCAGAGTAACAGCTGAAGGCTTAAAGGAATCATTGGAGCTGATTAACATCTCTTTTCATGAGACTGACAAATGCAAATCATGGAGCATGAAGTTTGGCTGATGAAACGAAGGTTTGGGAAGAACATGCAGCACAATGTATGATGTAAAAAGGCCACTGCATATAAATATGAAAACATCATCCCACAGGTGAAGCAGGGTGGAGCGAGAATCATGATTTGGGGCTTTACTGCCTCTGGGCCTGAGGGGAAATTAATTCCCAACTATATCAAGGTCTCTTCCAGGATGATGTCAGTGTTTCTGTCCACCTGCCGAAGATGGGGAGAAGTGATGCAGCAGGACAATGACCCTAAACATCAAAGTAAATCTACTACAGAATGACTCCAAACAAAGAAAATCCACCTTCTGCAATGGACCAGTCAGAGCCCAGACCTTAATCCAGTAGAGATGCCGTGGAGTGACCTGAAGAGAATCTTAAAGAATATGTCTGAGCTGAAGAAGCTCTATAAGGAAGAATGGTCGAACATTCCTCCCGAGCACTGTGCTTTTCCTACTATGACAGGTCAAAATGTCTGTTGTGAAAAAGGATGATGAGCACAACAGCAGACCTGTTTCACTTACTGAAAAAAGCAGAGAAGTAGAAGAAATAAGAAGGTAAGAATAAGAAATAATCTCAATAGTTGAGGAAAAACTAATAGGCACAAACCAAAAAAAATAAATAATAATTCTTAAGCCCAGCACTTAGCACCTTAGCTAGGGGTGTATGCTGAGACTGCCCTCATGTAAAAAACAAGCCCACAGGTCGTCTGTCAGCAGGTCACTATGACCCATCGTTAGGTTCTGTTGCTAGGCGACATCTAGTGGTCGTAGTAATGATGACAGGAGCAAAGGGAAAAGTGCGGTGACGTAGTTTATAGAGCGACAAAGTCCACGTCAGGAGGAGGTTGGGGTGGATGGATGAATATGACCCAGGAGAGCGGTGTTCGATTCCCATGTGACAGTAGCAGTTTGTGTTGTTTCTATTATCCATGACCAGTGGACAGAGTTAACTACCTTATCATTATTATCATAAAGATAATCTAATGTTGAGGAAGTACTTATGCTCACTCAAATCACCATCTTTTCCTAAAACTGACCATTTTTATAGTAACCATAACAACCAAGGTCTGGTCCACCTGCCACCATAGGGGCAACATTTCGGGAGACTCCTCTGGGTTGTATCAGGGGGTTGTAAAAAACGACCTATATGGTTGTTCAGGTTGGAGAAGTTGTGTACGCCTGCCTCTAGAGAAATTCTGCCTTTGACAAATGTTGTTTTTTTTTTTTTTGCTACTGGATTATTTTGCAGGTAGAAAAGGATTCCATCAGTTTGCTTTTGAGAGAGTACAGCAGAATGGGGCTTATCAGCAAAAAAAGTGAGGGCACTCTCTGTCAGAAGAATTGCAACTTCAGTAATGTAGAAGTATCACGAAATTCTGCAAAAAAAAAAAAACTGACAGTGACCCCTGCTTTATCCATTAGCCAGGTTTAGCCCTGTCAGTGACACTGTGGACAAGCCTCAGTAAGAGTTAATGATTCAGACCAGGATCCTGGTGGGAGAGAACCCTGCTGGGTAAAACCGGCCTGTAGGAGTTGGCCTCCAGGCATGTAGGAGGCCTTTGTGCCAAACACAAGGCCTGAATCCACCACACCACCGCACAGTGACAGGAAGAGGGGAAGAGATGAGATACCGGGGCTGTCCTCCCACTCTGTACTTCCTGAGGTGAATATGTGGTGGTGTGTGCGCTTACACATCCCATGAGTGTGTGTGTATATATATACATACTGTATATGTCTACTGTAAACAGAGTGCCCCAGTGCAAATACACTGTGTGTGTTGTATAATATTACTTTGAGGTTTGTTTGCGTGCTCTCCGGGTTGTGTTTGGTGGGCAGCGTGGCTGTTTTGGGAGCAGAGCGGTGTGGAGGCGACCACGGAGATCTCCACGGCTCAGACTTGGCCTTTGGACCAGACATGCAGTGTAGGCCTGCTGAAAGGTATGGCACTGATGCACTTCACAGCTCTCTGTGACCCCCACCCCCCCACCAACACACACACACACACACACAGAAGTGAGCTCAACTTGGGCCCATGATTTAGCGCTGTGGGTGGCAGAAGTCAGAAGACAGTCCAAAAGGAAAAGAAAATGGCCTGACTTGTCTGTCATTTTCTGCCTCACAGTTTTTTTCTTTTCTTTTAATTATTTAATTACTTCACCCTTGAACTCAAAAATATTAATTCCAGTGCCAACGTGATTCTTGGGATTCAGTACAACACCAAAACAAAGCTCTTTTTAGATATACTCACATATGTACATGAATACATTGATTTCATTTAATTAACCCAACTTCTGAAATGCATCAGGGCATATTGTTGTCTTTCACTTTGCAAAAACAATATCTAAAAGTAGCAATGATAAAAGTGGGAGATATCTGGTCAGAGAATGAGAGAACAAGGCTCTAAACAAGTATCTAATGCCAACTTTAGATACTTGGCAGTTTTCCATGGTTGCTGCTGGTTGGTATTTGATCTTGTTTTGAGTCTGTGAGTGCAAATTTAAAACAATGAGTAAGTACATTATCTATTGATTTTTGGCAGCCAAACAGCTGCTGTGTGCCGACACTTTTTAATTACTCCAAAGTCATCTTGAAAAAAGACGGAAAGAAATTTAATGTTTATTGTTGTGGAGATTCAAAGTATTTACACACTATAGTTTTGTTGCTTCATATTGTGTCATCCGTGTTCAAAGACAATAGAAGCTGTGTATAAATAAGATGTTCTGCATCGTCGCCTCCCTGAGATCCAATCAGTTAACAGCGTTGCTGGCTGTAGGAAGTTTGGTTCATCTTAGATCTAACCTGCAGGAGCCTGACCTGACATGATTTGGCTGGAAGGTGCATTTTTGAAAGAAAATCTCAGCTCAAAAGTTACTCATGATTTACATAATGCTGTTATTCACAGGTAAGGTCAGATGGGGTTTCCTGACAGCAGAAATTGGCTGTTTCCGCAAGGGATCTGCCTGGCTTTGAGGCCTGATAAGGATGCCACAGACATCTGATATTCTGTGCAAATAATCAGACCATTGGTACAATCGTCATATGAAAGATTCTCTGCCTTCACTTTTTGTTTCAGTATATTCCACTGCTTTATTCTTGCCACACTTTTCATCCATGATTTGTACCAGTAGCTGCTTGTGTCTTCCTTCAGTTTGTTATCTTCTTGAATAGCTTGTAGTCCTTTTTTTTTTTTTGGCTGCTGTAACTATAACTACTTCCTGCTGTAATAAAGGAATTTCCTTATGGGTATAATTACAGTTTCATGATTTTTCTACAATCAAAACTCCTGTGTAAGCAGCTCTCCATGCAAGAGTGCAGTACAGCATTTCATATCGTGCTGTTGCACCATTCCACAGCCCACCCCTGCCCGCGAGGGTGGATGTGGTCTGTATTGCAAACAATGGAAGGCAACCGACTTGAGGCTTTCAACCCATAATGTTCTGCTCACACATAAGACCTCAAAGTGTGGGCTCCTTCTTGCCTTTCACAAGCCTGAAGCTTGTGGGTGTGTTAAGCTTGTAATTTATATACCCAGCTCTATTTGGACAGCTACTCTCTCCCGTTTTCGTTATACTGTTGCACAAGGAAGTAGGTTGTATCTGAAGCGAGGTTTCCACTTATTGTTTTTAACTCCCACTGGCTTATTAAAGTTATATCGCAGTGAATGAAGAAGGTGTTTGCCACATTGATGGGCTTGTGATCGGCGTTTGTTGTTCTTTCACATAGTTGAGTTGGTGCTAACAGCTTATGTGCTATCAGCTGTGTCTCTAGTGTTTGAAGCCATGCGTGAGTAAGGTTAAGGTGTACTCATCTACTCTTCAAGGCCAAGGAAAAAGACAAATGACATAGTTTTTGTGAATATGAATACAGTGACACACTGGGCTCATTTGGGGATTAAATGATCAAAATCAATGATAAAATCCAGTACTAAAAAGCGTACCACAAACACACTTGAAGACTCGCGGTGATCGTGCCTTCCAGGCGACAGCCGCTAAGCTCTTGAAAAGTCTGTAACTAAGTTTGTGATCCTTGGACTCTGTGGACTCTTTTAAAAAGCTACTGAAAACCCTTCTGTACAGGCAGGCTTTCAGGTAGCATGTGGTATTTTGTGCTTTAAACCAGTGTCCAATATCTGTTTTTCCTCTTGTATATTTTATCTGCCGTTTTTACATTTGCTTTTATTTGATGCAATTTGATTTGAATTCTTTCATTTGACTTTATTCATTTAACTGTGAAGTACTTTGTGACTCTCTGTGAAAAGTGATATATAAAAAAACTTGCTTGTTGTGTTGACTATGTTGACCATTACCATGAGGATGCTATCACACTCCATCAGCATCAAATTTTTGAATAACAACCAATAAGCTCTGGATTTCCAACCTGGAAAAAGTCCACTGACCATTTGAGCCAAGACAAAAACAGAAACACCACATCTCCTATTAAGAATGCACCAACTTTCCCTATCACCTGACATGGACCTATTAAATGCATTGCAGTGGTGCAGCCATAACAACACACACAACCCAGGCAGCTTGAACTGCCTACCTTCCCTTCTCTTCTCTTCTCTTCGCTTCTCTTCTCTCTGACAGCTGGTCTGGGGTGAGAATTTTTAAATCTTGAATATTAAAGGTTTGGAAAAAAATCTCTATAACCTGATTACCTATCATCTGCAAAATCACCACACAGGAAACTTCATCGATCAAGGAGAGTGAGAAAATAAGTAAAAAATACATCTAATGCATATATTTTGACAAATGTGATGATAAATGGAAGTTAACCGCTGGATGGAAAATAAGTGAAGGAGTGTTGCTGCCTGCTGCCTTCTTCTTTACAAGGAAAAAAAAAATGTGTTTTCAAAGATGATATTAACACTATCCATCACTTATGTGTCACCATTACTCATGCATGATCCATCAATCAGATTAGCTATCATGCAGCTTCAATAATCTTTACTGATGGTGCTCGCAACAGAAGAAATATATATTACTATACTTTATCAAAGGTGTTAAATAAGAACAGAAAAGAGATCTGCTTGGATGTGGGCGACCAACTTAGTTTATATTGTGGACACTTAAGTTTATTTTAGCTGCTCAACCAGCATCGCTGTCATCAGTTACCAACAAACTGGCATCAAAACATCGAGAACCAACAACGCCACTCGAAAACCACTTCAGACTGTAAGACCGGGGTCCAATCAGTGCAGGCCCCAGACAAAGTTAACTGGATATGTGATAGCTGCATGCTTTCACTAAAAGACTCTAAATTAAATAGTGTGATTATTTCTATTTTTCATTGTCAGGATGATATTCAGGCTACCATTGATGGACTAATGCTGGGGGCTTTTTGACTCCACTGATACCTTCAAGACAAGATGGTGGGGGTCCCGTTGAGGGTTCACATTAAAATTTGATTAAATCAGAATTTAATTCTGATTGTGACCTTATGGATTAATGACTACATCTGCAAAATCTCAAAAATACTTGTAATGAATTTATCAGCAAAGCTTTGACAGGCATGTGTTTTTCCTTCAATAACAACGAGCAGCTAAAACATGATGAAGGCTGATGCTATGGTCACAGTAAGTTAAAGTGATAGTTGGGGTTATTTGATGTGGGGTTGTGTGAGGTACCTCCAGTAGATTCAGATCAGCTCCCAGTTTAGAGAGGCAGCAGGAACACCGGCACAGACGCTGAGTGATGTGCTGCTGTGGACGGGGCCATCTGCAAAAACGTGTTTTAGCCAGGTAAAAAAAAAAAAAAAAAAAAGCCCACCACTAACATCAGTCTAAGCGTACACTTTATTTTTAATATTTCCACCACATTATCTTGGTCTCAAACGGTTCTTTTCTTTTGTAACTACATTTTTCAACCGTTGAAGAACTGTGTTTATACTCACACGTGCACCTACGCTTAGCTTTGTCTGAAACAAATAGCTGGTCTGTGGGGTAATACAGTGCGTGCCGTCTAACAGATTGTCTTCTCTCTTATCTCAAACGTGCACACAACAAGATTTGAAAATAATTCGGCATCACACACACTACAGGATCTTAAGATTATCCTGCCAGTGGGAGCAATCAGGGAGCACAGCACCACCCTCGTGATCTCATGGGGAAGCAGATGTAAACAAAATGGAGACTGAGGTGCAACAACTTGTAACATTAGTAAAACTTTGCAGTGAGAAAAAACAAAAGCTGAAGGCTGAACGAGTCTGGAGGACAGAATGGCTGGGGAGACATGGACAACACAGGTCAACTATTCTTCAACAAGACGTGAAGGTGGGATTTTAATTTTTTATTTCTGTCAACAGGAGCATGCTAGCTAATGTTAGCCTGAAGCTGCTGAACTCTTTCAGCTGCTCCAGTACTGATGTAATCACTGTCGTAATCATCCCAATTGCAAATCCGAAATATCAGACATGTTTGATATGAGCCCACAAACAGTTTACGGTTTAAGACCAGATCTGTAAAGTGATCACATTACCAGATAATCTGGGCCAAGGTCCAGGGCCAGATTTCTCCTCCTGTTGGTGAGAAGGGTAAATCAGGGTAAAAGTGAGCCAGGCACAGAGTGAGAAAAAGATGAGCAACAGGATCTTAACAGATACTTGTTAGGCAGAGAGACTGCTTATTAAAAGTTCCATTTTCCAGAGTCTTGAACAAATTTATTTTATTAAGCTCATCAAAGTCCCTGCAAAGGCCTATAGAGATTCAGGTGACATATCATCAGCAGGATTAATGCTCGGGTTCCACAGCCCTTGGCAACAACAACTAAATTATCATCTGCTTTTTCTTGTAGCTGCATTCAGTGCCACAAAATTGGTATTTGAGTAGAAAATAGCAGTGATTGTGCAACAAGTATGTCTGTATCTGATGTCAAGAATGAAAAGCCTTGTAATGGTGCTGGTGATCTGATGGAAAGTTAAGTTTGCATACAGTGCGCCGTGGTCCACATGTTGGGGAGGCAGCTGTTTGTAGCAACAGCTGAGAGGGGCAGGTGGTATTTTAGTCAGAAAACGCTTTGAAACAGTTGACTGGTCGGAGTGAGGATGTCGCCGACTAGCGAGATATCAGTCTGTTCCACAACTCATTAGTCAAGGTACAGAGACCAGCCAAACAGCTGTGGAACATTTTAATTCCAGCCCCAAATCAGCAGCTTGGACCTGAGCTGCTGCTTCCAGTGACCTCCTGCCTGCTTCCACCGCCGAAAAATAACACTCAGACAAACACAACTATACAGTGAACAATTCCTCTGTCCCTCATTTCCCTCCAGCTCCGGCCCCCGCCCTGCTCCTCCCTTATTCCAGCAGCTCCTTCCAGAGCCCAAGGCCACTGTGTTGATATTGCTTACCCTAGTCTCAATGAGCTAATTAAGGGGGCTGTTTCCAAAGTACTCTTGCGTTTTGTTTATTTGTGTATGACCGGAGCCCCACAAATTACACAGACCAAAGGCTTGTCTGAACTTTTAATCTAATCACGCCTACTGCGAGCCCCCCGTTTCCTGGTGTCAGTTTGCCTTAATGAGGCCTGGTCTGAGCTGTGGCCATTAGTGGAGCTCAGGAGTGGAACAGTACCACGACGAGACAGGCTTGGCGCAATGCTGCCACAGAGCCTAATCCCCGGTCGCTCCCTATGGACCCGCGGCCATGAAGCCAGTTGTAAAACCCCCGGCTGTGCAAAACATGGATGACATTTGAAAACATACAGTATCAGGGTGGCATATTAAGAGATGAATGCATTAAAAGCAGCACTTAAATGACATAAAAATGGCTGCCAGGTGCAGCATGAATAGATGATTGAACCATTTCTCTGTGACATAAGCACCGTGGCAAAATGCTGGGTTCAGCTAATGTCAGTTAGTTGTTGAGAGCACAAACTTTCATGTATCATAGGCATATTAAAGCAGCGGTGTTTATTATCATTGACAGCATGATGGTTTAATGCCACTTACTTTTTATATCAGCTTGCATTCTCTGAACCGGCAGTATTTTGCCTGAGACAGTTGCACTAACATCCCCATTAGTACAATAATCATGTGGAGAAGGTCCCTACACTATTTATTTTCCATGTAACTTTCATTAATTCAAACTCTAGGAGAATTTAGTGCACTTTCCCATTTCCAGTTTGAAGTGCTTTGAATTCTGCTCACTGCACCCGTTTCTGTGTCATCAGCCCACTCAGAGCCTGAATAATTCATAACAATATTTATTAGCACTCTGAGGTACAATTAGATGAATTGGGATTAAGAATTGGCTCGTCTGTGGAAGAGAAAGTAGAACAGCTCTGCTGATGGATTTGGGCAGACATAGTTCTAAAACATTATCAAAATAAAGCCAAGCCGATTAATTCCCTTTCTCTACAGCCCCCCCACCCTCTTGTGTTTAAAAGAACATACTTAAAATTCCATCTGCAGGAGTAAATCAGAGATGACAAGTTAAAACAAGGGCTGTACAGGGGCCTCACATTTGTACTTAATCATACAATTTTATCAAGACCTTTAGAAAAGCAACTGACCTATCTTTTCTTTTGAGGCTATAACCTTACATTTTTTCACCAACTAACCTCAGGAAAGAGGTGAATAATAACATGTTTTTAATATTTTCATAGAGGTCATATTTATGAAAGTGATTTTTAATACGAAGCTTCAATTCCAAAGTCATTGTATTCAGTTCACTGAGGTCAGAGCAAACATAGGCAGAGTTTTCCAAACATCTAGCAGGACACGTCACTGTGAAGCAGGAAGCTGCCAGCAACAAAGATGTATCTTGTATAAGCAAGCGTTAGCACTAGCCTCACTTATAATAACAAAAAGCTCATTCTCATTGGTACAACAGGTCAAATAGATTTTTTTTTTTTTTTTTTTGCAGTAAAACAGCATTTGTTCGATTCGATTGACTGCTTTTTATTTAGTTTTAATCTTGTTGTCATTATGGAAAAGGGCATAAATGTATCTCATACCTTTATGCAGATTGGATCTAGCTGTGTGAAAATGTAATTCTATGCTCTGAGAAAACAAAAGATATTCACTGTATAGCTCTCTGATTACCTGAATGTCCTTGTCCATCCTCAGCTCTCATCACTGGCCTGAGTAATTTCCATTGCAATCAGACTGTAAAAATACCTTGTTTTGGACTGAGGTGGAAATTAAGAATATATGAATTATAGCTTCAGCTCTAAACTCATTATCTCAGCACACACAAATGGAAAATGAAGCTGTGACAAAGTTAATCATGCTGTACGGGAGAGAGGATTGGAGGTTTCTATGAAAAATGTTGACCTTAATGCATGACCCATCTACTCTTCTGAATTGTTTTTTTTTTTTTGGTCCTCTTTTTTCCCTCACCCCCAATTAAAGGAGCTTCCGTCTGCCCGTCTCTGTAACGGATGAAGCCAGCAGTTCTTGAACTCTGCGTTAATTAAACATAAGTGCACGTCTCGCTATAACTTATGGTGGTTCACAGTCCCTCCACTATCCAGATAATATCCTCAGCTCCTCTGGGTCATCATGTCATCACAAACAGACTAATCTCCAAATTTCTTAAAAAGAAAAAATAAACTGTTTTATAAAGAAGTACCTGGAAGCTCTTATGCAACGCTCAAAGCTCATCAGAGGAATGGGGCCAACTTATTTGATGGGTATGTGTGCATGCAACAAGCTGACTGTTAAAAATCCTCCAGTTCAGCTTATTAGGATTCAAAGCCAACTTTCATGCTTTATTTAAATTTTTTTAGGGATTAACCTGTGTGTGTGTGTGTGTGTGTGTGTGTGTGTGTGTGTGTGTGTATGTATACACCAAAATATAGATGTTATCAGTAACTGATGGACCTGATGTCAAGTGAATGTGTGTGTGAGTTGTGTGTATATGCCTGGCGTGACTACACTCACCTTCCTGGCTCACCCCGCCAGCAGCTGGTAAATACCAAACAAATACAGCTGCTAACAGCACCGAGCAGGTTATCACAGCATGACAAAGAGTGCACTGGCCTTCCTGATTGCCTTGCAAAGCATTGTGGGTACTATTTCTGTTATTATCACAAAACAACAGAAGATCAAATGGCTCTACTATTTTTAAATGTCAACATAAAATGTGGCTTTGAAGATTTTGTTAAATGCATGTTTTTGGCGAGTCTAAAAAAATCAACATGCCATGGGTTTGTTTTTTTTTGTTTTTTTTTTAGTGTTGCCTTCACCCGTGTAAAAATCATGTTATTCTTACTGTACTTGCGATTCATAAAGGTGATTTTTAGTCATTTGTAATAATCACTCAAACGTCCAGAATGATGGCTAAAACATTAGGTTTCAGAGGCAAGAGACATCTCTTCACCAACATTCACACCTCTAAGGCTAACTAAATTTAGATATGTGTAGGTAGAACTTGTCTTAATTTTAGGGTTGATTAATGGTAATTATTCCATGTTTTGTTCCCTCTTGCATTTCAAGTGAATGCATCAAAATGTTTTTGCAAGTTTGTAAATGTGAAGGAGAGCGTCTACCTGAATGAAAGGTTAGATCATGTTCAGCTTTATATAACTGAAGTGATTTATGCAAAAACATTCTTTCATTAACATTAGCAAAACCACAGCAGATTGTATAGTCGACATTTGCATCACATGCAGATTGCAGTGTCTCATATTGCATCGAGTCAAATTGAATCACACCTCATTCATAGCTGCTTAAAAACATCTCAGATGCTACGATTCTGTATCAAAATGCATATTCGAGGCAAAAATACCTGTTATCAGTGCTATCATTTTGGTCCAAGTCAGAAGAGCTACGATTTGAGCATGGTTTTGGACATTTGAATTGTTCCCCACTTGTCAGAGGTTTTCCACAGTTCAAATAATGTGTGGTGTTGTTCAAAAAAACTGAGACAATAAGACCTTGGTAGGTGGGACTGAGAATGGGATGTGAACCTCTTGTTCCAGGGCCACAAAAAAAGGCCACAAAAAAGGCCAACAAGTGTAGATGACTTCCACAATATGACATGGCTGTTGTAAGACCACTCACAGAAATAACAGTGGTAAAAATCAGTAACAATGAAAATTGTCCGCGATCTTGCTTGCTTTATTTTCAGTCTTGTCTGTGTTTACTCTTGTCGACCACTACAGAGCACAAACCTGCTCTGTTCGATCTGTTTCATGACAACCCAGAAGACCAACCTGGCCAGCCGAGCCGGGACTTCAGCAGGCCAGGGGGGTACGAGGCTCTTTGTTATCAACAGAACAGTGGTGGGTACACAGAAGATAAAGAGGGAGAGTGAGACTCTGCCATGTCTGTTTTCCCATCTTGTCAGTTAGAATGACTCAAGCCATTAAGGCAGTTACCACAACATGCTGACAACATGTTCGGATGCCACCTGGACCCAGATGTGCCTCAGCGGTGGGTAAATCGAGAGAATGATGGAGAGGAAGTTTAGGGGCCATGTCTGCGCCAGCATATGCCCCAACCTGTACGTCCTATTACTCTTCCTCTGATGGTCTCTGCCTGGCTCCCAGCACGAGACAGAGACAATAAGCCATTGTTATTCTTTATGACGAGGACACAAAAAGCCACAATAAAAGAAAAAAAATGTGGAATCACTGTAAAGTCCTTGGCAACTCTGCTGCATTTTTTCCCCGCGTCGTCTTTTCATGTGCGCTGAGAATTGAAAAAGGCAAAAGGTATTGTTGACAGATGCCCTTTCCCATGCCTGAATACCGGAGTACATATTTTCATACAGTGTCTTTGGTTCAGTGAAAGTGATCACTTGGGAGGGAGGTTTTGTTTGCGCAGACAATCACTGGTTCTGTGAAGAATAGACTGGGGACATTGGGATCAAAGAACAGACCAACGATGAGTACACAGACAACAAAAGCCTCTCACACTCTTATCCCATCTGTGGCAGTACAGAAAAAAAACAATGGCGGATGAACCCGATTGCTGTGCCCAATTGCATCATCTGAAATATTCAACTCCATGTCACTCAATTTCATCTGTGAATATCACAGATGAGACTCTCTCAGTGTCCTTGCTGTCGGAGCCTCAGTGTCTTCTCTCTCTTTCTCTTTTACTTGTATTAAGCAGAAGGGTATCAAGCAATTACAGACCAAGGTCTCCACTCAGTTGGGGATTCTTTCATCCCATAAAGTTTTACTACAAAGACTGACAGTGACCTTCTCTGGGTCAGGGAATCAGGGCAAGAGGCATCCAGTGACTATTTAAATGACACTGACTCTTTATGGAGCCTTCACAAAGGATTTAGTGGAATAACATGATGTAGATAATACTGTTGATAGAGAGGAGTTGTGTCAATGTTATTGCAGGAACACAATTTGATGCTTAAGAGTGGTTCTGTACTAGTGCAGGCATTTTCAAAGCCCATGTTCATCACAAATTACCTTGCAGGAGTACAGCAAATATATGCAACTAGATAAGGGACTTGATGCATTTATATAGAAAAAAAAATGCACTGTGATTTAAATATGAAGTACTTTAAGAACTTGTTTGTAAGATGAGCAAAGGATTTAAAGATATTTACAGAACTTCAAGCTAACCAAGAAGTAACTGTTCAGTCTATAAAATACCCATTATGATTTTGCAGAGCCAAAAGTGACATCTTCAGAGCCTCTGTTTAGTTCAACCAGCTGTACAACATTAAAAATATATAATTTAAAATGATGTAAAATGAAGAAAAGTACACAGCCTTCTCACATCTGAGAAGGCTGTGGATGTTCGGTATTTTTGTTTGCTAAAATGATGTTAGGATTATCAAAGCTGTTGGCATCATATTTTCTCAACCGACTCATCAATTAATCAACTGATTGTTTCATTGTGGTATATTAGGATAGAAAAAATAAAAAAGAAGAGAGTAGATATAAGTCTAAGCCTCTCCGCCTCAGTGTTCTTAATGTCATTGGGAGAGACACAGCCCCTTGTGACTGCTGTGATGCCACTGCACTTAAAAGGGGTTTAGAGCACAAATCAATCACCATAGTCTGACAAATGAAAAGTATCACAAACTTAGACTTTTAATCTGCCAAACAATCTGGGCTAGGTCACCTCTCTGATTTGGGGAAGATTTTCTCACTTTTTCAATCTACCCCACAGGCTATCTTCATCTTCCCCCCAACATGAGGCCAGTGGGGGCTTGTTTCCCAGCGCTAGGCCACCCAGGGGAAATGTAATTCCCTTCCTCTGGTCGGTCAGAGGAGTGAGGACTATGAGGAGGAGGAGGAGGAGGAAGAGGAGGGGGGTGGGGGGGTGCTGCCTGGCTCCCTGATTAGGAGCTGAGGATGCGACTGGCTTGTTGCCGGCGTGGTTTTCACACACCCCTGTGCATGTTTAAGGTGATCAGAAAGGCCGCCACAGCGCTCATGCCGTGCTACATAAAGCAAAACAAATGACCAGCTGTGAATCACGGATAAGGTGGGGTGAGCATCAAACGCTTGCAACACTGCCACCGCCCCCCCCACCTGCTGGCATGGCTCACCCACCCTCCCCTGTGCCTGCCTGCAGGGCAGTTGCTGCGTATGATGGAGAAGGCAGGTAGGGGAACAGGGACCCCTCTCTGTCCATTACTCATAAGCGTCCTGGTGTTTCCAATCCCCATTCACAATAGGGTTTTTGAGTGATCACACACCAAACACCATGATCACACACTGAACTGATTATAGTGTGCTGTGAGGGGGGCCTGGCTGGGGGCGCACTCCACTCCTGTAACCTTTACCTGCTCAGCTCGTGTTCCTTCACACTGCAGCTGGACAATACCCTTAGAGGGTGACTTGTGGATTGTTGCCAACACATTCACCTTCCCTGCCCCCTCTTTACTTTAAAGATGGTTAGAGTTTATTCATGGCCAGTTTATTATGTTAAATAATTGTCCATCCCCTTACTTTGAAGATCCACATGGTCAAAATAGGTTCCTGCTGCAAGATGCAAAACCCTGAGATAGAGTTGGGAGCTTTGACTTCAAGACAGAGCTCAGACAGAATCAAAAGGAGCAAATTGAGGTGGTCTGGGCATCTGGTTAGAGTGGTTCCTGAACTCCTCTCTGTGGGGGTATTCTGTGAAACTGGGAGAAGACCCCAGGGCAGACCCATAAAACTCTGGAGGTATTGCATATCTCATCTGGCCTTAAAATACCTCAGAATCTCACAGGAAGAGTTGCATGATGTGTCTATGACCCAGACCCAAATAAATGGTGGAAAATAGGTGCGTGGTTGCCTGTATCGTACATTTTTCAGGTTATTTGGTCCAAGGTCTGGGAGTTTCATGAACAGACAGCTCTTGCAGTCAGAGGTTAAGGCAGGTTTTCAACAAATTAATTTACTTGGAGAAAGAAACATAGTAAATGGAGGACAGTAAATTGAGTATCCAAACTGTCTGTCGTAAAAATCCATATTACAGTTAGTCATCATGGTTAAGCTTTGATCAACTCTACTTACAGTGGTTATGTGTAAAGACAGTTTTCATGTGCAACAAGGGATGATTACCAACAATTTGGTTGTGTGCACCTTTAGTTTGGCCCCCATATAAAGAGGTTCAGATAATCTGTTTTATAATTTGTTGGTTTACAACCTGTCTGTCTAATATTAACTTCCATGTTCTCTATAGACTGTTCTCACAAGAGAGAGGGATCTCCAGTGGCTGTACGAATCATGACTCAAGGTGGAAAGCAAAGCCTCTGGATGGATGGGTCAGTGTTTCACTAATGTTAGCATAACAGCTGGTTACCCACCAGTCTTGCCAAGAGCCATTTTTGCATTTACAAGACAAAAGGTTATAATACCCCCTCTCAGCAGCACTACCTCTTCAGGGCAGCCTGGACGCTACAGTGACTCGGTATTGGAAAATGATTAGACAGTTCAACTAGGCAGGGGCTAGCTGGTTGGCAATGTTAACTTTAGTAGAAGAAAAGAAGAGATAGAAAAAAAGCTAAATGACAGGGTTGCTTTTCAGTGCTGGAGACAACTCCTGGTGAGTAAAGGAATGAAGTTTGATGCTGAACTTGCAATGTTTCCTGACTGACTGGTAAGTAAACAGCTGTTGATGCTAACATTGGCTATGTAGCAATGGTAAAATGCGCAAATAGCTCCTTTAATTGTTTCCCATTTTCTACTGGTATTTTGGTTTCTTTTGCCGAAATCTTTCCTGGCTAGATCTTCACTGTGGTTAACAAAGCAGAGATAAATCAGAAAAAGTCATATGATTCATTTTGGAAGGCAATGGCAAAGTGATATTTTGTCTTTTAGTCTGGAGGATTTGTTGGCTCCCAGACAGCAGCAATTATTTTGGTGAGTATTGTTAATAAAAATGATAAAAAATTACAGCATTAAAACCAACAAAAATTAGATTGAAATGGTAATGAACTGAAATTATCCTTCAACAAATAACACTCTGCACCATCTCAGACAAACTCTCAGGTTTAACACGCCCTGCCATGCTGCTGATGTTTTTCAAATCTCTTATCATAACAGTCTTTCCTGTTAGTAAGTGTGTGTCTCTGGACGACGATTCCTCAGCAAGCCTCTCACCGATTAATCCGGCAGATTCTCCTTTAATATTCAATGGCACCAATACATTTTAATGCAGCCTGAGATCTGGGGATGAGACCTGTCCTTAAAAACTCCCTCTCCCTCCAGGCTTAAAGGAATGTCTGTCCTCTCTTGGTGTAATTGAAAAAGATGGATCTCACCAAGTGTTTCACCGACGCAGCAGGGAGGAATTGGATTGGGAAATGTGTTCTGTATCATATTGCTATGTATGTGTTCGCCAGGGGCTTGCACACAGTTGGTGAGAGCAACGTGTTCTGCTGCCCATATTGAAAGGCAGGAAAACAGAGAAGGGAGACATTTGCAATTTTATTACTACTTTAATGGGTTTCTCTATCATTCAGGAATTGCACTTTCTAATGCATTGGGCCCATAAATACAAGGTTCAATAGACAGCCGCTCTGCTCTCCTCATTATTCATACATTCACACAAATTAGAACAGAAGGTTGAATAAAATATGCTGTCCATTTCCAACGTGACACCATCAGAACTTGATCATGCATACAATCTAATCGGTGGCATACTATGAAATGTAATTTCTAAACCTTGCACATAGCTTGGCAACACATGTATCTACAAATACTGATCATTTGTAATGTCGCCCAAGTAGTGGTGAGTGATTATTGACTGTCTCAGGTGAAAATTGGACCAGCTGCCCCTCCATCATTCTTATAACATGAAGTGTTATAAGGGCCTAAGTACTAAATCACCAGGTTTGATATGTCTGTAAGTTTTGTTAATGCAACGCAAAGACTCACTGGTTTCGGTCTGAGTTTTCAGAAATAGTGTTACCCGCTCAATTTTCAGGAATAATTTTTTTTTTTTTTTTTTTCCTTTTTTTCCTTTTTTACCTGCCCACTTTGATTTCCAGTGATGACTCACACAGGGACAGTTAGGGGGTAGAAAGAAATAAACACTCCATATTTTTGCGGTTATGTCTGACAAAAAAAACTTGATTATGGTTTCAGCATTGTTTTATGTTTCTCTCTGAGTATGTCATTATTGATTGCAGAGATAATAATCAAAACATACCCTGTCAAAAAAAGAGCACTAGCGCTGGTTAAATCTGGGTCTTTTTGCCAGTTTGCAGGTTTAGCTTTGTGCAGTGTGTTTTTGTCAGGAGCCTTCTCTCTGGGAAATCGAAGAACAGAATATCAATCTAGCACAATTTTAATGATTAGTTGCTTTAAATTAATTAAATAAAAATGACAAACATTTATAGGTTTCAGCTTCTTCTACACTACACATTAAAAACCAATTCCCTGATTTTTTTTAACAGTTTAGACAAATTATATTGGTAGATGATGCCTCCAGAAAAATGTGATGGTGGTGTTTGTGATCAATTTGGTGCTATGATACAACCAGTAATACAAATAAAGAATAAAGAGAACATACCAATATACGAGTGAAAAATTTAGTTGAATTCAGATCTTTGTTTGGTGCATCTGAAGCAGAAAACAGATTACTGCTTGACATTTTGCAGAAAGTGTTTGAGTCAAAAACATTCTATGAAAAGAATTTGGTCCCTACTTTCCGACTCCCCTACCACATCTGTGGCACTGAGCCTCAAGGCCACCCTACTGCCTCCTACTGACATGAATCTCTCAAAGCAGCTCACAAATATATAACTTCTTTAAAAAAACAAAACTGTATTTGGAGAAAATGGAGAAAGTGTTTGGGGACAAATTTCAGCAGCAGATTGATCCACATTTAGTGCACTCTACTGAGTACTTGTGAAAATGGTGTATGTGGGATTGAGTCAAAATAAACTGCAGTGTGTGTATGTGTTCATTGTAATGACAGCAGTTGTCACCCTGTGCGGCTTATTGACGCTCAGAGGAATAAGATATATCAGGCTCTGATACACTCACAGTTAGTGGGAGACATTTATTGTTAGTTTTGGACTTTTCCTAGGATTTAAAATTTACTTTAATTTCCAAACATGTACTGTTTTATAACGTGTATTTCAGCATGTCGAGTAAATCTGTGGAATTCTCTGTGCAATGATTAAACTATTATTCACTTTAATAAAATGTATAGAGGTCTAATGAATTTACAATATGAACTTAGTGTTGGTTATTAAAGACTCTCTGTTTTCAGTTATATAAAGTGTAATACTTTATTTCAGATTACAGTTTGTATCTGTGTGAAATGAAGTTTGAAAAACAAATGATGAAATTAAAAGATTTTTGAGTTTTTATAGACTAAACAATTAATTGATTTATATGAAACTACTGTGCCATAATTATCAATAATTAACATACATAATTAACAGTCACGCTGTGGAGAAATAAGCTTGGACATGTTGGCTCTAAACTGTGGTCTGTGTCTGAAGCAAAACTGTGACTTCAACCTGTCTCAGCCAGGAAGCGACAGTAATGATTTCTTCTGGCTTCACTCACTCACCACCACCACCTCCCTGTGGGAGGAAAAACTAACTTTTTGGCATGTAAGCAAGTCTAAATTTACGTCCAGGTCTTTAGCCAGTGTCTATAAGAAGCAAGCAGACAATTAGAAGCTGCCGGCATGCCAAGCTCTGATGCCTGGCTTTCACAGTGACAGACAAGATACGAAAGCAAGTCTGACCTGTTGGCTGGCCAACCCCCCCAAACCCCCTCCTCACCCTCTTCCCCACGCCACCTCGCTCCTGCCTTTCAAGTCTAAACTGTTTTCATAAAGCAGAGCGCTATGGCCAGCCAACTGGAAGGAAGAGGGATGTCAGGGAAAAAAAAAATCAAGACATGGTGATAAAAGAGAAAAAGATCAAGTGTGGATAAAAGAGATCAGCTTATCCGTCAGACTAAAATCGAGTGACAGCCAAAGACAGAGGATATGAGAAGGGAAGGGCTGGAAGACAACAAAATGTCTCTGAACTAGATTAAAAAAAAATGCAGGAATGGGCGCATTACAAGATGGATGGCAACTTGAATGACTCCAAACGGACTCATAACGCGTCTGCTGTAGCTGCTGCATAAAATCACATTCAGTAATTGGGCTGTTTTCATTTTTAATACTTTCATGTCATGTTTTGATGTTAATCAGTTGAAAATTTTAACACTGTAGCTGCAGGCCAGAGTGTGCAAAGATATATTTAGGTATTTGATTATTCATAAATTGGTCAGTTTCTGTCCTGTACCATGCACTAAGATTATAGTGAGTCTGGACACACAAGAATGCATATATACATACAAGAAAATGTCGCACAGCAGCAGTGATCAGGCACTTTCCAGTGCTGTATGTTGCACAATATAAAACCCAGGTACATCACGACAGCAGCAGCAGCTATCATTAGACAGTAGAAGTGTCATGTGGAGCTTGGAAGTGGAGTGCATCTAATCAGGGCAAAGGAAAGAGTCCCTTCCTCCAGCCTCCCAGAGGAGGCAGCTGTTCCCAGGCCCTCCACCACTTGTTCATTAATTACTGTGAATTAATGCTTTTCTGCCGCCGAGAATAAATAAAAAGATTGGGTAAGGCCTCACTAATCAAGAGTGGCTTTTATTAAATACTGTGAAAATGTCAGCTGGTTGTGGCTCAATTGGAAAGGAACAATCTGATCCGGCTCCACTCCAATCAAACATCATGTCTTGCTGGTCGGGGCTAAATTGCCAGCACCTGTTTCACGAGGCCTCAAGATGTATTGTCTTTGTCCAAAGAGAGCAGGAGGCAGTGGTTTGTATCCAGGGCCAACCTTCACTGAGGCTGCGGGTTAGCTCAGCCTCACAGGGATCGACATCAAATAAGACTATTGACTGCCAGCGCTTGCAATGTTCCACTAGAGGAGCCCTTTGTTTGGCCAGTTTTGTCTGTTTCTGCTTGATCCAAGACACTAGTGGCTCAGTCAACCTGAGGCTGGTCAATTTCACTAGTGATTCATATGTGGACTGTGCTTGCAATTTATTGATTAATTGTCTATAAAATGTCAAAAAGGTGAAGTCAGAAAATAGTGAAACTTGCCCATCACAGTTCGAAAATGAGATTATTCCATTGCTGCTTGTTTTGAGCCCCCAACGACACAAAACCCAAAGATATTCTATTGACAACGATACAAAACAGAGCAAAGTAGCAGATGCTTACATTGGAGAAGCATATTTGACATTTTTACATGATAAATGTAAGGTCTTGACCTTACCCTGTAAAGTGCCTTGAGATAATGTATATTATGATTTGGCGCTATACAAATAAAATTGAATTGAAATTGAATTGAAAATGACTTAAACAACTGATACGATTATTAGAATATAAACCAATACATTGATCAACAGCATCAGCCTCTGAAGGATGCGGCCTCTGCATTGGGACACAGCTCATGTCTCAAGATTTTGTTGAGTCAGTTGGTTTGAAGATGAAGATATCATCAATACCCAACCACCCAAGTGGAATGAGACCACAACAAGGAGACAACTGTGTCCCAGGTGTTTAATTCTTGTTTTACTTTTGTTGCTTTACAACTAAATGTTCCTTTGTGCTAGTGTAACACACACAAGTATTGAAGAGAAGGAGGTAATGAACTCAACATTTCTACTTTGATAACTTGTTTTGAATTGAACAAATTTGCCCTTGAACTTAGTTTTTCATCTGTTGAAGTTGGTTATTTCTACTTTGCAAAGTTACACAATCTTATGATCTTGACTACATTTCCAGTAAAAACTGTCTCTCTAAACACTTTGCTCTGTTGTATAATTGTCCAAGTTAAGACAAAAACAGAACCAGAAAATGGATGAGGCTAAATCAGACAGCAACTTGGCTGATGGGAACAAACGAGAAGCCTGGTGATTCATTGTGAGAATGACACATCACATCCAAACAACGCAACAGTCTATAATACAGAGCTGCTTCAAACAGATGGGAGAAACAACAGCTGTGTGTTTTAATTGGTCACACATGCGATATCAAGCACGCAGCCCATCTAAAACTGTAAGGATGCTTCTCCCTGCTCAATTTTCTCCAATATGACTTGGAAGGATCATTCGCCACAAGGACACAAACAACACTGACTTGACTTTCTTGTATTTGATGCTCACCCTCTCCCTGTACACGGACAGAACAATATCTGCCTCCTGTTTTGGGCTGTGAAGCAATCAGTCTTTGTGCCATAAAACAATCCTGCAGATTTACCACCAAATGTAACTGTGTCCCGCTGAGTTGGATTTCATGACCGCAAAGGCTGCTAAAGAATAAAAAATACAGCAGCATCCAGTGTGTGTACAAATACACTGTACGCAATGTATGCAACAAGTGAAATCTGTCTCCTCAGAGACACGTTGGATATGAGTGCACTGTAAAAAGTTTAAGAAAATCAGCTCATTTTGTCATTAGTTATGTTATGTTATGTTAATTGTTGTTGTCATTTTCAAGTCATGTCAATGAAATAATCTAGTTTTTCATATTTAGAACAAAACTATGGATTGATTATATTTCCAACGGATCATTTATTTAATTCATTAGTTGTTTTAAAAACATTGTTAGCTTAGCACTGCATGAGAACCCTCTTTTTCTAATTTGTAAAGCGTTACATAATGAATGTTTGATTTTTTTTTTACAGAGGAGATACTAAATATTACGCAGATACATTTGGGATTTTGCAAATGTTCATGAAAAAGGTTTTCTTCTTATCAATGAGACACTCTTTTAAATGCACGTTTGCTGCTAGAAATGAACAGACATGTAGATTTGGTGGGGAACAGGTTTGGCTGAACAGGTTTGGCTCAATCGAACATGAAAATGCTTATTTTGTGAAAAAACCCTGAAACCTTTTGTAGAACTAATGGTCAAATTTAACAAACTATTAAGAGATGAAGCAGTTCATTCAAAATTTTAGGACAGTCCTGCAGAGGAAGAGGCGAACAGTCTGTTCCACATAAAGTAAAATGTTAAATATAATAATATGATGGTTCAGTTGACAGAGCCAACAGGATGCACTGCAGTTTCCAATCTTTTTTTTGCTTGTCTCATCTTACCTTAAATATCAAAACGGGTTTACTAGTCATTGGTAAAACGGCCCCCATCTTTTGGATGATGTGAGTCGAGCAAACACGGTGGCATAAAAACATCATACATCAAGTGTTTCTGGAGCTTGATTTCTCTGCCTCTCCCTCTTTCATTTTCACCATCTACTACAATTTTAATAAAAAACCCTTCTGATTTGGGATTGTGACAACTTAGGTGTTTCTTTTGTATCTTCCTTTATGCATTACACACTTCACAGGAACAAAAGCTAGATGTCAACAGGAGGCATTATGTAAGCAAACATAACTTATGGAATATGAAATGTGTAATTTACACAAACCTGTCATGCGTATGTTTAATTCAAGCAGTTGTTAATGGCAAAATATATTTTTAGTAGTAATTAATCAATGATGTTTCAAAGTTTGGACACAGTAAACAAAATTTTAGGACACTTTTCTAAGAGAATTATATAAGACAAACACAATTGGTATATGGAGCATGTCAGCACTCTACTCTCTTAGGAGCCACTGATGAAATTTCTAGGAAAGACCCTTTTTGACAAGTGTTTTCAGTAAAGCTTGTTTATTGACACACAGTTCTTAATTTCATAGCAGATTGACTCCATCTTTGAGCCTTTATGGAGATAACTGTGGAGTAAGTAGTGATAAAGCAACAAAAATCACTTTAAAGTAGCCTTGGTTACTTTGACAGTTTGGCTGGCTGATAGTAAATTGCTTAAAGCTTGCCGCAAACAAAGCATTATGCAAAACGCACACAATTAATCATTGAGAGGGTGGTACATATTTTTTATGATTATTAATGGCCTTTGCCATGCTTTGGGGTCATCTCACCCCTGTGAAATATTTACATCATAAACAGCATGAATTATGGGGGTTGCAGGAAGGGCGCTGCTTTAAAATACAGTTTCCTTTATTTTCATCAGCTGGGGCGGTCAGAAAACTAGCCATCCGCAGAGCTCTGCATGGAAATGAGATGCTCCCTCCAGGTCACGTGACGCCTGAAGGACGTTGTTAGGATTCAAATCTCCTGTTGATCAGTCAGTGCGGTGGGAGAAGTGAAGAAAGAAGCTTGCAGCTCATTAGCCACAGTGAGAGATCAATATGTTAATGCTGACACATAGAAAACAGTAAGTGAGATGTAATTTAAGAAAAAACCAAAAAAAAAAACTCATGTGCTTTTAGAACTGTTGGAATAATAAACAAGAAGGGCTGGATCATTATTTCTCTTCATATTGCTGTTTCCTTTTGACCTTTTCCAACTCCTAATTTTCACAGTGTGATACAACGGAGAAGGCAAAACACATTCAGACAGTTGTAGGAAGTGTTTTGACTTGATGCGGGAAACATATAAACCCCTGGGCTGTCTACATGGCAGCTTTTGCACAGGAAGTTTGTTAAACGATGCTTTTAGCTTGTTTGACTTTCTTTCTGAATACCAAGAGGTTTTCAGAGGTGTTTGTGGATTTGTGAAGCACAGGTGTTAAAATGTAGAGAGGAAACATTCTGTCTTTTTTTAAATATACAGAACCTTTTTTACATACAACGAGACTTTGGCATAAACACCTGTCTAACTTGCCTGTGCAATTGATTAATTATGATTTTAATATGAAAATATGAAGCATGTATTATTTATATTTATGCATTAGAGATCTGTTTAGATACTAATATGCCAAGACATTCTGTTAAAGTACTGCAATACAAAGTGAATGTTAATTAGACAGAATGAATTAATGCTTCGATGATTCCTCAACTTGTAGAACATCAACATGTTGAAACTGTTAATCACAAAATTAAATATGCACTGTGATAATGTTGTAAACATGGGGTGGGGTACAGTGGATGACTTTAAAAATATGTTTTATGTACTTTTTGGTTTGTTGGTTATGATATTTTGGAAATCACATCATTAGCATTGGATCTTTTTCGGATGTTGTTATCAATCATTTGTATTTGATGCATGACTGTTACATTATTAATATTTGTGCTGATGTTCTGGCAGATTTGAGTTTTTAATATATTATGATATGGTTGGATAGTTCAGGCTGTAAATAAAGCTGCTGACTGACACCCTCAGGCTGTTCTGTGTCTAAGCTGTGAACAAGCAATTTAGTTTTTAAACTAGACACAAAATTATTATAATATAATATTCCATCATTAGGAGATATGGACAGAATCTGGCACATAATGTATGAAATTTCTGCATCCACATATGAATGTGATTTCATTAGCCTGGATTTCATTCTATACAGTATGAATCGAGCAAATCAGACCTGCTCCCTCAGTTCATTTTTGTTTTGTTCTATTCCTTTTGAAGGTGTGTAAACACTGCTGCTGTTTTGTTCGTAAATGCAGCCAGTTCCGAGAGAAGGGAAATCGTCCTTGGAGCAGATCATCAGGAGAGAGAAAGAGCGAGGATGCCTCCACCTCCTGTTGTTTGTCCGGGATGCCAAGCTCACGCTCAGCATGCCAGACCCCATGCGGGAGCCCAGGCCGGCCGGAAAAGACAGAGCTCTTGGAAGACTCAGGTCTGGTCAGAGCCAACACGATGCTCATGCCAGGCAGAGCAACTGTGGCCAGCGTCTGCTAGTGCATCTCTCCCCTTTACCCATCAGCACACGGTGGACCTCAGGGGAAAGGATGCGACCATCAGGGGACTGCTAGTCCATCCGGGGCTGAGCTGGAGGACAGACCCCATGTGGCGGAGAGTGGGAGGTTTGTGGCTATGACTCGAAAAAACAGCTAGCAGCTTGGTATCTTGTTTTACTTTCTTACTGTTGATGTCTAATTTAAGCCAAAGCTTTCCAACTGCCACTAAATGTGCCAGAGGCAGCATTTTTAAACCTGAACACACAGTAACATATGTATGTATATGATTCCTTTGTGATCGGTGGTAATATTGGTTGTAGTGTTTATCAAAACTAACATTATCACATTTCCTACAGATCCCACTGCTTCCTGTCACCACTCATCTCAAAATTAAAGTAGTAGTTTTGATCATATAATTAAATCTTTGTCTTCAGTGGCCCATTTTTTTAATAGATTAATTTATATTTCCTAATCTGTGAAAGCTGCACATGAAATGCTTCACAGTTGGATGATTTGTAAAATCTTATATGTTTAGGCCTTGTTTAGAAAGGTGTATATATATCTATATATACATAATGTTACGACAAAAAATACATTTTTAATTATGTAACCTTGCGACACTTTTATTGTTTTATGTATTTTTTCAGGGTTTGTATTATCAACTATGAAATAGAAACACTCAACTATCAAGGTTAACATCTGCACCTGAGGTTTATTTGTATATCTAAGATGAACATTTGATGAGATTTTAATACACAGGAGTAACATGTCAAGTGAAAAATAAGATCAATGTCATGCTATGCACCTGCTGTGGAATCACACTGCAGTACAGGCAGAAAGAAAATAAGGAACATATGTAACTAGTTTGGGAATACGATGATTCTTCAGTGCAAATATATTAAAAACGTGTGTACTCTCGAATGAGCACGGCTTTAAAATATGCATACATTAATATTTTTATCTTGGAGTCTGTCTGGTGGATGATGGGAGTGCTGCAAAGCTCGGAGAAAAAGAAAAAAAACCTGAGAGGATGCGTGACACATGAAAACTAGCCACTTGTTTTGCTGCGGCTCTGAATTCTGAATCAGTGGGTGTTTTGGAGAAATCCTGATGAGAACAGGAGTTAACAGAGCTTGTATGCAATCACGCTTTCTGCAGCTGGCTGATGCGACTGATCATCTCAGCGGGAGTTACACAATATCTCAGCTGTGACCTGCATGCACCTGACTGAGGAAACCGGAGGACTGCAAGGCAACAGGCGAACGCGACTGTCGTCCGATGCAGAGGGGGTGAAAATGAAGTTTCTGGTTGACACACAGCACAGGTTTTATCTGTTTCACTGTGTTATTTTCCCTGTTAGTTTTTATTTTAATGCCTCCATGCTGCCAGGCAGATAAGACCTTTGCCACTGAAGCTGTGACAGTACATCTGAGGCAGATCAGGTTGCCACACTGGCTTTGAATGATAATACTGCAGCATCATGATTCACATTGATTCATTTTCAAAGAGAGTCACTATTATTTTCTATTGATCGCCCTTTCTTTATAAACAAAGATGATATATAGGCCTAGTAATAGGAGGATTAAATTACATGGCCTGAAAATAAGTCGGATCAATAAAAAAAGTAATTTAGCACAATTCGGTTCAATTTGTTTGAGGAATCCTGGGCCGTCTGTGCGTCTGAGGTAGCAGGTGAGGTGAAATGCCACAGACAGGGTTGAGCCACCGCTATCGCCTTTTACTATTTCCACATTTTACATCATTTTCCTCCACATTATCAGTGCAATCCAATGGTGGAAGTTTGTCGAGTTCAACCAGTTGACAGGAATCTACTGATACTGCAGTAATGTTGTTTCACTCGACAGTTGCAGCTGTTGATGAAACCCTCACATCATCATGTTCCAAAGTGTGGGAGGACTGAAATTAGCATAACGGAAAGAGCAGAAACAGATTCTCCGCCACGTCTCAACACATACTAACCAGGTGTATATGAATGCAGCAAGAATGAGACAGACCCCCCCCGGCCGCCCCACACACACAAACACACACAAACACACACACACACACACACACACACACACCCCTCTCTCATCAGCACCGCTAAACCAAATGCTGTGACTCTCATTTGGGGCATTTGTTTGCCTGTGTGAAAAATAATGGCGGCAGGAGCAGGTGGGATATTGCTTCGGCGGCTAACCCATATGGATCAGAAAAGCTGCTTGCCAAGTCCAAACTCCACTTTTACAAGCACATCTGGAGCAGAATCTCCATATTAATTGCCAGTTAATGTGTTTACACACAACAAGGATTAATCCCTGAGAGAAGTTGGTTGACCCGGGTCATGTGGTCAGCGGGAGGGTTGTGTTTTCCAGTAGAAAAGCAGTGGGCAGAGGTATTAAGCCAAATATGCTTACAAAGACACATCCATAGGCTAAATGTGGCAGCTGAAAGCCATCTGTCATGTAGCTTTTCTGGTATTTCGACAGCATGTATGTCAATAGAGTTCAGGCAGGGAGTTACTAGACTGTGATCACATGAGATGCTTGGTTAAAACACCCGTATCTTTTATAGGCAGGTGGGGGAGGCATTAAATGATTCAGGGACCCTCAGAGCTGGACAGGAACCCTGGAACGTGTCAGGTATGACAGATATTTGTTGTGTCAGGGGCCATTTTCTGAGGGACCCACACTCTGAAATGAGCTGCCTCAGATTAAGTTATTGCCTGGTTGAATGACTGACTGATCAAATGGCCTAAAAAAAAAAAGAGTACATCTATGAATAGATGTAAAGAACATGTCCTTCAAACTAAACAGCAAAACATTTTGTTCGCCATTGTTTTCCAAAGCAACTCACCCTAACAAAAACCTGTACTCAAGGTCCATATCAGCTTTCAACCACCTCCGAAATGCAAGACGCTCCTGATCAGAACCACAAAATAACTTAGTGAAGGTTGGGGAAAGATTATGATCATGGATGAAAGAAACAGACCCTGACTAACAGCAGAAAAAAGGCAAAAGAAAAACAGTCTCCTGTGTCAAAGTGCAATGCTTTGTTGTAAATGTAAGCACCGATTGTATCAAAAAGGAAGAATATATTGTTTTTTTTTTCTTGGTTATCAGGACATAAGCAGTCTCTCACAGTTTCAAAGTGAAAAAATGTAAACTTCAGCGGCAGGCCTCTGTTGTTTTCAGCAACCTGAGGAAGGCGACGCAGACAGGTACAACATGGTAATGTCATTACTTCCATGACAGAAGCTGGAGCCACCAACAGTAAGTAAGAATATGAGATAAGCACAAAACAGAAAAAAATCAAAGGAATGGGAAGCACAGGCTTTTCCTCTTTGCCACTTCAGGTTAGTTAGTCAGCCATCACACTACACAGCCTGATGCATCACATCACGCAGCCTCTGAGCTCCTTTTACACACATTTTACTTCCTGTTTGGTGTAGGATTTTTCAAACTTGGTCTCCTTGACAAATTAGAGACTATTATAGTTTTTGGGGGTTTTTTTTGCACCTCCAGTTTGGGAAGAGATGATTCAACCTCTTTGAAGTAGTTTGTTGTCTTGTGTTACTTACAAATCTTGTACAGCAAAGTGCTCATTGCCAGAACTCTTTTTATAGCTGCTGCTAACTGCTGTTGAACCTAAAATGATGGTGTTTTGTTTGGGCTTTTTACTTTCATCTGTAACTGCTCTCTTTCATGAGGTATATACAATATGTTAATTTATGTATCTAGACAGAAAAGACACACAAGTTGTGAAGTTACCTTTCATCCTCGCCTACTTTTTTCTGTTTGTTTTTTCTTACGTCAGTGCTCATCCCATGGAGCCTAATTCTGTCTGATAGCAGCGTCAGGAGGCACCGGAGCCTCCTCCCCTCCCTCCTCATCCTGGATATAGCCCCAGGTCTCTGAGGGTTTGGTTTAGAGGGACTTCCTAATGACAGATTTACTGTATGGAGATAATTATGGGGGAAGGCAACATCTCGCTTAGGCCTAATGAGTAAGATAAGAGCTCTTCAGTGCTTTTTCAAGCAGCGCCCTCCTCCTCCCGACCTGTCACAGTATGGGGCTTCTAGTGGTCGCAGACAATCAGCTAGAAAAACACTGAGGGCAGGTCTATATGCATGACAAGTGCAGACACTTGGCGGCACACATGCCCGTACACATACACGAGTCCTGCAGCCTAAAGATGAACAAATGGAAACAGGAAGGACAAAAACAAAGCGGTAGGGCTCCCTGATCATCCCTGCCATTTCATGAATCAGACACCTGGCCGATTAAGGGGGAAAATGAGTGAACAGAATCAGAAACGCGTGCTCTTGTTTATTGCTTTAGAGGGTTAGCTGGCGAGGAGGCAGCCATCGTGTGATGATGAGAGTGGCCCCTCTGGAGACGCGCGCTCACACACTGGCAGAGGAGCTAATACAGACTTTCATTAGGATGCACACTTCAACACACTGTCATAGTATTTACAGTCTCACACTGGGGAAACAAATAAACTGCGTGATTAACAAGTTTTCCTGATGCCTGGTGCTTCGCTGTGTGTGCGCATTGGAGTGCCACCTCGCCGACTTAATGATTCTTAATGGTTTCTTAATGACTTCTTAATGACTTCATCAGGAAGATCCTGCAACAGCACATTCTGACAAGCGGGAGCCTCCCCTTGAGACCCCGGATCACACCACAGTGCTAACCCCTCTTCAGTTTTCTGCTCAAATAACACACACTTTAAATCTGCTTATCTGAGACAGCATCTTCGACTTGGATGACACAAGCATTTGATCCACGGTTAACTGCGGGGATATGTGATGTAATGTGATGTGAAAGCATGCAAGCTGATGTGTGGAAATGCACTAAAAGGCGAATAGGGATGTCCACCTAGGTTGTGGGCAAATGCAGTCACATCAAACTAATCTCAGAACATTGGAGTGACATCTAGTGTTGTGTAACCAGAATTAAACTGCATTGTGTGAGGATATCTAGGAAACCCATTTGGTAGCGTTCAGTGCAAAGCTGTGACTGTGATGCAAGACCGGGGGAAGCAGTGGGAAAACAACACAAACAGGCCTGAAGAGCACAGTAATTGTAGAATTTCATTAGAGCAGGAAAGACAAAAAAAAAAGAAAAAAGAAAAGAAATGACACTCAAAGCTCCAGGGAGAGAAACAAGCAACGTGTTGTTGAGCTGGGAACAAACTGCGGTCAGCAGCAAAAAGAAAAAATTCTCCAAGCATTTAATGACATAGAATTTTCTGGGTCACCTCAGTGTCACTGAGCAACAAATAGTTTGCAGTATGAAGTACATAGCATGGGCCATCACAGCCCACCACGTCACACTTACCCAGTGAAAGCCTGCAAATTATCTCTGTATCTCAAGAGTTGAAAGCTCAGGGCTCTTTTTATCCAGACCAAGCTCAATGGTTATAAAAGAGAACTTTGCCTTTCTTTGAACAGATTTTTCTTTTTTTTTGATAAAACAAAATTTAATTAGCCAATGAGCCAATTAGGATTGTCACTGTCCTTAAAAAAACTACAGAAAATCCGAAGGGCAGAATAAATTCTATAAATTCTAAACCAAAAGTAAAGCAAAGTTCAAAGGAAACAAAGCAAAACCAAATCCCTCAAAAACACAAGGGTCATACTGTACATTCACACACACACACACACACACACACTTAACAACTGCTTAACAAATTGTATTAGCAGAGAAGCGTGACTGCATGGCAAATTACACCTGTCCTGATGGATGTCCTCTTTACGGGCTGTGGAAGCGGGCTGAGGGGCCGTGGAGAGAGGACGAGGCTTCAGCCAAACACTCAAAAAATGATGCATAGCCGGCCATGTGTCACCTCTTGGCAGAGGTGGGTGGGAGGGGTGCATCGCCCAGATACTAGTGCCCAAAACACAGAGAGACACGTGTTCTGCTTAATCCATGGCAGTCAGGAGGAAAAGGTGATTCACGTGTCTCTTTTTTCCATGTGAACAATCCATGCATCAGCATTGTTTTAACTCTCTGAGTCCTCAGCTGTTTTTGCAGAGTAAGTTCAGCTGTCACGTAAGTGGTGATACACCTGCTCCAGGATTTTATCTATAAATTCTTATGAAATAATTATTATCAAATTATTATTCTGTTCAAGAATCTACCAGAAAGTTTCCTTGAAGAAAGTGATGTGGAGTGACTTGGTACTAATTATAAGTGAAACACTGTAGACAAAGTATTTCACTGATATGCTCCCAGTTACTTAATTATAATGCCAAAAATGTAGAGTTGCAGAAAATTAATCAACAACCAACTATTTTGACAACTGATTAATTGTTTTAGTAGTTTTTCAAGCAAAAAT
Source organism: Trachinotus anak (assembly GCF_046630095.1). Classification (NCBI taxonomy): domain Eukaryota; kingdom Metazoa; phylum Chordata; class Actinopteri; order Carangiformes; family Carangidae; genus Trachinotus; species Trachinotus anak. The sequence continues at coordinate 1,754,025 of NW_027273854.1, read as the reverse complement.
TGGAAAATATTTTCTTATGCCAGCTTCTCAAACGTGAGGATTTGCTGTTTTCTTGTCATATATGTACGAGTGAGTTGAATATCTTAAAGGTTTGAACAGTTACTTGTACAGTGGCCTGACAGCTCAACGCACTGCAATTTAGGAAAACACGTGCAAATAGACAAAACACAAACAAATCCAAAAAACATCTTCAGCACAGTGACGAATAATAATATTGTAATACATCTATTATAATACAACCATACGCACTCATTGTTCAAAAACATGTGTTGCGAACAGTATTTGCAGCACGTGTTGTGCTTTGTCTGTTTGCATGTTTTATCTTTAGTTGCAGTGCGTTGAGCTCTCAGGGCCACCATATACTCAAAACACACAAATTGAAGACATCAAAGTGGCTGAAAGACTGTAAATGCTATCTTTTCCCAATTTTTTAAAATTTCATGGAATGAACAATAAATTAAAGGAGATAAATCGATAAACAAAACAATTGTTAGTCGCTCTATAAAAGTACAAAACAGGCAAGCAGACAATTCAACATAGATGGTAAATCTCGAATCATTAAGGAATATTTACCCGGGTTATAATAGCTGGCTGATTCTTTAGTTAGTTTCCAGGAAAATAAAGAAATTTAAAAAATAAAATAATTATGGATCTGTTTTTATGCTGCAAGTTTACAGATTTTCAACACAGTACTACAACTGTTATCATGTGTTATGGTATTCAAACAGGAAGTATAATGTTAGTTGCGGGCTTCACCTTGAGCTCTATTTTGTTTCATAGCCAATATTTCTTTGTAGTTTTGGAGAATCTGCACCATGAAAGTTACGCTGCATTAGCTGCTAACAGGTTTACCTCCGATGCTGAAAGTGTGAAATGGATAAATGTAATGATAATGAAAAATCTGAACAGGGCAGGGTGTCACACCTCCATACATTTTAGGTACCTGATTATGAAAGTCTAAGTATCAAAAGTTGGCTACAATTGTTTGATTTTTAGTCTAAATCAAAACTTTGATTCATCTTCAATGAGTATTGTTTTGGTATTCATCCGTATTGGCACAGATAATAAGATGGTCCCAGGCATAGATTCAAAGTTATAAGTAGTACCTATATTTTAAACAGATTTCAAAACAGATTTATGGGTGCTGGAGAAACAGCTTATCTGGTGCAATTTAATCCAAAATACATCAACTGGGTAAGGTCAAACTTACAAGGGCCAGTCAGCTGGTAATGAGTATAATAGGTATCAATATGAGGAGAAATTCCAAATGTATGATCTCTTCAACATCAAAAGTCACTCATGATATAAATAGCTATGCTCTGTACGTCTCCACAGTGTGGTGCGACCTTCCTCTGGAGACCTGGAGAACACATCCTGTATCAATTAGACCACTGGGGAGCTTGTCTGGCGGTGGAGAGCACAGAGAAGAAGCCCATGCGTGTCAGCTCAGTGACGATCGACCACTTCCTCTGACGCATCCAAACAGCGTTTTGAGAGACAGAAAGAAAGAGATAGAAAAAAGTGGGGGATTTACTGCCGGCGGGATTTACTCCTTGTTCCAATTTGCAGGGGGATTACTCTTTTTTTTTCATCATTCCTTTATTTATTTATTCTATTTCCAAATTCATTTCTAATTCACCTGAAGGAAAACAAAATATCAAGCCAAATGCATAAATGCTGTCAGAGTGAATAGATAATGACGGCAGGTCAAGTTGTGAGTGAGTCACGTCGTTGCTCCTGGAAGGAAGTGATTACTGTAACACAGCGCCGACAATCACGACCAAGATAATCCCATTTCTCACATGAAGCTCAAATTGTATTATGTCACATTGTATTTCGCATATGCTATAAAAAACAGGATTTAGATATGCAAACTATGTGGGGAAAAAAACAGTGAAATTCTAAAGAAGAGGGGAAAAAGAAAACATGCAGCCACAGGGTTAGCATCCAGGCGTGTCACTTTGTCAAGCTGTATGGTTTCTGAGAGAGCTTGATGGTTTCTAAGGGAGGGGAGAAAAAAGTGTCGCAAAGGCACGCTCTTCTCCAAGATGAACAGATGGCAGAGTCTAAGTGTGGAGATTTGTTTTATGTCTCCATCCCATGTTGTGGCGCAGTGGATGTGGGCTTCCGCTCTCTTTGTTCTTTTTTCTTCTTCTTCAAATGTTATCTTACAGGATAACGGATACATGCAATGTTTAAGCTAATGAGGAGTGGGTGTTGTTTTGTCTTCCTCTTTATTTCTTCCCATCTCTCCCACTGACACATCATCTTGCTTTCCATTCTCCCTCAAACCCACGCTTGGAGCAGAAACCTGTATGCCACACAATTATGCAACACAATTGGGAGTGCTGCTCGCAGCCTGGGTGGCCGTCTAAAAACACAGCTGACAGTAGAGTTCCCGGCAGCTACTGATGTGCAGTTACTGCAGTCAAAAGAACATAATGCTCATGGAGCTGGAGATGGTATCAGGTCAGTGCACCACTGATGGGGAGGAGCAGAATCAGCTCAGTGGCAGGTTTTAGCCACATTAGTCATGTGGCTGTACAGATGACGGTCGGTCGCACTTCTCGAGAGAAATATTTCAACCAATATCGACGGCCTGCCAAGAAATTTGTTACACACATTCAATGTAGCAAGACTACAACTCCCAAGGACCCTGAAACCCCACCAGACTTTGTATCCAGCGCCACCACTGGGGGAAATATCCTACTGTACTGCTAACATTTCAGTTCATGACAGGATACTGCTTCTTCTTATCAGCCCTCAGCTATAGACTGAGATCACTGCTAACAGCATGCTAATGCTAATGTGTCAATCATTTGCATGTTACCTTGGTATTTCTACATGTAAGAAAGGCATTAGATCAGTAAACCTTCACTGATACCACACGGAGCATCAACTATACACAATACAACACATGACACATGAAAACTGTACATGAGGAGGAATTCCTATAATGTTCAGGTCAACAAAAAAGAAAATCACCAAAAAGGTAAGGTGACCCGGAAATTACAATGGAATAAATAAATACATTCCTCTTGAACAAACTGAACTGGGTGGTGGCAAGGAGGTTTTAAAAATGCTAAATGGCAAATGTTCAATGTTAAAATAAGCCAGAATAATAAATGTCACGTTCAACATGGCAGCATGTAAGAACCAATACTGTTAATAATGGTTTCAGAGTGCAGCTTAGCCTCATGAATGTTGAGGCAATTCTGACAATCTAGAGTTTAGCCTGACAAGTTTGAGATGCAGTAAAAACCCCCGTACAGAGGATAAACCCCTTCTGGGTTTAGGCAACAGCTTGTCACATCCTCTTTACATTTCCTCTGCCTCACTATTGGTAAATATGTTGGATTTTGATCTGTCTAATAATTTCCACATGGAACAGAAGCTACAGACCTTCAGTCATCTTCACTCAACATCTGCATGTTTCCATTTCAATCGATAGAAAACAGTCAAATATTTCTCAAGTCCTTTTTTCCAAAATGAGTGAGGGCAGGTTCACTTAACTGTTTAGTCATAGCAACAATGATGTTCAGTCACACACTGAGACTGAACCTGAGCAGTTTAATCAAAAGAAGAACCAAAAGCCACATGACTCCCTCCTGTAATGTCAACCTCACGTGCATTCACACGGAGACGGTTTGGAGCAATTTAATCAAACTCAGAGTGATGGATGCTTCAGTGCGCTTTATTTGGTGAGGGGAGAATATTACCACTGAATTCAGGAGCACTGATAACTGCTGTTTTATTCCCCATCCAAGAAAACGTGAAACCACTTGTTAGAAATTAATCAACAACAACAACAACAACACAAAGCTCCCCCAGTTCATCAAGCTTTCAAAGACTCAAAAAACCAAAAGAATAAATGGTGGTTGTGCTCACCTACTGCTTTATGAGTTATTAGAGTAGACAGGTCTATGCTCGGCGAAAATGACAGGGCAACCTGATGCGTTTTGACTCCTCACCTGCCACCAAAGATCTCTACCCTGGCAGGATGACAAAACACGATCCCTCAAAAGTCCACATGGCAAAAGAACTAGTTTTGAGTCCATGCGCCTTTGGTTTATGAGTCCTGGCTTGATTTAAACCAACCAAGTACAAACATATACTGAAGTAAACATGTTAACTTTAACTTCTACCGTGGTTCAGACCGAAGCAGAAAGTCTGTAAGTTGGTCTCCAAAAACCAAAAGCTTCCAAACAAGCAGAGGAACGCGCCAAATAAATTCCCAATATCCCCCCAGCCTGAGAGACCAGCCCTTGCACCTGTGACCAGGTAAACTTTCCACACAGTCGGTAATGGATACGGCGGCTGTTGTTTACTGAAGACTCCCCACAGAGGAGACTAGCTGACCCATGTCTGCAACCAGTGAGTGGTACAAATGGCAAACATCTCTTGGAGTCATTATTTATGCAGGAATGCCCTTGGGAGTCTTTGCACTTGTTTACACAGTCACGGCACAGTCCATTCATGACGGCTCCGAGTAAATGAGCCGCTTGCTACCAATTTGTCCTGGACGACGAAGCTTTGGGGCTCTACTACCCACAGTTACAGAGTGTGTGTATGCGTGCGCGTGATTCTGCCAAAGAGGTTGACGCAGCGCTACTGTACTGTTGGGAACCGACCTGGAACTACGGACACACTGTTCCCAAAGGTATTAGGAAGCACAGTGTCACATTTGGAAATAAATGAGAGGAATACCATGGACTTTCACCTCTGTTATGGGCTGTTTGTTTGCTTGAGGACGAGGACAGTGGTCAAAGTTTGTGAGCAACACCTCCCCCATAAAACCAAAAACCTCAGCAGGAGTTTTATGGAGGTGGAACTCAAAGGCAAAGTGAAGAGGAAAATTAATCTGGAATCCTTTTTACGGAAACAACATTTATTTCCTGTTTTAAAAATGTACGTCAAGTCTGTCTTTCTTCATCACTTCTTCTGTTTTAGGCCCAAAGATCGAAGAATTTAGACCCTTTGCTTCAGTAATCAACAGTACAGAAGTATTACAATCACAATAAAGTATATGAGGTAAAATTATTGGAAAATTGTATTACTGATGCATTAACAGGGAAGCAGCATTTAACTCTTGTACCTGGATGAGATTATGTAATTTCCTATACAACAATGCATCATAATTTATATGATCATCATAGGTGTTTACAATCTTAATATTAATCTCTAAACTGTAACTATAGCTTTAAAATCTGTGTAGTGGTAGTAGTAAAATCTGTAATGTTGTGGAGTAGAAATTTAATGCATCAGAAAATTTAAATACACAAAAAAGTTCAAGTATCTCAGATTATATTTGATTAAATGTACTTTGCTACTTTCCATCACCTTAACAGTGGGTCATCTGAGTCAACTGATACTAAGAATGTAACTAAATCACTATGATGTCCAAATCCTTAAGAAAAGAGTAATAACTGCTGTTGCACATGTACACAATGTAAGATTTACAACAATGGTAACACAAAAATAAATGAACGTTTGGCCTTATGAGCACAACCCTTTGAATTTACTTTGATATCAGTCTAAACGGTGACAAAGAGAACATCACATCAAACTGTTAAATGAAGCAAAATAGGAGGCATCTTGCACTTAGTCATGTAACTTAATAGAGTAATAAGAATGTCAAGGAACTCTGCTCTGTCGGCGTCTGAATACTCATCAAGTGTTAACGTTTTCCTTCCCTTCCTTCCGAACAGAGCAAATGAACCATGTATCACAGTGTTTGTCACTAGTGGTGTTGCATTGTGAGAAAACCTCCTCTGAATAAATCCAAAGTCTCAGGCAATAAATGTCTTTAATTGTGACTTTTCTTCAGAGGTTTAATGTCTTGAATCTCTTATTTTAAACAGTCATTAATTGGCAGCTCTTGTCGTTTTCAGTGTCATGTTGCTTTACCTAAACTGGAGGGTGTGTGTGCATTTTTCAAAATACACATTTCGATTTGAGTGCGCTCGATATCTGTGTGTGAGCTATTTGGAAAAAGATGCAAAGAACCAACAGGGGAGGATTCAATTAGACAGAAAAATACTGAAGGCAAACGCCTCCCACTGTAGTTTCCATGTGCTCGTGTAAAAAGGGAAGAAAATGCTGTTAACAGAGAGGCAGAGCGACAGGGAGAGAAAAGAGAAGAGGAAAGAAGCGATGGGATAATTTAACAAGCTTCCTCCTAAACCACTCCAAAACCTCCAGAGTTTAATTGCTGGGAGGCAACATTATCCCTAGCAACACTGTGTCTGTCTCTTGGCTGAGATTCGGTGGGTACCTGCTGTATCCACTCCCCACACAATACAGCGCCCACTGAGCCATATAATCCTCTCAGGCCCTCCTCTTCTGGAGAACCACATTCAATCCCGTTGTGACATGTGAAAATCTCCTCTTCTCCATTTTTTTTGTCAGGGTACGTGCTTCAAATAAGCCCAATCAGTAGGCGCCGTTATGTGCGCACAATGCTACAGGGAGCCATAGAGGACGGGAAAACAGAAAGGAAGAGTTAAATAAAAAGACGTTTGATTTGCTGCTGTGAAATTTGGGGCTCCTTTCCATTCCTCTGCGGAGCTCCAGGGAGCAGCCATATTTCTGTTTATGTTTAAACGTGAATCAGTCAGATGGGCTGTTGGGTTCCTGCTGAATCATCCCGCGTTCCCATCAGAAAACGCAGGGTTACTTTTGAACCGGCTGCCTCGTAGGAGAAAACAAGAAACTAATGCTACTTTCTTCCTGACTCCTCTTTCAAGTTGCCCTTGAAAAGAAAATTACAACAACGTCTTTGATGCCGGTCTGACATGCTTCGGGATATTCTCCATAAGTGCAGACACATACTAGATTATCATTCCAATGAGTCTGTTCTAAAGTCTTTTAACTGTCTGGATATAGCACAAGCTGGAAGCTTTTTCAAGGCTGTGCAGAAGGAACGTGGAAACAGTGACTCATTACACAAAAAAGCAAAAGAAGAAAAATGTTTTGTTTTTTTTTTTGGCCAATGTTTTGTAAGTTAAGTCAATATGGCATTTGGAGACCTGCTGAGACATCTTTTAATTAGAAGATGAGCTAAATAATGAGAAAGTACAGAGGCAGTGTAGTGAAGAAGATTTCAATGTTTTATCAAGTTTACTTTTAGGCCATCAAATGAGTATCTTTTTTTTTAGTTCTCGTGTGAGAAGAAAAAAAAAAAAACAGTTTGTGTTCATTTTTCATGCACCATTTAATTAAATCCTAAGTTTCAAGTATACAAACTGCTGTGTTTTAGGCTTCCTGTGACTGATTTTTCCTCCCTTCGTTATAGTTTCTGGGGTCAGTGAAATATTCTGTGATGTTGTCATGTTATATTGTAACTTAAAATTTTTATTTATTGGTTAAGATATAAAGTATGTATTGTTTTTCTCACTGTAAGCAACTAAACTACTGTAAGCTTTATTAAGTAGTCAATGTGACATTTTTTAAGTCCAATAAAGTTTTGGGAGCTTTAACTGTGTGTGTGTGTGTGTGTGTGTGTGTGTGTGTGTGTGTGGACTCTCTCTGCTTTTCCTTTGGGCTCCCTGATACAACATGAAAATCTGTATCATCTGTCATCTAAGTCTCGTAAAAGAGGGTCATCCTACCTGTCTGGGAAGCTGGAGGTCAGAGGCTGCAGGCGTTGGGAAGGGGAGAAATCAGTTGTTGCTGAGGCTGAGAGTGAAGACCAGTGTCAACACAGCACTATACCAACCAGATGCTGTAAGAGAAAAGAGCAGAGAATGTGCTGACTAGTAAAGTTATTTCTTAAAAGTAATGATCAACATGTTGCACATTTAAATTTGAACCATTACCCCTCAACACACACTACTGAGGATTACTGAAATCCCAATAATGTACCTGTGATTTTCTCAATCCTGGATCTTTGAATGAACATCTACTGTGAATCCTTGAAGGAGCTATTTGTAAGTTTTGCTACTGCTACATAGCCGGCGTTAGCATTAATAGCTGTTTACCCACCGGTCTTACCAAGAGCTTCAGCAGTCGTTGCATTTACAAGACAAGAGGTTATAATACGACCTCTGAGCAGTGCTACTTCTTCAGAGCAGACTGGCTACAATAACTCACTACTGCACAAAAACTAGCTGGTTAGCATGCTAATGTCAGTAGAAGGAAATATGTGATAGAAATAAAAGTAAAACAAGAGTTAACATTAATGTAGCTTCCCACCACTCTAGAAAAGCTCTTTGCGAGTAAAGGAATTAAATCTGATGCTGAACTTGCTTCTTCTGGATTGGAAAGTAAACAGCTGCTGATATTAATGTTGGCTGTAGCAATAGCAAAAACCTACAAATAGCTCCTTCTATTTATATATATATATATATATATATATATATATATATATATATATATATATAATATTTATTTATTTTTTGAAAAGAAAAAAAAATAATATTTATTTATTTTTTGAAAAGTTTGAAATAGTTTTTAGCAGGAAACACTGCATTTGTTGGGGACTATTTTCAGCAGTGGATTAATCCACATTTGGTGCTCTACTGAGTATTTCCTGCTGCAGGATAGTGTATGTGGGAATGAGTCAAAATACACTACAGCGTGTGTTGATGGTAATGAAGGAACATGTCTCCCAATGCAATGCTGCAGCTCACTGATGTGTTTTTAATAGTTTTTGGAGACAATGAGCTCTGTAGGCAGAGGAATAAGATCTATCAGGTTTTTGATCCACATTATACTTGTTAGTAGGATGTATTCATCAGTCCTGTGGGTTTTTTGTCATTGGATTTGTTGACAATAAAAAAACGACTTATCATTTAAACTTTTCATAAATGTTTCCTATAAATGGATATTTTACAAAGACAAAAAAGATCTCAAACGTAGCAGATCTTTGCAGCAGCACAGAGTTGCTAATGATGGATACAATATCTGCACTGGGTTTGGAGCAGTTCTACTTTAATGCTGCTGCTCACATCCTTAAAAAACGTGAACATTTTTCCACATCCAACAGTGCTGCCAGAAATAAGATGGTGAGGTGGAAGGTGAGCTCATAACCCATAACAGATAGTTGAGATTGGCCACGTTGGCAACGAATCCTTATGAAAATTGTAACAGGCCTTGGCACAGGCACAAAACCGACAAATCAAAACTGTAAGGCTTCCACGCATTTACAGTCAGGCCATGAAGGCCCATTCTGAACATTTCTGTCAAAAATGTGGTCAGCTGCTCAGCTCCCACCTGCTGCTTTATTCTCAGAGATGTGCAGCATCATGGCAGCCATGGTGTTAATGCTCAATGAGAGCAGTTTTAAAAATAAACACATTTGCCAACACAGCAAGTGATTCAAGTAACATTAGCTTATATAAATTGTCAGTAATGAGGCACTGGGGACAGCATCTGTGATCCACAGAGGTCGACCGAAACATTCTGCTTCACTGCTGAATAAAATGCATCCTAAGTGCAATTTAACAGCCTTAACATGAGCAGGTACATAGAAAGAGACAGGCAGAGGTCCAGGAGGGCACGGCGCTCGTTGTAGAGGTCACACAGACAACACAACAATGATACACAAACACTGCTGACAAGGAGAAAATATGAGGACTTTTGAAGCACTGTAAAATGTATGAAGAAACGGATGTATGGGTCATTTTACCGAGTGGCCCCATTAACATCGCTGCCCTTGTCTGAACTGGAGCTCAGATCAGTCACACACACACACACACACATGCAAAACATGTACACACATGCACGCACACACAAACACGCACAGCAGCATTTTCTCCTCTTTTTACATTTCTCCTCTTTTCGCCCTCAGAGAAGGAGAGGTCGACATTTTAACTGCATCGGCGAGGAGATGGCTTCCTTTCACCTTGACGGGCATATAATGAACATTTTTCATTTTGAGCTTAGCTTCACTTACAGAGTCAGTCAGCTATTTTCTCTTTGAACCTTTTTTTTTTTTATTTCTGACATTTCCCTCTGTGGTTTTGCCAGGATGATCTTCACAGTAAATTTGCGCCCCTTTTAAAGAAATAGGATACATTTCTGTTGACTTTTTTTCAAAGCGTTCATTTCCATAAAGGTTCTCCGTATAACACAAATAGGCCCACAGTGCAGCATGAAACACAAACAATATGCTAATCACACCTGTTTCAATTAGAGCCCGGGTATCCATGAAATCCATATCATTATTGTTTTGCATTTTTGCTTCAGGAAACAAAAACGTGCACCTTGCAGGATTTTAATGTGACAAAATACTGGAGTGATGAGCTTCATGTTTATGAACACACACTGAGGTATTTTGGAAGGAAGGAGAGATATTTAAAGTACAACAGTTGACATATGCACATGTGCAAACAGAGGCTGAGAATCATATTGTGATTAATTTGACATTGTGATGAGTCACAGTTTTAGTGGGAACATTCTTTTTTGTTTGTACTTTTTATTTTTACTGAAAAACATATAAATAATGATGAAGTGAGTTTTTCTGTACCAAGCAAGCATGTTTCCTTATGTCTGCAGAATATAATCTGAATGCTTCTAGGCTTCATTCAAAATGCTGTGTTGTTAGACATTTTACCCTTATTAAAAAAAAACTGCAGCTCCTTTGATTTGGATGTTGCACTGGGCCATATTGCTAAGCCCTGCTGGTAAACGTGAACAAAAACACATAAAGGAAAGAAAAGGTGGAGGCTAGAAATGACAAAATACTTCAGATAATATCCTTACACTAACCCTGCTGCATCAGCTATATTGAGATTGTGCTTCATTTTAATGATTATGTTACCAGTTTTCATAAATTATGTTTTCCTTTAAGCTTCAACCCAAAGCCTTCCCAGAGGCGGGGCCAGAGAGTCAGATGCTAATAGATAGCTGCCTTGTTAGTATCAGTTTCTGCATGAAATAAACCAACAAGTTCTGTCCTTTGTAGTTATTTTGTAGTTGTTGTCTCACCATCATGTTGCCTTACTACTGAGGACTATAACAGAGTGGATGGTTTAGGTTAATACTGCAGGTAGTCTGGGTTTTTAGTCACTCCTAGCATTCTGAAATATTTCTACTCATTGTTTTTAATGTTTTCATCTTGTTTTACATATAATATAAGTTGTTATTATATTTTAAAGGTCCCATATTGTATAAAGTGAGATGTCCATGTATTTTTTGATTATAAAGCATTATAGAGCACCCTTCACTTGTAAGTTGCTTTGGATAAAAGCATCTGCAAATGAGTAAATGTCAATGTAAATGTAAAGCAGGTCCAGGTTCTATATTAATACTGTGAAAGTATCAAAGCCTCAGTCCACAGAGAAATGCACACAGCCTGTATTCAGAAACTGAGCCTTAAAACCAGCCGTCAGGACTTCTGGAACTTTGTGATGTCACAACAAAGCAGTCACCGCCCTCAGCCATGCCCCAAGCCCCGCCCACCTGGACCCAATATCCAACCTTGCAGGATTTGGTTTCTCTGAGCATTTACCTGAAATCTGCTAGGTTATTATTTTATCACTCAGACAACAGTCTGGAAAAGTGTAAAATATGGGAACTTTAAAGTTTAGCTGGTGGTGTAGAGTCACTTTGGTTTGTAGTCAGGCTCAGGTTGGCTGTGATTGACAGCAGCAGTCTGGTGCATTAACAGAGTCTTGCAGAATGTAAATTATTATGTTATACAATGATAAACAGAACTTTTTTTTCCAACACGTAAAAGTTTAAAGCCCAACGTTAGTTCTGCATGATGGATTAGCTTCACTGGCAGAAACAGAAGGGCTAAACTCCATGTATGCATCTTATAACCTGACATTAGGAAAATAAATTATCCAACAGCAAACTGCTCTATATCTAACAGAACAAAGCCGAACTGTAAACTAACCTTAGGGCAGAAATGTTAAAATGCACAAATGCAAAAATCATAAAATACAGTCTAACACAAAATCCTCAGTCTAAAAACCCAAACTTGTAATCAAAAGCCTAGCAAAACAGGACCCCATGTACCACACACACAGTCACAAGCACACTTGTGCCCACATTTGCCCACGCAGGGGGGGCTGGCAGCGTGCGTTCCAAGACAGCTGGTGAAAACCGGGTGTGCTCTGGCTGCTAGAAGGAGCAGATTCAGGTGACATCTGCGCCTCCTGTTGCAGCGCAATAGTAGAAACACTAAAAGTGAATTACAACATTAATGATAGTGCTCTGCAAGCTGTCGTTCCATATTATGCATCCATTATTCCTTGCATGGGTACTCAGAGGCATCGTGAAGGAATAGGGCTGCACCCTCCCCACTCCCACCCCACCCAAACCACCACCTCTACAAAACAGCCACCTCACTGTGAAAGGGAGCAGTTGCTGAAAGGCTTGTTGGTTTATAGAGAAACACCTTCCACCACTATACCATGTCGCCAAATGGCACAGTGCTGACTGGATGACTGATTCTCAATCTCTCCATTTCCATCCCTCGCTTCATCTTTCAAGCTAGCAACCTTCCACCCCTGACCCCCCTCCCTCTCCTGCCTGCACTGCCACCACTATTTCAGATAACATTTGTTTGATCTTGCCGCCCTCTACAGCTGAATGAAATCAATCTGGGAGAGATGTCATGTGTGAGCAGAAATGATTGACCACAAGAATAACATGTATTTGAGAACACGGAGCCCGTGCCCTCTGTCTCACCAGCCGAGAGGCTTGACGCATGCATGTGCGAGCACGCAAACACACGGCGGAGGAGAGGCCGGCGCACGCCTGATAGGCACAGCATAGACATCTCCAAGCTGTCACCCATCCCCAGACTTTCAATAACTTCAAATCCCCCGAAAACTTGGAGAATAAAGGCAGAGTCGATCACTCATAGCTCTCTTCACTCGGCTCTTCTCTTCAGGGAAATAACAGCCGAAGGAGAAAAACAAAGTCAGGATCCCATCCTCTCCTGCAGAAAAGCACCAGCATCCCTGGAGGACATGGGGAGAACACTTCTTTCATCATTCTGGTTAAGATACAATAAAAAAAGATTCATTTAAGATGTTGTGACATAAATAGCACGCAGGTATAAACCAACTATATGGGAGAATCACTGGTAATCAAAGGTGGATTTTATTTTTTTTTTTTTTACAAATAAAAAGCTGTAAGAAAGAGGAAAGAAGCTGCAGAAGTGGGTGGTGGTGTTGGTGGCATCACTAACACAGCAACACAGCTTTCACGCCAGCCTACACATTTCTATAGGAGTCTGTGTGTGATTTGGGTTTGTGGCATGCAGGATCGAATGGTGGGTGCTCCCCCCACAATGTCTCATAGGAACATAAACAGATCGTCGGCAACATCCAACCGCAGCTCTGTGCCGCCGACTGGCTGTGATTTCTTCATTCAGGGGAGAGCAACTGCAAAATGTGTCGTACTTGAAGTGTTTTACAATTACCAGCTGATTATATCAGCTGCATTAGCATATTAAAAGGAAGACTACTTGAACACAGATAATGACTGACTGTTGAAAATAATTTCCCCACTCATTATCAACAGCAGACACTGAGATCTGGAAAAGGAAATGTTGATAAATACCCAAAAACCTTTACTGTGTAAATAACAACAATTACCGAGAAATTAGATCAGGCTGTGTTGGTAAAAAGGGAGATAATTCTAATTAAAAACTTGCAGATATCTGGGGAAGAAAGCATGAAGCTGTGCATCTATGTATAGGAGTAAATTATTAATCACTGATGTGGAAAAACGTTTGTGTTGTTCACAAGGTGTCACTAAACCAAATCCCTATTCTCCTTTCAAACTTCTATTCAGAAAGTGCAGAGCTTCCATCTCTGTGACAGGGCTGGATAACACGACATCAATACTTAATAAAAAAGGACTTTCTGTTAGAAGTAACTAAATAACTGCTGCAAACACTCTATATGTATGTTTATAATCTCCCTGCTGGTTAGTTTAAACTTGATTTTCATCTTTGTTGAGGCAGTTTTTCCGTGCTTGATGGACTCTATTTAATTCTATTCATTTTGTCATTAGAAATGTTGAGTTTTTGTGACTTGTGTAATTGCAGTTTTAATACAGATGATGCTTCAAGTTAAAACCTACGGTGGCCCAGAGAGCTCAACGCACTGAAACTTAAGAAAACACAGTGATGAACCTGGCTGGGACGCACGTGCATGGATGTATTATAATACCTGTACTACAATACATTATAATACCTGTACTACAAGACATCCATATGCACTTGTTGTTCAATGCTTTTAACTTCAAACGTCACAAAGCACTGAACCACATCCCAGGTTCATCACTTTTTATTGTCACCTGGAAACACTCACTGTTGTGAGTCTTTGCAGCACGTGTGTTGTCAGATTGATAAAGATGTTTTGTGAATTCCTTTGTGTTTTGTCTATGTGCAGTGAGCTCTCAGGGCCACTGTATAAACCTCAGTCTTGCCTCTTTTATGCGGGTGAGACGCTGGTAAGTGGCATCCAACCACTTTTGTTGCAGAGGCTGAGTGATATTTGATGAAATTATTTAGCAAATAATATTTTCTTCCAAAACTGAAAAAGGTTCAGTTTATGATATAAAAGCAGCAAATGTTTGAAAACTGTTTGGCAGTTTTTCCTAATGACTTGTGTAAACGATTAACTGATTACTGAAAATGTTGACAGTTATTTTGTAACAAATTGTGTCAGCACTAACGTTGTTAACTGACAATGTATTATGGCTCTGCATATTTGCAGAGCATTGTTAATGTGAGTAGTTGTTACGAAAACCTGAGAAATATTTAGAGACAATATTCTCTAATAATCACTAGAAATTCAACACAAAGTTTTAATTGAAATAATAAATCTTAAGCAGTTCTTGAGATTGTTGTTTTTTTCTTTTAATCAGTGAGAGATGATCACTGGATATTGCACATCACAATGTTTTGTGGAATCAAAAATATATCATGTAAAAATGTTGATGATGCACAAGCAGTCTGATGTTTCTCATCAGCTGTTTGAAGGCCCAGTCAGCATTTTTTCCTGTGTATTATATAATGTAATTTAAGGGTTATCTGAATGGCTGTGTATCAGTGACCAGCAGGACATTCCAGCCTTTTGATGGGAAACGCAGCAAGAATCACACGTCTTTGTCATCTGCTGTTTTGGCTCGAAAACAAACACAGAAGCTTTCATCACTGGAATGTTGCTTGCTCATTCTGGAGCTCTGTCCTCCATTGTGGAGCAGGCTGAAAATGCGCGTGGACGTGAAGGAGACTATGAATGTCATGAAATCCATCAGGCTGCGAGTTTTTGTTCCAAGTGCAGCCGAAGTGAGTTTTCACAGGCAGAAATCTCGGCACCGGGGGTCGAGAAATCATTAAGTTATTAACATTTATCAACGACTATCAAAGCCTCCCTGCAGCTATGCGATGGCAACCGTGTGATTTTTTGCCTCTTTGAAGTATTGTGATGCCTTCAAGTACTGTGAAATATTTTGTTTGACAATGGTAGGTAGATTTCTACCCACCACCACCACCAGCACTGTTAATCAATACACACTTTTCTTGCCCTTTTCCTCCCTCGTACACATATCTCCCTGTCTGACCAAACAGGGTGAATTTGTGCTCTTAATCAGCTTGCCTGCCTTGTCTCTTCACTGGAGGCTGGCGACACGCTTCCCTTCCCCCTTAATTCCCTGGCTCTCAACAGACAGGCACGCTGATTAACATGCACGCCCAGGTAGGAGCTCCCTCCAACACAACCCCGCTGCCCACCAGGTCCACACACCATTATCCCCGCTACTCAATAGCACCCATCTCAATGCACATCTGTCGAGCCGCCGCATCCCCGCTCCTTAATTAGCTTTACAACTTTCCCCCACTTCTGGGTGGAAAAGAAGGGATAAATTTGTGGCCAGCGCGCCGATGAAACGAGGGAGGGAGAGTGACAGACAAAGGGGGAGGAGGACATATGCTGAATGCTGAGATGGGAGATGAAATAGGGAGTGTGTTTATGTGTGTGTTTGAGGGGTTTGGCGGTTGCGGACAAGATTAACATTAATTCCTCTCATGTCCAGGCCCCAGCATCACCGGGAGACCCTGTCCTCCTCCTTACCTCCATGATACCGTCTCTCTGCCCAGAGGATGCAGCCCTATGAGCAGATGCCTTATCTTATACACACACACACACCTTACACACACACTTTTTGTGCTTTTTGAGTTGCTCTTCATACACGGCTTCAAAGATGCCCCCTCTCCCCTTTGATTCTCATCCGTTCTCCCCCATCGACGCCATCGTTGGCGGAGCCCCCGTGACGGCGATGAAGGTGGCGTTTCTCGTGTTGGAGCTGCTGCTGTGGCTAATGTTAATCCGCTATGCTGCCTCTGTTATTCCACCGCAGCACATTTGTCAGCCGCTCGAAAAACAAACCGATGAAGAAGACAGTGAGAACCAAGAGGCATCCAATTAATATGAAATTGTCTCCAGAAGTCAATAAGGTTTTAGTTCCACTTGAGTGTGTCTAAATGCACAGAGTAAGGCTAATTATAATCCCATGGAGTATTTATACTATTTACGCTTTGCCCCTGTCATTACTACAAGCTGTAATCCTCCGACCCGTGTTGTCTGCACGTGTTGATGAGCCCTATGCCAGTTGCCAAAAATACTTAAGCTCGTTCCCCGTTCCTGAAGGCTTCAGCAACTATTCCGTGCACAAACAATGTGAAATTAATCACCGTTACTATGGCAATGAGCATCGAACAATATCATAATCAGCGCTGCCATCAAGAATGGAGTTTCAATCCAGAGGGGCAAAGGTTGCTGTGGAAAGGAGAGCAATGAGCTATTTTAGTCAATCTGCTATTCTACATACATGGCAGCTTCATTAGAACTACCCACTGCGTGCATAACCTTCTGCAGGCCTCCTACCAACCGTCTCCAGTATTAGAAATACTAATCTCCTATGTGTATTTCACCCTCCATCCTTCCTTCCATCCAGCAATTATGCCCCCCGCCATCAAAAGCCATCAAAACAGTAATTTCACTTTTTCACAGGCAGGCTTTTCACATTTCCTTCCGTGAAAGGCCTGAATCATCCCCTTATCTCCATGGCTATTACACAGTGTGCATGAGAGTGAAAACAATGGGCTCGGCGTGATGAGATCATGGCACTTCATTTCTCCAAGGCCACTCCGGCAGACGCAGAGACAATCCACCAGCAGCAAGGAGGATGGAGACGGTGAGGGCCCGAGGATTTCTCAGTCACTGAGCCCAGAGCTGCGAGGCAGGTCATCCCCAGTAATAAGAGAGGGAAGAAGTGGAGGAGGAGGAGAAAGAGGAGGGGATGGGGGTGGGGGTGCTGGCCATGGCGGTGCAGGGTCTTACAGCCTCGGTGGAGGCTTTTTGAGGCCCTGAAACGAAGGTCAGTGACTGGAACTCAGAGTTGGACCCTTTATTCCTGCCTGCGTACAGAGGCCCTCTGAGGATTGAACGGTGCCGCTGCTGTACGAGCACTGTGCTCCCCGTGAGGCGGGGCTGGCTCAGGGTCTCGCAGAGACAGAGAGAGAGAGAGAGAGAAAGGAGGGGAGTGCTCGACTGAAGGGGATACGGCAGAGTGAAGTGACAGGCCTGGGGAGGGAGGAGGAGGCTGGAGTTGCAGGAAGAGACAGCTCACTCGTGACTATAACAGCAGGTCTGAGATCCAAAGTGTCTCGCTCACTTTATTCGCTTTGCTTTCCTCCGGATGCAGCTATCTCAATTTTTTCCGTTTCTCTCGATCAGTCAGCAGCGTGGAGTTCATCCTAAAGGCCCTGAAGCAGTTTTTTTTTAACCAGCTTCTTCTTATAGCTCTGTGGTTCACAACCTTTTTGACAAAGTAATATCTTCTTCCAGCCATCATCACAGGCTGCATATGTCTATAGGTTGTGATCAATTCAACTAGAGTGTTTTTCCCTGTTATCCAATTTTTAGAGGTGTGAAGAAATAGAACAAAACTATGTAAGAGAATGTCTAAATAATAAAAAACATCAGGTGACGAACACTGTATGTGGACCTCATTGTTCATGTGTTGATCATTACATAATGAAGATGTACCATTTAAGGGGGAAGCAGCTCTTTAATGTTTCTTTATGTTGTTTTTGTTGCTTTTTGTCGAGTGAATTATCCTGGTGAAATAAAGCTAAACTAAACACAACTTTGCTTTTGCATATTTGGACCCAGATATTTTGCTTCTAGTGTTCTGGGTATCCACTGGCTGCTGTTCATTTCCATACAATATTAAAATCTATAAGAGACTTGCTTGGGTTGTGCAATGATCACAGTGAGGATCAAGTCTTTACTCACTGCTGTCAGAGTTGGTTTTGTTGGGAGTTAATACAGTGCAGACTTTTCTAATCAATCTGTATGTGAACAGAATTACCATGAAATTGTATGCAAGTTTCATTGCTCTGCTAATTAATTTTCATTCTGTATGGAAATAGATGGAACAGAGGGGACTATGCATTAAAAAGCTATGGCTGCAAAGCATATATATCTGATATTGTAGGTGTAAAAGGTATAAAATGTTAAGAGAACATACTTCATTTGTCTTTGAAAAGCTGAAAGTTGCACACATGATATTGTTCTCCCTGAAGATGGAAACCAAGCAACGGCCTTAACTTTACATGCTTATGAGAAACAATCTGACTCACTGACATATCTCCCAGTCTCTGTTTCCATTACCGAGCCCTGTTTCTGTGTCTTTAACTCTGCATTTGTCAGTCTTGCACAGCATGTACACACACACACACGCACACACTTCCTCTCTATCTCTCACTCCATCTCTCTTCCTCTTTTTCTCATTGGAAAGGGAGGAATCGAGGTGGGGTGGAATGATCGTGTTAGGGGGTTCACAGAAGACTGACTGTTTATTATTGTCTTCGGCCCACTTAACTCTGACAGTAACAGAATGAGATGGGGAGAGAAGCGAGTGCCATTAATCACGGTGTCGGGAGGGCCTGAGCCGAGCAGAGACGCATCCATACCGCATGTGCCTGGGAGAGGAACACAAAGTGATTTTCAGGCCAGCCGGCCTCGTAGCGCCACTGTGCAGCCTCCAAGTTCAGGCTGCTGGCATTGAAGAGTGCAGGGGGAAGAGGTGGGCGGCTTTTCACACTCAATCTTCTTCAAATGTTCTGACACATTGCACCTACAGCCACCCCCTGCTACCGGCAAACAAGGATCGGCGCTATTTAAAAACCCAAAATGTCTCTCGCTGGAAGTCAAAGTATCAGTGGAAGAGGAGAGTCGTTAACTGCTGCTTTTATTTTGAATTTATCGTTGCAGTGTGGTGATAACATGAGATTAACTGGATTATGCTGCAGTGTAGGCAGACTGAACTGATATATAAAGTATAAGATGTGGCAGCATTAGCATATGGTTGCTGTGAAAAAGTGCATTGGGCTCAGACGTCAGTGACAGCCTCAGTCTGTCAGGCGTCAGTCTGTGGGAGCCGGCCCACTATGCGGGGACGCTGTGGAAGCCTCGGTGCCCGTGCCCACAACGTCTGATTGACAGCTGTGTCTCTTAAGTCTCTCCCCTCCACAGCAACACCAGCCACACACCTTCCTCTGCTATCAGTGACACCCAGATGTGCTATAGCAGCTGTCTCCAAGATTATTCCTCCGCGTCTCCGAGCCACCATCTACATAGACAGCCGTCTAAATATTTAATCGTGCCAGAAGGCGCTGCGGCATCGCACACTTTAGCCTGGGAAACACAGTATCTCCAGCTGCAAAGATAGACTGTGAGAGATGAAAGGCGAGGACAGGGGAGAAGAGAGGGAGAGGTGAAAGGCTGGGGGGTCACGACTGGGCCTGGCCGAGTTGAGTTGCAGGTAAAAACCTAAGTTGACAGTATATGCCACAGTTTTTTGGACAAGTGACAGCAGTGCAGCAATGGATGACAGGCTGCGTTTTGGATATACCCTGAGGACAACCTCGCCCGACATCAAATGTCTAACAAGCCAGACAAGACCATTCTGATTTGCTGCCATACCTTAAGGGAGAGACACAAGCCCCCTTGAATGTGACATTGCTAACCATGATGCAAAAATTACATGGTGTATATGTGGATGTCTGTCTTTCTGTCTAGTTTTCAGTTGCTTTATTTCCACGTGCATATGTGTGTTCATCTGAGTGTGTCATCACTGACAGCTGATCAGAATACACACAGCGCCTGAGGTACTTTCTGTAATTTTGACTTCTTTTTTTTTTTTTTTTTTTTTAAGCCTTGGCTCATTCCCAAGCAACAGATTGCCGCTGTCGCCGGAGTTGTGCCTCACAGATGGAGCAGCATCACTTCCTGAGGAGCCTGACAGGATCAATCCAGGAGCTCATTCGCTCGCAGTCAATTAAGCCATGTTAGTTTTGACAGGAGCCACGGGCAAAATAACAGCCGTCACTGTCTGGGAGGAAAATATTGTGACCAAACAAAAAAAAAAAGCACTTGTTTACTGGAGGGGGGACTGACTCTGCAGAGAAAAGGGCTGCCGGCTGCATTGAGCCACAGCAGGAGCTCAGGCAGACATGATGGAGAGCAACGGCTGAACCTCAGCAACAGTCAAAGAGTTTAATTTGTTTGAAAACATAAAGCGCCCCGGGTGATTTAATGAATTCCAAAATGAGGACTAATCATGACCTTCATCGATTCTGATGGCATATTCAGTCCATCTGTCCAACTCCTGCCTCTGCCTTTATTTCCCAGCCAAGATTTTCCCCCGTATCTTGTACATGCATTTTCATTCTCATTTGTGATATAGGTCATTTGAGTTGTTTACAAAAGTGTTCCTAAAATACTTCCTCTGATTCCCCAATAAATCCAATGATTCTGAAGTGAATAATACAATACAGGAAAATGAAACAAGCAAGAAATCTCTGTGTACCACCCACTGAGAGAAGAGGTGGAGCTGGTCTCTTTGAACCGATTGGAAGGAGAGTGAAGCTCTTTGATTAGGACATGTAGGTAGGTAGCTGTGGGCGATGGACTGAAAACACTTGGCATCTGCTTGCAAGTCTCCACACACCCGAGGTGAGGGACACACACGCCAACGCACACACACACTTTTCCCTGGCTGAGCTCGGCTTTACCCTGGGCATCATTACAGACACTACACATCCCTCCTTTGAAGGGTTATCAAGGCTCCTCATTAAAGATGTCCCTGGCTTTCTTAGTGATGTGGGCCTCCACAGGGCGTAATATACCCCCTTTAATTAGTTTGCAAACTCATTAGTGTGTGCCGGGCAATTAAATGTCCTTCCTTCAGAATAGTTTACAACAGGACAAAGGGATCCCAGGGGCTGTCAAGGAAGTAGGGCTTATAGCCCAGACGACTGTCCCTTCTGCAGGGGACTGTCATTAGGGAGGCGCCGTCCCTCGATCGGGCCTCATCCACTCTGCCGTGCTGAGGGACGACCAGCTTCTCCCATCTATTTACTGGTGTGGCGTTACTGAAATGGACATTTCTACAACCCTCATGACAAATACGCCTCCTGTGCTGCCGTTAAAGAGCAACTTAACATCCTTTTATAGTCAACTGCTATGTTTTTTAGCGTGTGCACATCCCTGAACAAATACCTGAAGAAAATATTGATGAATAAGAAAGAATGGCAGCGCAGATAATGGCATGATTACACTTATTCAAATCTGTTTTTTTCTGTAATCTATACTGTGAAGCTGTTGGCTCTATTATGCCTCCTTCATTCGCTTTGGTTTGTTTTTATTGGCTGACAACAGGTTTGTTCTTTTCTGTTCAAGTGCAATGCACTCTTATGGGTACCTGCGATAAACAGAGTATTATGGGGTTTATATACATATATATGTGTGTGTGTGATCTATATCTATCTATATATAGATAGATAGATAGATATAGATCACACACTGGCACCTATGTCTTGTGGAGCTGAGGCTGGTTATAGTATTAATGCTCTTCCCTTATATAAATTAAAAAAAGGACGTTCAAACCCAGAGCACGGCATCATTTCTCTGTTCTAACCCCAGTCTCCACTGGACGTGTTTCAGGAAGTGGATTTACTTCACTCTTTTGAAGTCTCCACATGCCAAGTCTTCTGCAGATTGTTTTTTAATTGACATGACACCAATAAAATTGTTGATTTATATTCTCATAGCATCTATTACACAGAGATGCAGCCTGACAAAACAAGAAGAAACTAAATTAAGTAGAAATCTAAAACATGAATTAAGAATAGGAACATATACATTAACAATGACAAACAATAACAGCAAAATATGTATAAAAATGAACATTAAGCCCGAGGATGTGGAATTACTCCAATGTGAAGGCTTCAATAAAAAAGGGCCTTTGTTTTTAAGATGGTAAAATCTATTCTTTATATATAGGCTTCTCCTTGGTTTATCATCTGAGGCTCGCAGCTCTGTGTCGTCTCTGATACTGGCCCCAGAGGAGCCCAGGGCACATTCCACTGCACTGTGACTCTCTATAAATCCAGCCAGCATGAAATCTCAAGGAGCTAACGTTGAGAAGAGAGCCAATCTGCCTGTTTACACCATCTCATCTTACACAGATGCCTCGCTGCCTGCCCCGCAGAACAACCCCCCGCCCCCCCTTCCCAACATGTTTGCAGAAGTGTTCATGCTGAACAAAGTGATTGTATCATCTGGGCCTACTCTTCCATTTGTGTTGCTGCTTCTCCTGAAACCCGTTTCAAGCTGTGTCACCCCCAACTCAGGCGAAGTTTGAAAAATGGAAGAAGGGAACCATGCAAAGTGGACATATTCTCCAGCCTGCCGTAAAATAACCGGGGGATGGACCATTAGCCATTTGCTGCTACCGACCGAGTTGCAGATCGTGCATCTGCACAAACAGAAGGTCACAAGAAACTTAACAAAAGAACAACACAAAGAGGAAATTATCTTAAGGAAAAACAAGAAGAGAAAAACATCTATTTTTTTGTTTCCAGAAAACTAAACTTATAACAGAGCTGACAAAAGAACTACATGTCGTTTCATTTAGTCCCAGAGCCTGTGCAGTAGATAATCCAGCTCGTTCTCTGACCCCTGCTCAGCGATGACTTGACTAAAATGCCAGTGCCGCCTCCCTCTCCCTGATGTTGGCCCACCGTTAGCGAGGAGCAGGGTGGACTAGACATGTTCCTCCACTTTTCCAAGGCACAACCAGTCAATTTGTCATCCAGTGAAGAGGTTGAACCTTTAATTAAAGTGGAGAGCTGCCGCTATCAGGGCCCAGCTAAATGTCACATGATAAATAACGGCAGAAGATCTGAAAAGCTCCCTTGGAGTTTCCTTCACTCAAGGGGATAAAAGGCCACACACATTACAGGGTAACTGCATATCAATATGTTAAATAGGTTCAATTGTATAAATTGATTAAATGACCCAATTGCGAACCAGCCATGCTTCAAAGACCCTGTTGTTCGAGCAGTGAATGTTGACAATGTCACGTAGGCTGGCTATTAATGGAAACCAAGCAGAGAGAATGTGGTGGTGAGTGACATTATTAAAGTAGATGATGGGTTTCTGAGCAGATCATTCACTGAATGCAATCGATAGCTCTGTGTCTAAACGCTCAGGCAGAAATTACACTTCAAGGCATATTGCCCGGGGGAAAATGACACTGCCATGAAAATGCATTGCTATGGACACTATTAGAAGTGATTGGCTAATTACATCCACCAGAAATCTGGATTCTTTATGAGTCCTTCAGGTTCACCGTGAAGGAATGGCAACGTGCAGGAGGCCTATCGCAGCCACGAATATGATCTGTGCATAAATATAGTGCGGCAGGCGGTGAAACTGTCTGACTGTACAATCCAATATTTCCAAAAGCCTGTTGTCTGATACCAAGTCATTTGTGGAAGCTCTGACAACCCTCTTTGTCTCCCCTCCCTCCCTTCCAGTCCACACCGCATCAGCATATATTTTCAAAATTGCTTCATTTCACTCTGCTTATTATCAGGCAGCTTAATCTTGACCCTTCAAATCTCTAAAATTATCGCCCTGTCTCTTGTCTTCTCTTCCTCTCGGAAACCCTTGAATGTGCTGTCAATTCCACTAAATTCCTCTCTCATCTTTCAGCACTTGATCCCCTAATCTTGCTTTTGTGTCACTCACTCGACAGAAACTCTTCCTCTGTAACTCAGTGCTTAAATACAGCTTCACCTCTCCGTTTTAATACCCATCATGCCTTACTGTTTTATACAACAGTGCATCTTGCACTACAGTTCATCGCGCTCATTTAACAAATGGTTTATCAGCAAAATAATTCCTGAATCCTACAAAAAAGTGAATCAAATATCTGCGGTGCTTGTTGCCTGTTACCTCTGAAGCCTTTTAACATTTCTGAAATGTAAAGTTTCTCTCTAACACACAGAAACATACCCATGCATGTGACCATAATTCAGTTCAATTCACATGTATATATTATTATTCTCCTGTCCTCCTGTACAAAACGAGCCCGGAGGTCATTAGTGCAGCAGGTTATTATGACCCACAGTTACGCTTTGTTGCCGTGGTAATTATGACAGGAGCAAAGGGAAAAGTGCAGCGACATATCCATGACTGTTAACCATATTATTGTAACCATGACAACAAAGATTGTTTAATGCTAAATCACCATCTTTTTCTAAACCTAACCAAGCCATTACTGTTATCATAGTAACCATGGCAACGAAGGTAGGTGCGCCGCTCTCGGTGAAGTCAGCGTGTTTACTATTGTAACCATAACAACAAGGTCTGATACGCCTGCTGCCATAACGGCGCTGTTTCAGGAGACACTGCTATGATTCGTATCAGATAAACGTATCATGAAACGATTATATGGTTGATCAGGATGGAGGACTGGTTATTCTCACACATTAATTACCTTTACAGTCACAAACTGAACATATCTTCTTACTTTCTTCTACTTCTTACTCAGCTGTTTAAAGAAAGTAAGAACACATGAATGTGTACAGTATGTGAGGGAAATAATATACATGTATTACTCATTCACTGGTATATAAACACACACTGTCTCAAAGCAGGAAATACACGGGCCTTACGTTCCTTATGTTCCACTGCTGTGGAACAGCTCACTGATGGTTGTGAGGTTATCCTCCTCTAACGATGTCACACAATGGTTTTCAAATGAACTGAACAAATTCCAGGAGACGCAACAGATTTGTTTGTTTGTGAGAGGCTGTATGGATATTTCAAGATCATATCTAAATGTTCTTGTTTTGGATTTTTGTCAATATCAACATTTGTTGCAGACTCAGAAATGGGGAAACTCCTTGTATGTAGGTCTGTATTTGTTTTCCAACTTATGAAAGCAGAGACAGAAAGAGGCTGGAGGACAGTTACTGTTTGCCTTGTTGCATGTAATTGTGTTAACTGAAGGCAGATCTGATTTACCCCAGCTGCTCGCTGTAGTACTCGTGTTTTATCTGCTTCTATTCTGCTTGATAACTGGACAACAACCTGCTCCACCTTCTCATCCAATCTCTTATATTCACTGCAGTGTGTGTACCTGATGGACAGGATATTCTCTATCCTACATGCATCAAGTGTACACATCACATTAAATGCATAGATACATATGTTTTAAGGGTTAGAATATATGGATGTGAGCATCCAAGAATAAATGAAGATGCATATTGTTCTTCATATTTTGTTGAAACATTGTACAACTTTGTGAATGCAGCATTCCAGTTTATAAGATGTAAGATACAAAACAAGAGCATATTCATGTATGTAAAACTGCACCTCCAATTACTTTGTCACATGTCGGCAGAGTGTGCTGTCTTTCTTTAACGTCCTAATCAACTGATACAAATACTGTTAATAATTCAAGCCTCACTGGTGTACTTAATCTACCTCATTTTCTAATCTTCACAATAATTCATTTGTTCAGTGATTAATTACACTCATTTGTGTCATGTGGAAACAGCATTTGTTTTTAATTGTGCATGTCAAAAGAATTTTCCAGTCATCCCATTTATTTGCTCGCACTGGGTGTTTGGAGCTTTGGTCACCGCAGGGGATCCCTTCGCTTAGCTTCTCTCTTCGGTGCCTCTACATCCGCCAGCGATCAGATTTTTTACGCCATTGCGCCATATGTGGCATCACAGTTAATTACTCAAGAGAAATTGGCTGAAGATGCGGCAGAACAGCAGGTGAGGAGCTCCAGCCCAGAGCTAAACCAACACTAACTGGTCAAGCTCAGCTGCCCTCGCTCCTCCGCTGCCTCAGACGCGCAGGATGGGCTCGTTCACGCTGTTCGGCCTTCATTACAGATCAGGGAAGGTGCAATTAGTAGCAACCCCCCCACCATTTTATAATTACCTTAAGACACCCACTTAAACAGAGATCCTTATAAATCAGTTCCCGTTGCCTATCACAGCCCTGGACGCTACATTATGCCAACAGATGTCAGCTGCAGCCATGGACAGGCCCCTCGGTGGCGGTGACAGCCAACAACACTGCGAGCTGGTCTAATGAATAAGAATGGCTTCGAGCATCAGCTTTACAGGGTGTTTTGCCGCAGGTTTTATGGCTGTATTTCTTGTGAATTGAGAAATAATAAGAAAAGGAAGAAGGGCAGAGAACAAAAGGTCAATTAAGAGTTGGTGAAATGCAACAGATTACAGTGTGATGTTGTCCCCCCCTCCATCTGTGACCTTTGTGCCATTTCTGCTGAAATATTATTTCTAATTCATCAATGCAAACCGTGGAGTAAAGAGCAATTTTTAGATGGAGGCACCTTTCAGGGTTTTTTTTTTTTTTTGTTACATCTGCATATATTTGCATCAGGCAAGTTAAGAATTTAGTGAGAAAAACATAATTTGCAGATGGAGTATGTTCATTGAGCACCTGCTCTTTCCCAATTATGGGGAAGTATTTTAGGTTTAGATACAAAATAAACAAAGTATGGTCCAGACAAAATCTCCAGAAGATTCCCATAAACAAACCAGTTCATAATGGTGAGCTTTTGTTTATTAAACCCAATCACAGGCTGGTTTCTATTGTCCCAGGTATTTTGTCTTACATTTTCTTTCCTTTCACTAAAATTGTCAAACACACTGGCTGTGAAAAAAAATAACTGAACACCAATTATCAAATTTGATTTAAAAGAATTTGACTGGGGAAATAAAAGAAGAACTGTTTTTTAAGTGCTGGTGAACACAAAGAAAAGCTTCACACACCTGATGTTGTCAGGGACCAGAAGAAAACATGTAGGAATGCCAAAAATTCTTTTACAGGCGACTGACAAAGGAGTACAAGCGGTTCATACATGACATTCCTGTCCCTGGAACATTTCCCAATGCTCTGAAAGCCATTGTTGGGGAGATCACCTCTAACCTCATCTCAGTCGTGTTTGCTCCAAGGAAACACTTTGCTGGTGTACCTGCAGCTACCGAATGAAACCCAACAGACTTTGTGGAGAGTCAACACGGCTATAACAATGAACATCTCGCTCTAAAAATAAACCTGAATGAGTCTCGGAGGTTTAATGAACGAAAGTTTGTGCAGAGGGAGTTTACCTTATTGGAGGGATGAACACATTTTCAAGGGAGGCATATTGACAAGAAATAAATGTGTGTTCAAACAGTAAAGAGGCATCAAATCCTCCACTGAGAGAAATTCATTCAGAAAAAAAAACTGCTTTGGTGTCTCAGTTCAAGTCCCACCACAAGAAACATGTGAGGGAAAGAGGCAGCAACGCCTGTGTGAAGCGATGTTTGAGTGCCCTGCTGCAGAGTAACGGCACACTGCAATAAGCCAGGCTTCATCTGGTGGGTCTGTGTGAGGTGCATTGTGTGAGATGTGATTTTGCAATTTTGCAACCAGGCAGCAATTTATTTAGCACTTTATTCAGACCTGTGGACCCAGACGTGGAAGAAATAACGTAAAAGTATTTGTTCAAAGTAAAAGTCTGCCATTTAAATCTTAGTGAGTGAAACATTAGTGCAACAACATGATCCAACCACATGTACTGAATGCATCAAAAATAAAAGTGCTCAGAACTGCTCCTGTCAGTGGTCTATTACATAACTGTGTTATTGTTTCTGAATCATCCATGTGTAAGTAGCCCTTTACTGTTGTAGCTTGTCCAGGTGGAGCAAAGTGCAACCTGCTGGGTAGTTTAACCTAAACACACTATAAACACACTACGTTCAACAAGCTTGATCAGCAGAGCAGCCGATGTAACCGTTTATAGAACACATAGAATTACATAGCTGCATAAAATAGATGTAACCAGATAAAATACAAGCACCTCAAAGCTGTGCTGAAGTACAGAGATTGAGCAAACGTAACTGAGGCCTCAGATATACTGATGATGTGTATTTTGAACCGGTGGCAGCAAGGCACAACACAACCGACACATCCCCTGCCTCTGTACACCACAGGCTGCTGTGATCACTAGCCACCCAGTATAATCTCACCACGCAGCTCAACAGAGCAGGTTGTATCTTAAAATAGAGGAACTGGTTAGAGATATGTCATGATCAATATAGCGAGATTTACTGACTAGGATTGCAAACATTGTTCATTGTCCCAAACCAAATAATCAGACTTTGAATCTGATGCTGCTCCAGCACTGTCTCTCTTGGAATATCTGTCTGCTCTCTGCCGCTGAAGAGGTGTTCAATTAAGTTAACTCAGATACCGTAAAATCAGCTCCTATGTCGTTTCTCTTGCTGCACTCTCTTTGGTTGCCGTGGTCACATGGCAAGCTGCGGTGGCAGGTTGAGAAGGTGGAAAGCATTATAAAGTCCGAGTGCAGAGGCAAAGAGCTGTGCACATTCATAAGAGCGGTGACCGACCCCTCCCTCTCCTCACCACTTCCCCCGACCTTGCTGTCTTTATATTGAAAGCCACAGAGATGGCAGCAGCAGCTGCTTCTCTGTTATGATTCATTGTCTTTTACTTCCTGTAGAATCTCAGCATATCCATGTAGTTCTTTGCAGCATTTTACTATTCACTCAAATTAGACAACAATGCTAATTTTTCTCCCGCCATCAATACAGACTTACACATAACTCAGATTAAAGCCGTGTTCTGACATGTGTAAGTATGTTACATCTTTTATTGTCAATACACTTGTACAAGCTTGTCTGAGAAAGTTATTAAGCATAAATTAATTTTACCTTCCTGTCATCAGAAAATTAAGAGCCATCAGGGCACTGGCGTGGAAAGAGAACATCATCCTGTCATCTGCAGAGTCTGTGCAGCAGTGGGAAGTTTGCCTTCCTTCCCGCAGATGTTTCTGATCCTGACACTTTTTGCTTTTTTTTCTTTGAGGGGCTACAACAGAGATTTCCTTTAAAACTACTGCTATTCTCCCTGAAAGCAATGTCACAGACATAAACAGAGTGTTTTCTATTCGTGGGCTAACCTACCTGTATGGCTTTTATTTGGCCTTGGCAGCAAATATCACAAAGATAAGAAATGCTTCAACATGAGGACACGTGGTCAGCTCAGTTCAGCTGCTGAGTGAACACAAACGAAATAAATCCACTTTCTGTCGATCTCCTGGTTATGGAGTCACTACTGGGTGGTTTAAGTGCTTTTGTTTTTAACTTTCCCTCTTTGTCTAAATTCATAAGTTTGTAAATGCCTTATCTTATGTATCATCATGTTCTACTTTAGATTCTGAATTCATTATTACTTGGATAATCGGTGCCTAATGCCCAGAGATGTGATGCTTGTTGTCGATCCAGTTTTTGGTCGCTATTTCATCCCTAAAGTCAGATTTTGTTTTCAAACAAGCAAAAATGTTCAGCTGGTGTAGAAATACACATTAACACAAGACACACAAAGAAAGTAATTGAAACTTAACAACACCCTCCTGCCACTTTCGTAACTGGTCTGGGACAAATCATATCCCATCATCTTAATCAGCTGCCTAGTTATTGTGGAATTCATGTTTAAATTTACAAGTTTTCTTTTTCTTCTGAATACTTTGAGCACTTCTTGTCCATGTTGCCTTAAAAGCTCAATCAACCCTGTGTCACTATAGGTTTGTTTCTCAACTGTTTCCAAAGTCTAGAATCTACATTGAACCTCAACTTTTAAGCCAAAATTGACAAGAGTGTTTAAAAAAATGTAAAAATCCTGACAACAGGGTGAACTCCATCTGCTGAAGAAGATAATGGTATATAATTGAAAGCTCCAGAACTGCTGCTAAATCGACCTTGTGAGGAGATTGTTTTGTTCTGTCTCCAAGGTCAAGAATAAAACTTTGAGTCTCAACTTGTGTAAAGTGTTTCTGAAATCAAGCTTCAGTTTTCAATTTGTATTCAGCATCCTGCCGTTCTCTTTCTTGTTCCAACAGCCAGCTCATTTTTACAATCTTCTTGAATCAAGTTCATTTGCATTGGAAATAGGTCTGAGACAGCGTCTCTGTACTGGCAGCGTCTTCACTCGTTTTAAGTAAATACGTTTTTTTAAGATTCAATTATTGACAAAGAATCATATCGTATCATAAGCTGGACTTTTGCATGCTACTGAAACTGTACTGGCAAATAGAGTTTCATCAGTTAAATGACAAAAATTGAAAATGAAAACTTCTTGTTTTTGCTTTTCCAGGTTTGTTTCAGTACAGCATGATCTGGTCATTGAGGTGCTGTCATTTCCCCATTATTATCTAAATAACAGAAGAACAGAATATTATAGAATAATAGAATGAAAATTCCTAGTTAAATAAAGCACATTCTTGTAATATTAAGTGTAATTATTGTAGGTTAAAGTCTTTCAGTCAGAATCAGGTTTTACTTTTCTCTTTTTGAAAGTGTCTGTGTGTGAATATTTGTCTCTCTGGCTCTGTGTGTGTGGGTGTGTGTGTGTGTGTGTGTGTGTTATGATTGTGGCCGGTTCATCTGTCACAGTTACTCCGGCTGGACACTTCACATTGGGAGGTCAGTGAGAGGTAAAGGCTTTACCCTCTGGTTGATTCCTGGTGACACTCGGTGCTGTGCTCCGTGTCGGTGTGACAGAGGCTAAAGCAATCTATTTTAGACACAACCCCAACCTCTTTGTCTCAACTGTTGTTCTGAAATACCAATTTACTCACTTTACCCCCAATCAGCTGTCACTGTATAATTATTTAGGGTTGACATGACACACTCACCTTCCATTACCAGGCATTACTGAGATGTTTTGTTGGGTTAAAACCTGACCAATCAAATGATAGCAGCGTGACCAATCACACTTAACACTCTCTCAACCTGCTATTAACTTCACTGTTTGCACCTGATCTAAAATCGGTAATATTTTAATGTGGTTTTCTTGCCTCCGAGAAGTGAGTTCAGCTTTAGTCAAGCCTCACTTCCCGCCTTATCAACATCGTTTGTCATTTCTCCTTTTTTTAATAACTCGCTCAATATTAGCAAATTAAATGAACTTTTTTCTCTGTCTTTACCTCACAAACTTTTGTGAGAAATTATAGGTTTCTATGGTTGACAAGACAAAGCAGGACAAATAAATCAATACAAAGCAAATGAAAGCAAATTGATCTATTAGAGTAAAATTACTGGGAGAAAAAAAAATCAGCTGAACGCAACATAACCCAGAGTCATGGCCACAGACAATTAATGACAGGGGGAGCAAAAAGGTGCTGGCTCATTAAGCCTGGCCACTGCATGTGGACCAAAGCCGACCAGCACAAACCAGTCTGCAGCCCTGCAGACACATAGCCTTCTACCTGCAGCCACAGAGGCTAAACACCAGGGACGTGTTTGATTTTGCAAAAATGTTGCCCCCCATGAAAAAAATAGTAAATTAGAAAAGATGAGCCTCCTCCTTCCCCTCAGCACCTCCCACGTCCCTGCGCCTCCTCCCATACCTGAGGAATGCCGAGCAGCAGGGTGCCACAGAGGACCTGCAGATCAGTTGTGAGCCAGCGAGGGGGGCTCTCCCGGGCAGCGATGAGTAATTAGCACTAATTAGTGGCAGTGATTAACCGCACTGGGGAACGTGGGGGCCGGAAGGGAGCAGATTGATAGAGCTGGCCCTCCTAACCCATAGAGGCTCCACTGCATCTTAAGCAGGGGGAGGAGGCCGGCTGTGGCTGCCCGCCAGATGCTACCACGGCCATAAATAAAGGTGGAACACGCATCGGGCACCCGTGAAGCCATTTCAACAACGAGGAGGTGAGAGCCGATGTGTGACTGCTGAAGCGAAAGACTCAAATCAAAGGTTGTCAATTCATTATACCCTGAGGCAGGGTTATTCAAATGGTGGTCGTCGGGTCGAATCGGGCCCTTAAGTCATTTCAGGAAGGTCCTTTGAGTGATTTTGAGCAGCTAATTGAAAATAGTATTGACTCATTTATTCAATAAAATGTGTCAGTCTTGTGCAAATTTCCACCATTAACAGATGAAATGATTGATTATTAGTTATCAGTCCTGTGCTCTCTGTGCTAACAGTGAGCGGGATTCAGGACAAAGCAGCAGTAATGTCACAATCACTGTGTTCACAGCACATAAGAACCCATGTTAGTGGGAGAAATCAGGACACACAGTGTAGGACATCAGACAACTGTAGTAACCTCATTACTACCAGAGAGGGTTTGTTCAGCAGGTGCCGCACGCTGAATGTATTTGTTCTGCTGCGGAAACTCGACATGTTTTGGCTTTTAGGAAGTACAAATTGTCAGTTTCAGTTTCAGTCTGACGTTGAATGAAATTATTTTGAATATGAAGATGTAACACTAAGGGAACTGATCTTCCCTTTCATACCGCTGCACTGGTGTCACAGCTTTTAGCTTTCACACGTGCACAAGAAAAAAAGCCAAACAACAAAAAAAACACGTTTATACACGGCCAAGAAATCATGTTTCTTTAATCCCCTACCACAAATACAGACACCAGGATTTTTGTAGAGATGATGTTTAAGAAATCTGCAGGATGTGTGTAAATGTTCTCACTGGCTCTGGAGTTGGTTTAGCTGGAAATTTTAATGCATAAGCAAACCAATGATATCATCAGTTTGCCATTCTTTTCATTCTCTTTGCTATTTTTGCAATCTCATTTTCATGTTTTCCAGGTACAGCTGTTTCATGAGAATATCCTAAACAGATGTGTATTCTTTAGGAAACAAAAGTGAAATAATTGATGATACAGTAAAGCAAAGATTTACTTCATAGTCAAATAGCTCAACCAACTGACAAATATTTGACACGACTTCCACTGAAACATCAATATGAACCTCTCCATACCTGATGCCGTCCTTGGGGTTTTTTCTTATTTATTTTTTTTACAGCTTTTCAAACCAGAAATTCCAGATATGGCAGCTATTCTGTCAAACGTCTCCAAATCTTTGTGCCGGAACATGTTCCTGATTAAATTCACAAAGTTCATGGTTTGGGGGTCAGTAGTTGTCCTTTTCACTAACTGTCTAACCCACCATATTTTTTAAGACTAAAATCTTGTAGCAAAGTTAGAATAAGCTTTAGGATTTGAGTGTATGTAATAGCACACTTGTCAAATTGGATTTAAATTAGTTGAGGGACAGAAAAGTGACAACAATTTTGATAGTTCTCTCTTCTCTTCTCTTCAAGTATGAAACATTTGCTGCTTAGCTTCTCTAATATGCAGAGTTGTTGCTTTACTCTGTGTTTTCTCACTGAGAACTGAATATCTATGGGTTTTGGACAGGAGGTTGCATAAAACAAGCATTCTGATGATGTCATGCCGGGCTCTGGGAAATTGTCATGGGCAATTTCTGACATTTTATAGTCTATATTTTTAAAGGTGGAGTAAGCAGTTATAATCCAATACACTATTTTTGTCAAACTCAGTGAGGATCCAGTGTTTCTGCACAGACCTGGCTCTGTAAATGTGGAACAGACAAAGATGCTTGGACTGAGACAGACAACACCCAGACTGGTACCGGTGTCATATGTGTTTGTCTGGAAATGCTAAATTATTTGCCTGTGGATGTTCAGTTTACTTTCCTGTTTCTAAAAGATGCTGCTGTTGTGATGTTAGCTTTAGCAGCAGGAGAGCTGTGAGTATTGCCGACTGCAGCTGGTGTGCTGGCATGTTAGCTTAGCAGCAGCAACTGTAACAACAGTTTGTGACATTTGTTCTGTATCATGGTATTTGTCCATACAAGGTATGAAGGGAGAGTTGTATTTGTTTTGCTGTTGAGTTCAAATATCAACAGTCTTTCTCAAGTCCTCCATCTTCAAATCAATAACAACACAACTGATTCTCACACTTCAAAATTCACACACACACACACACACACACACACACACATATATATATATATATATATATATATATATATATATATATATATATATATATATTCAAACTGAAATTCCA
This sequence comes from Trachinotus anak, assembly GCF_046630095.1. Taxonomy (NCBI): domain Eukaryota; kingdom Metazoa; phylum Chordata; class Actinopteri; order Carangiformes; family Carangidae; genus Trachinotus; species Trachinotus anak. The sequence continues at coordinate 1,719,752 of NW_027273854.1, read as the reverse complement.
TAAACTGTATATACATAAGGAATTTTACTTGCATGAATTATACTCCAGTCAGCTGAGAGGGAAGGAAGATGCTCTATAAATGGTCTTTTTTCATTCTGTTCCATTTTGATAGAAACTAGATTAAAGTTTCACTCAGTGAGTTATAGTATTACACTGTGCAATGAGCGAATGAATGCTCCTGCTAAACATTCAACTGTAAATACTTCAAGCTGAGCTTCCTCCATCTCATCTTGAGGTGTTTTTTTTAATGAAGTGACACACACACATGTTAGTTTCTCCACATGGCTTGAAAACAAATGACATGATAGCTCCTTGACGGGGCCAGGTTGAGAAGCTATCTGAGCTTTTATGACAAAACAAGCGGGACGTGCGGCGCATGATTTTAAACATCAATGACTTTAATTAGTGTCATTCTACAATCACCAATAATAGTCCTGAAATGTGCGGGGCCCTGCCTCTGACAGCCGTGCAGATCTGTGGCGAAGCAGGGGGCTCTTAACAAGATAAGACCTGAAATCAGTGAGCCTGAAGGAACATTACCTGAACAAGGGCGCTGATGAAAATGACTGTACTGTCGACTTGCTTGGAAACAACTGAAGTGTTGTTCATGCGTCTTCAGGTGAAACAAGCCAACAACACAAGTAGCACTACAGCAGATAATTCCCCATCACTTGTAGGGACTGAGGAAGGAGGATCATCCCTTTGTATGTAAATGATTCGTTTGAATCTTTGGATCTCTGGTGGAGAATGGGAGACGGATAAAAAAAACTGATATTTTATAAGGAAAGAGATTAAACAGGCGACTCAAAGCCTGTCTGATGAAAGAAAACGTCTGCCTCTTACAGTCAACGTATCCCACGAAAAGACCAAAACTATGATGTGTTTTAACAACATCTACCAGTCTCTCAGTAGCTGATGTGATTTGCCTCCTTTTCAAATATCATTTTTCTGATCATTTTAAGAACTTCTCATCCATTAAGTCTTAAAGTTCATTCTTGAATTTGGAAAGAGCAACTGACAGTTTCACGTAGTTGCTGTTCTTGGACTTTTGATCATAAAACATCTTTTTTTTAATTTTTTAAATCAGCCTTAAATACAGTTCATCAAATTTCCATTTGTCCATGCTGACTCAAATGTTCATGGACTAAAAGGTCCATTTAGTCACTGTTCAAGAGTTTCAACATGATCTTCATCAGCAGAAGGAACTGAATGAAGGAGAAGGAGATTTTTAGCCAAATACTGTTATTTTAATTAAAGGTCCTTAAAGTTCTCAGAAAAGAAAAAAGAAAAAAGAAAAGAAAAAAAAAAAATATATATATATATATATATATATATATACATATATATACATAACACTTACATTTCTATGAGTATGGGTTGATGAACACTATGTGATAAGACTGAAAGCTCCAGAATATCTAATAAATGGACATCGAGGTGAGATTTCATTGTTGTCTTTCAATGCATCCTCACTTCCATACCCAGCCTGTTAAGCCCATTGGTTCCTGTTGTGTAAATAGTTTCATTTAAAAAAAAGGCTCCTTCATCCCTCAAAGAGATGCAGGGATTTGCTTTAGTTCAAATGTCTGGATGACCTTGGTTGAAGCACAGTTTTTAAATGGCTGCTGTCTCTTGAGGTGCGATTCACTCGATATAAGGCGGGGAGAGGGCAGAGTATATACCATGTATGTGTGTGTGGAGAGGTTTAAGTGTGTGTTTGTGTTTTGAGCTTTCACTGCTTTTGGAAACAGAAGATAGTGTTTGCACAATGCCTGGTTATTGACTGGTTTCAATTTCCTCCATTCTGACAGCCCATTTCATCCACAAGTTTGAATAAAGGCGGCTGTTGTGCAGAGGCAACACTGTAAACATCAACACATCACTCTCAGATCAAATGTTCCCACAAAGCAAGACCTTTAGCAAAACCCAGTGTATAAGACAAAAAGGTGGGAGGGTGTTTTGCATCGCCATTAACCACAATCACAACCAAAGTGGCCGTAACGTGATTTAAACACAACAGCAGTAGAGTCGAGCTGAATGATGCGAGCACCGTTGGCAAAAGAGGTGAAAAAAATGTTCAAGCACAGCGGTGACACTCATTGAATTATATGTTGACAGCTCTGTGTTAGTGAAGAGATGAAAGCAAAATGAGATTTTCAAAAGTGAATATGGGGAATGACGGTATTGCTTTCTCCACATTGTCAAACTTGACAGTGCTATTACCATCACTATAACATCAGGTGCTGGCATATGGTATTCAGTTAGCACAAATCAGCTACCTCGTTTGAATATTGATTGCATTCCAGGCAAGAGGATGACTTAAAGCACCAAAACTTTAAAAAGAAAGTAATGACTAAAATTACAATAATACGAGGAAGGAAGAAGGACACAAGTGTGAATTAAAGTTACTGCTCAAAACCAACAATTTAATGAAAAGTTAACAGGGTGCTGTGTGTTTTAAAAATTTAATTTACAGGGAGATTGTTAAAGATTTAATTTGCAAACAGTTTTAAATATTCATCTTTGAGGGAGGAAAAAAATAGAGACACGCCAATATGGATTCAAGGGCAGATAAAGATAACTGATAATTGCCATTTTTATTGTGGCTGATGCTTATTTGAGCTAACATTAATTTTCAAGTGCAAAAATAAACACTAACTTTTAAAGATAAACCCCTTGTGTACTTGTCAATACAATTTTTGCAAACAAATCACAGCTAACGTAAGATTTAACATTCCTCTTCCTCCTTTTTGTCTTTTAAAGCATCGACTGGTAATGCAGTTAATATGAATTCATGGTAATTGGACTGTGATTATCATATGTGTCGCACTGATTCACACTCAAAGAAGAGCCACAGCAACTATAAGAAAAGGCTCCTATTATCAAATGTAATTATTTACTGGAATTTCAGAACAATAAAGTAATTTTCTTTTCTCATTCATTGGAGGATAATATATCCACCCCAGATACAGTTTTATAGAGACAGAAAATGGGTCTTACAAAGCTTTTATTTTGTTAAATAAAATGCTGCATTTTGTTGCAGATGCAGAGTGAGAAGATGAGACTTCACTTTAGTGAAAAGAAAATGAGCAAGAAGATGTATATTGTTTCTATCTGTAATCATAAAAAACAAAGGTCTCCAGGTAGCTTTATAGCAGAATGATGATTAAAAAATATAGGGAAAATGAAAAAAGTAAAAAAGTCATCAGCTGAAAATAAATGGAAGCAAATGAGCTTAATGTTCCTTAAAATGGATTAATCTCCTAAAACTAAATGAAAACCAAGGGAACAGTACTTCATCATGAAAGCATGCAAAGAATAGCAAGGAAAAAGAAAACTTAACTTATTAGAACTGATATCATAAAACTTTTATACGTGAGTGGATACTTTTCAACTACAAGGGTGGAAAGAAAAAAATTCACTCTCATGACAAAAAGGAAAACAACAAAGTATTAACGTTATTTGGTGTAGTGACATATTATCTCCTCATTAAAACGTTTGTGTTAGATCTCTTCGGTTCAGGTAGAGTCGTCACTGAGCCTGGACTGACAGTTGAGGAGGAAATATTTTTTTGGAGGATTCAGTCTGACATTTTTCTCTTTGGCCACCAAAACCCACGACTACAGCAGCAACTCCTGATGTTTAGGATCCCCAAACTAGTCACACGCCGTAATGCCTGCCATCCTGACAAACATCAACCCACTCAGCCAATGAAAGAACAGCATAACATCCAGCCTCCCCTGTCATCTCCCTGAGAAATCAGCATACAGAGCATCTCCTACGCTGTGTTCATCTCTCCAGAAAACAGGTAGGGAGGGACTGAAAGACAGTCAGTGTATGATTCCACTTCATCAACCATGCACATCACCTTTCTCGTATTAGTTTTGCAGGACTTTCCTTTTTTTCTTTTTTTAAATATAGTTAAGATAAGGGAGTGACAACATTGGGACCTTTATGTAACTTCCTGTCAGTCTGGCCTGTTGTTGTAACTTTACTCGGTTATTCTCTAGCTTCTCACTTCATTATACCTGCCAGTGTTGCTGTCCCACTGCAGGTTCAAGTGAAGCTCATTAAAATGCAACAGAGACCATTTCAATTCAAGTTTTATTCTCTTGCATGTTCTGTAACTGGACTTTAGATCCCTTTCTCTAGCCAGTGGCAAAACTAGGAACTCAATTAAACTGCTTGCAATAATTACAACAAATTCTATTGTGATTTCTGAAGGAAATCACCATGTACAGATTTCATACAATGAACTCTACATGAGTTGTGGACACCCAACATTACAGATTGTATCTACATGTAATTATTTAAGATGTCTATGCCTAGGAATTCTGTCTACACTGGGCTATTGTGCACATCGGGATTTACATCCAAACCCTTAGACTAACCCTACTTAAAACTTCAAGCCTATGTTTATGGTATTTCTGGACTGACTGTAAGGTTTTCTCATTTTTTTTAATAGCAGTGGTTTATCTTGAATAGCACATCACTCTGGCTCAGGCACATTATGCATGAAACATCTGATGATCCCAGTCTTTGGAACTTCTAAATGCAGTCTATTTAAGCTGCCAATATATCATTCAACAAAGGTTTATTTAAGATATGCAACTATTAATGCTGAATGTGGTGGAAATCTTCCATCAAGCTACAACAATTAAGCGGTTCCCTAATCAGGACCTCGTGCAGTTGATTTCAAATCATCAACCATGTGGTCAACTGAAAGACAGAAAGATATTTGTCTGCATGGACTTGGGGCTAAAATATCATAAGTACTCACTGTGAGCACAGACATACTGAGTTGTACTCACAGTGAGGCGACAAACAATCAAATTGCCTACATAAGCCCACGAATATCCACAACAAATTGCTCCTGGCAAGAAACTGAGCCCATTATCTGATCAGATGTGACCACACATTCTTCGGTCCGTCCAGCTGACAAAGACAGCAAGTGGGTAATGTGCCAGCCGGTGCTGACCTCAGATTGGTGAAGGGGGCGGGGGAAGGTTTCCAGCACTTAGTGACTCTTCTTTCCTCCCACTTTGGAGTTCTTGAGTGAGGTCCACAGTGGAGACTTCATGAATGAGCCTTAATGTGACAGAGAAATTGGGGATCACTTTCTCTGTCTGGCTCTGCCAACAGTCTGATGATATCGACGGCTAGATGGCGTGAACGCGGGAGACTCCAAAGAGCGGATTAGAGAGGGGAGATAAGGCTATCCACTGTAATTAAGCCCTATCTCTGCACAGCCACTGAAGAAAATAAATCACCCTTCAGAGCCTGCCAGTGTTGAAATGCATGAACAATTATTCAATAATTAATTGTTATACATGCAGGCTCCAAACACTAATAGGACATATTTTAACTACAGCATTATAGCAATGTTAAATTAAATTAAGTCTGAATGCATTTAAGATCAATGTAATAGATCACCTATTTAACCTCTTTTAATCACTCTAATGTAATTGTATTAGCTAAGTTATCAAGCTCTTTATGATGTGTCCTGTGTTAATTTCCCATTCCAGCCGTGTATAATTGAGAATGGAGATATGTAGGGTGTGGCATCAGACATGCCATTGGAAACATTAAGTAGAGGAAGGTGCCAGTCATGCTCACATTCCAGTCATGGTGCTGTAACAGGCTGAGTACAACATGCAGATGAGGTCAAATATGACCTCACAAGGTGTTAAAGGTTTACAGAATGTTGTCAAATCTGCAAAGCACGACTGCCACCAAACAACTAATTATTCTCTATTTTCTGTTTTAATCACATGGTGTCTATGAGGTCATTTCCTCTGTCGTAAAGGAAGTGATGCATTCTAGCATTTTTATTGTGAGCTTCTGGATAAACAGAAAAATAGTGGTTGTTAATATGAGCAGTGTTAACTAACGTGACAGAGCAGATGAAGAGTCGACCATCACAAACAGAAGCTCCAATCTAATCCACAGAAAATAAATACCGCCTCAGCAGAAAGCACTTAAACACAAACGTTACTGGTTATTAAAGGTCCCATATTGAGATTTCCATGTTTAGGTTCTATATTAATACTGTTAAAGTATAAAAAAACACACACAACCTGTATTTAGAAAGTGAGCCATGAAACAAGCTGTCAGGACTTCTGGAACATTGAAATCGTCAGTGTTACAGATTACAGTATCCCATCCAGACATCTTCCAGCCAGATACATTAGTTCTTCTGCACTTTTGGAGTTGGGGCACCAAATAATCTTTTTTCATTTTTTTAGAGAGCCCTAATAACATCTGCGAAAATAACAAATTCATTATGAAAGCTGTGAACACCTCTTATTACAAGAGAGAAAGGCCAAAATATATCAGACATGTTCTGCTTCTAAATAGGTGCAGATAAAATCACTTTTCTTTATCTTAAAAAATAGAAGGTAGTGAACAACTTGATCTTTACCAATTTCATCACTTCAAACTGCAAGACATCAACAAAGTCTAACAATACCTATGTCACAGCTGGGGAAGAAGAGTCTGCCTCTGAATTGTTACACAGAAATTGCCAAAAAGTAATATTTCTCCTCAGAATTATTCACAAATGTGTATTTTCAGTTGCAAAATTCCCCATCCTCTGCAGCAAAACAAGAGCATTTTCAGTGCACTGTACTTCTACAGTACAGCTTGTTTTGCTTTTTTGCTTCATAGCAGCTTGGTTAGAGCTCTTCCAGGTCTGTATTAGGCAGTCAGAAGTACATAAATAAAACACAAGTTCTCTTTGAAATGATGTGACATTTCCATATCAACTGGAATGAAAACATTGTGGTACCCTTGATCTGTTTATGTGAAACTGAGCCAAGCAGTGAGATGCTGCGATGTTTGATGTTCTGCTGAGGGTTTGAGTCAGATGGCCAGCTGGTGGTTAGACAGACAAAATGAAAAATTCTGAAATTCCCCTAAACATGGCGGTGAACAACATGCGGATACATCTCAGCCAACACATACAGGTGCATGAGATGCCAGCATAATGAAACACAAACCAGCATGATGTGTTAAAGATGATGGGTGCTTCAGTTTCGATGGATAACACACGGCATCATGGTCAAACTAGGAGCTGTATCAGTGTCAGTTTAGCCAAAAATACAGGGATATTAACATGATTGAGGATTTTGATGAAAACATTTTGTGTGAATCATGTTTACTGCTTTGTTCACAAACACACATTTTTACTGCAGAAGACAAAATTCAAAATAACTGTGCATTAACTAATCAGTTGTGTATGACAGCAGGACCCGACCCTTTGTTTTGAAGGTTGAAGTTTTTAGATTCAGATCCCAAATTCTGCCCTCAATGGTGATTGTATAATTTAATCACTTTGATTATAATAAATGTAATAATATTATACTATTCTTTTAAATTATAGCTATCATTTATTGATGCAGTAAAACAAGGAATCTATGAACATATACATACAATATATCTTACTTTATGTTCTGATGTAGGCACTTAGATGTACAGCTATATCTGCCTGTGTATTTATTAGAAAATGTATTAACATTTGACATGAGGAGAAATCTGATGGAATAATAGGAACAGATAATGGATGGTGCTGCACTAGTGTCCACCTTCTCCCTTGTTTCAGTTCTGGAGGTTCACTGATTGTTATTTAGCTTTGCTAAGTGCAATACCAATTACTTTAAAATGGATCGTCTGTGTGAGCGGACCGGAGGCCTGAAAACATTTTGTCTTCAGTTAATAAAGTGTCTTGTCGTTAAGTGTGACCCTCCTCTGTCATCATTAGTCAACATAATGAGGATAACCAGTGCAAATGTTAGCAAGTTGGCTAACTAGCCCTCACTTTTTTCCCAGAAACTGAATGTTGTAAACAGACAGCTTAAATTGCTAATGATGCTAAGGATATGTGTTGAGTGGGGGGTGGGGGGTGGTTCAGAGGAAGTCTCGGCAACACACACTCCGTTGTCAGTCAACAAATGACTTAGGAAACAGCCCATTCTGAGGCAAATATGTCCAGAGATGAAAAACTATGAATGCTTGAGGTGTATGATTATACTTTATATTATCCACAAAACTGCTGGTAACGACTGTTATTCTTTGTTCCTAGAATTTGACAGAATTAGTTAACGTCTCTTGTTAAGTAACAAAACTCAACTATATAACCATCTACTGCCCTCAATTACATCCTATAACCATCCAAATGCTATTCTAAAGCTTTTTCTTCACCTTCTTCCACCTTACCCTGAGGCGATTGCTGAGTTTGGTAGAGGACAGAGAAGCATTTTTGCCAGGAGCATAGAATCACTAGATTTAAGACAGCGGCTGCTTGACTCCTCTGGAGAATGACAACCACAAGGAAACAAAGACAGCGTGATGGTTTGACTGACAGCTTTTTATGTCTTTTCACTACAAGGTCAGATGTAGCCCAAATAGAAAATAGACGCGAGTGATCCTGCATTTCTTTAAGAACGCCCTTTGTGTGGGATTCAACACTTTATGTTTGGGCAAAATGAAGATTATGAATTATGAGCAGGAGTGAAAAGGACTCCTCTAAAGTGTCGACTTCAAAAAAGGAAGCCAAACAGCAGCAGGGTAGAATAATCTAAATATAATTGTGTGACTGCTGGCATGTCAACTTCAACCTTGTCTCATAAATGCCATTAGGAAGAAATGTTCTCAGAGGTTAATTTCATTATATTATCAAGAGAATTAAGGCAATTACCAACAAATGACAAAAAGGGCTATTCAGAAGCAATTCCGAGGATAACTGACCGTGCGATGTCCTCTCAGCAGGTGGTTATTCATAATACAGCAGGTGATTCATATGAATTATTTCCTACCTGTCATTCACTTTGCTCTGCCGCCTCAGTCTGTCCAAGTAATTGTAGTCCTGTAGATTTCACTTTGGCACCTACGGTGGGGATCTTGGCTGACCTTCCTGGGCGCTTCCTTCTAGCAATTATCTGTGGACATTTTTGGAGAGAGAGGGAGAAAGAAAAAGAGAGAGAGAGAGAGAGTAAATATTCCAGAGGGAATCCCAAAACAGGTACCGTTCAATAAGAAAAGCTGGTAGAAACACAGGAAGCAAAACTCAGTTACATAAAAAGTAATTGCGGTCATGTCTGATCACCAATTTAAAGAAATGTTCTGCTGTCAGTCATGTTGTGTTACAGGGGTCAGAATGTTCTTCTGCTAAAATATCACATAAAGGATCAAACAGCAGTCAGACATGTTTGGTTACTACTTTCCACACCCTGTTTCTACCTGATAAAAATTGTGCACTACCCCCGGCATTACACATGCTGTTATCCCCTGACCCCTAAGAAGCACAAAAATATATCATAATCTGTTTTGAAATGATGTGTTACAGTACTATGCTTTGGTATTTTCCACGTATGCTTATTCAATATCCCGGCGATAAAACCAGCAAGACCTCAATTTGCCTTCAAATGTTTAATCTCTAAAAGAAAACACTTCCACACAAAGCAGCGAGAAGCTAAGTAACAGCGCAGGGTCATTTGGCACCAATGAAGTATTGGTAAAAAATGAGTTTCCATAGAGACTAATACGCTCGCAACTAAAGACACATAGAGCAGCATTTTGAAATGAGTGAAGCAAACTGCGGGGCACAAAGATAACAAGCTCAGAGACAGAGACGTAATGTCAACACACTCTCGCCTCAGAGGACTCAACCTGTAATCAACATGTACTGTAGCTGCAAAAGGTGGCAGGCATTAAACCCACGGGGATGTCAATTAGGAATCAAACAAAAACATTAAACTCTGACAAAAAATTTAAATGTGGCACCATCCAACAGCTCTAACTGGTACAAGCTTTAAATACTGTATAAAAGAATAACTTTAATTTTATTTTATTCTGTATGAGATCATGTGTTAAAGTGTATGTAAGGTCCTGCACCATGGTGCTTCTTGCATTGTTTTCCCTGTGTGCAACATAAATTAATATGTATAGATTTCTTTTGTATTAGATTTTTGTAATTGATTATTTCTGTATTGACCTAAAATAACACAACTCAACTTCCTCCTCTGCCTCTTCTGTCTGGATAAAAACTTTTTGACGATGAGAAATAGTTTGAATTGAACATCTTTATGTAACTGCATAGTCTTTGAAAAAAGGAAGTGGTCTTATTATGTATTCTGGCCAATATAATCTGAAAAAAAAGAAAAGATAAATCATGCATAAATCAAGCTTGAACTGTTGATTGAACAGTTGGTTTGACAGTTACTATATTTCCACTGGACTCAAGAGCTAATTAGTAGAATAGGATGTTACTTTTTTTCTCAGCATTTTTCCTCTTCTAGACTTTCAATATTTCAAGTCGGTCCAGTCTCCCTAGTGCTACAGGATCTGCAGAAAATTTGCACAAATTTCCGTTCCTGTCTTGTCTGATATTGATAAAAACAGGCCATTTGTCTTTTTCTAAATATTTAACCAAGACAATGATCTTTTTCCTTTAAAAAATTACAAAGGGGTTTTTGTTGCCTAGATTTTTAGAAAGCATCAATATCGCAGTTGCCACACACAAATTGTAGAAATAACCAACTGAAAACCAAACTCAATGAGCATAATCTAGGCTTTTGAAGAAATCAGGATACTGTTTCAGTGTTTACTGCATATGTAGATCATCAATGTTTTATTGGTACAGGAACCAAAGTAAGTTTTTCATACATGGGGTCGATCAATTTTGAGCTTTAAACATGTTCCAGACTTCATCCTTTTGCTGTGATGATGCAGTGAGCTTCAGGTTTGCAGATGGACGGCTATCTACTTAGCTGGAGATGAGTTTGAATAGATCTGCTCCTTCGTATAATGTGGCTATTTAAAAAAAAAAAAAAAAATTCAATGATTAACCTCATGCAGGCTGTACACTTGGGATACACAGTTTGCTTACCATTGCAACAAAGTCTTCTAAAGAACAAAGGTCATTCAGATTACGATAATGTGAAGTAGTGAATCTGCACAGTTGCCTATAAAACAGATATAAAGCCATAAAGTGCTGCTCAGAGGTGACCTTTATTTTGAAGGGCTGCTGTGTGACATGCTGTGAATTAGCCAACATCAAAGCTTCAGAAATGTATGCCTTTGCGCAGCCTGGCCTCTAAGTCAACAGTATGCAACTGCAACGATTTTAAGGAAAAACAGACACTGCACACACAGCAATAAATGTATGACAATGCACGCTCGCTAGCAAACCTCTGATGTCTATCTGGTAGGGAGCCACTGTCATTGGTTACAAGGTGAGCCACCTGTGTGCACCCGGGAAACGTATTGATGTGATTGAGTTGGGATTTTTGCTTATCACCACAATATCAAGTCACCTTGTTCTTTTATTTTTTCTAATCAAAAGTCAACAATGCTGCTATCTAACCCTGATATGGAGCCAATTAAATCCTTGTCTTAATCTATGACGATGTGGAGCGCATTCTAATTTGTTGTCAATTCAACCTTTAATTCTTTGTCTTGTGTCCTGCTGAAGGAGTTTGGACATTTGTGCTTGTGTGATCACGAGAACCAGCTACAGATGAAAATATAATCATACGGGCAGGTACACAGGTGTACACAGGCTGAGATTTTGAAGCTCTGTTTTAGCACAGGGTTGAGGGAGAGGGTGAAGCTATTGACACACAGAGGTACGGCTAAGCCACTTCACATCCCAATCGATCACAGGGCCACTCTACTACAAGTGGCATTCCCCTTATAAACTTGGATTTCCTGCTTGCACTGACTTTCAGGATCTAGACACCTGGTTGGACTCTGGTCCTGTAATATCTTCAGTTACAGTAGTGTTTGCAGAGCTTTTGTTCATCCTCCTTTGTTCCTCAATCAAGACTCAGTTAGGCAGTTTGAGAATGTTTCTAGCTCATTGTTTGGCTGGTGCAAAAACAAGGAAACAGATGGCTGGCTATTTCTGGATGGTACTACAGAGTGTCCAGCTCAAATTAAGTGTTCTTTCACAGGATCTTAGTGATTTTTAATGCCTGCGTAGGGAACTTCATAAAGCTTTGGACCAAGAACTTATGTCCCGTGACAATGAAATTATAAAGTGAGGTTTTTAAGGTATTTGACATTATTATACTGAACTCTAAAGCTTCCCTCCTTACTTTCTTTAACTCCAGCGGATCCCTCCCTGGAGGATGCCCATTAACCTAGACCAACACTCTGCCCCTCCTGATGAGGCCGCAGACGGGCCCTCTCTATTTGCTTTCCTGATCTCTTGATCTCTGTCACTCAAATGGTCATATAATTATTGTGTGTCTTCACAGGTTACATAGTGGATAGTAGCTGCTTTGTAAAGCAGATATTAATTACATGAGCAAGTGGACTGAGTTAATAAGGCTGTTAAAAACACTTCTGAGGAAGCACCTCCCTGGACGGTTACCATGGAGTCATGTTTATGGACCGCACGCGAATGAAGCGGGCTCTTTATGTTCTTGGATGTAAATAAAATCATGGACAATGATAAGCTCATTCATGACATGCCATCTGGCAGGTGCTGACAGCTTGAAATTACATTAATCCTTATCTAGTCATTATGAAATTTGTGAGCCTACATGTAGGGGTAGCAGTGCCTTATCAAGGCGCCTTGGCTGAATTTGAATTGATTTCTATCTATGTGGAATCCATTGCAAATTCCTCTCATGGCCGGCAATGCAGGAGGCAGGGACTGGTGCTCACAGGTCAAGTCAGATTCATCTCAGGCTATCTGATCAGCCTATCCCAGAGCTGTGCTATGTGTGAGAAATAGCACATTTTAGATTACAGCACTCTCTCTAAAAGCCTTCAGCTGTAGTGCACGTCTTTCAATAGTTTGGAACAGAGCATTCATTTCATCTCTGGGTGCTTCTTTTAAAGGCTATACCACAAGGTCCTATCACTAGGAGGTTCAAGGGCAAAATAAATCAGTGATGACACGTCCCATCGTTGTTATGTAGGGCACAGAGGTCTCCTGTCTGCAGCAGGAGCTCAGGTTGAGAGATCCCCTTTGTGTCTGAAGTGGGATCACATTAACGGCCTGACTCATTACATTAATAGCAGTGCCACCGCCGCAACATGAATAATACCATTCCTTCTATGAAGGGGTTACAAACTAGTCTGACAGCGGAAAAAGCATTAGACTATTATTAACCATAAATCCATAAATGACACACACTGTCCATACAGGGGGGACAGATATATTTAGAGCTGAGCCGGCGTACATTGGTAACTCCATTAATGGTGGATAGAAGATGATACGAGTAAAACCCCTTGTTTAGATTTAAATGAAAGACGGAGGGAACGTACCAGATAATAAAAAATGACTAGGCCAGGACTTCCCTGGAGATCAGTTCTCTAAGATGCACACCATGTAGCTGCAACATCCTGGATTTGAATCTATACCAGGACTCTTGCCACATGTCTTTTCTCATTGTTGTTAAATAAAGCAAAAATGACAGAAATATAATCTTCAAAAAAAAAAAAAACGTCTAGGCTGCAAATGCTTCGGAGCTCCTTGCCCTTCATTGTTATAAATTGCAGGAATGCTTGTGGCAGCTCTACTGGATCAGCAGAATTTGGAAATTCTTCAAAAGCTGAATCTCCTCTAACCTCCCCCACCTCTCAAGCACCTTCCCCACCTACCCCACCACCAGGGGATCTGTCACAAATCAAGGATGGGAAGGTCAATAAAAGCAAACCATGCCAGACGCTCTGACTGACACATCAAAAGTTCCCTCAGCAGTGCTCAACACTCTGCCTTCCTTCCCTTCCAACCAATTTAGTGGAGTCCGAGGGGAGCCCCCTAATCCATGCCTCTGAAAGTGCGCTTAATCAACCTCTGATTAAGAGGGAGCACGCCAAGGTGTCCAGCCACATCTTCACTGCCCCTGTTCACTCCTGAAGTCAAACAAAACAAAAGGAAACAGGATTTATTTGTCTTTACAGTCCCCTGCCCCTCATGTTCCCTCTCAAACGTCAAGTCTCCTTGGTTTGGGTGCGTCATTCATTTCACATCCGCCGATAGCAAATACAAAGCAAACATTTAGCGCTTTCTAATTTCTGTGCTCTTCTTTTTCCTTCTCTCTCTGTCTCTCTCTTTTGTCTTTTTTTCTGTTGTTGTTATGAGCGTCCCACGGGTGTCCGGGAATGAATTAAACATCAGTATGTTGGTAGGAAGGGCACAGCTTCTCCTGAAAGGATTGAATGCAGAGCGTTGTTTGAGAGGAGAGGAGCAGTGGAGGTGACAGAGGAGGCTTTGCTCAGCATGTGGACGTGGAACCATCAGGGAACCACTTTGACCTCTAACATCTCACTGCCTTCATGCATAGTCATTTTTTTCCTCCTCAAGTCTCTGCAAGTAACTGGGGTTTTCCAAAGTTTTAAAATTGGAAGGCAACATTTGGTATCAACTTGTTTGGCCGGTGGCTGGTATGTGTGTGGGTGTGTAGGTGTGACCGCAAAAAAAAAAAACTGACTCATTTCAGAAACACTTCTCTGATTTTCAACTGTAGTGGTATCAATTAAGGCAGGTCTAAAATATCTACATAACAAGTCCTCCAACCTGAACAACCATATGGGTCGTTTGTTCCAACCCTCTGATACATTAGAGTGTCTCCTGAAGTAGCGCCCCCTACGGCAGCAGGCGTACTAGACCTTGGTTGTCATGGTTACAATAATAAACATGCAGGTTGTAACAAGAGCAGTGTACATACCTTCGTCGCCATGGATACTATAATAATGGTTACGGCTTGGTAAGGTTCATGAAAAGATCATGATGCCAGTTAAAATAAGTAATTTCTCAACCTTAGACAATCTTTGTTGTCATGGTTACAACAGTAACAACATGGTTAACTTTGTCAAATGGTCATGGATTAGAGAAACAACATAAACTGCTACTTTCACATGGGAATCACACTGCGCTCTCCTGTGTCATATTCATCCATCCACCCCAACCTCCTCCTGATGCCAACATTGTTCTCTATGTGCTGCGTCTCCACACTTTTCCCTTTGCTCCTGTCATCATTACTGTGGCTGCTAAATATTGCAACAACAAAACATAACTATGGATCATAGTAACCTGCTGCACAAACAACCTATGGGTCCTTTAGTTTAGTTTTTTTTCACAGAGGAGGACAGACACCGTCTAGACCACCTACAAATGTGACAAGACTTAGGTGAAAGGTCTGTCTTCCAACCACTGATGTCTAAGTATCAGTGGTTGGTGGAAGAAGTACCTTTGAATAAACTTTATCATTCTCATCACCTTCCCAATGAGCAGATGACAGTGTGAATTACTTTAGTTTTTACTTATTGGTTGTTTATTAAATCTACTTTACTGCATCTCCAAAGGTTGGCAACTCAGGCCAATAGAATGTCCAACACACATAGGGTGATAGGTTGTATATGGAACAGATGGATGAAAGATAGATGACCATATAATTTTCTATGTAAACCTAATCACCAGTAGTCGCCAACGTCTCATTTTTAGTCAGCACTGAAGCTGTGGTAGTGTTTGCTAAGAGTAGTGAACAATCATATTAATATGTCAAATGAAGAGTTGACTATAAAGCCCTTGACAACATTTTTTTCCACAACTATTCTTACTGCTCTGGCAAAAAAAAAGATGACATCCCCATTTTAAAATCCTACCAACAAGCTGTGATTGACTTTGGAACAAGGCTACAATAACAATACCTGACAGGCACTTCCAGCTTTAGCCACTACAACAAAATCCAAATGCAGACCTCTGACTCACAGTCAGAGCATAAAAATATCCTATAGCGAGCTAAATATGGCTGGATTGCCTCTTCGTGTGAGGAATCAAGTGCAACAATCCTACAATAATTACTACAGTGTCATAATGAACAAGAGTTCGGTTCACAAAGTACATTCTCCAATAACAAATAGCTGTTTAATGTTTGATCTGGTATCTAGTTAGCTTAGCTTTTGGCAAAGTTGGTTGAGTTGTCCTTTTAACATTATTTTGTGTTCAACAGAGTGTTACTGTGATGAAACTCAACTGACAAGTAGGTTATTTAAATAAAATTGTGTATTAATCTAAGACAGACATAACAAACACGCAATATTCAAGACATTTCCAGCTGTGAGGAAGTGAATCTCCTTGTGTTTCCTCTGTTGATGTGCCACACAAGTGTACTACAATATATACCAAATTTTAAAATGATGCTGTCGTCGTCTGACTTCTCAACTAAGTTTTATTTAGGAAAATGTAAGGTCTTGTTTTAGTGAGATGTATGATCTACTATACTACACTATACTACATATGGGGATTAGGGTTCACAAAGACAGGCACAGAACTGTCTCCCAACTCTTCTCATGTCTCCTCTTAAGTTATTTCACTGGGTCACCGATTGATGAGCCTGAAAGTCAATGGGCTGATAAACCTATCTCCGCCCCATTTGTTAAGCAGAACTTGCCAAACTGAAGTGTTGAGGCCAAAATTTTCCATCTGCTGTCAGCTCGAAAAGTACGAAAACTACATTTTAATTAATATGAGCTTTCATGTAGATTTATTCATTTACTTGTTGGCATGCACAGAGTGGTGTGCATGTGTTAAGAGAAGCTGTGCTGCAGAATCCCTGCTTTTATTTCATTTGTTTTTCTTTCAGCCTAGTATAATCAGGCATGAGTATGACAAGTCTAAAATCCTGCAAGCAAGTTATGAAGCACTCCAAGGTGAAATATCAGATTTTTTCTTTTTCCCTAAGTTGATTATCCAGGAAGGAGAAATGAGTCTCATATTTCGAGGCAGAGTTCAGTGAACTGTGGTCATGTGATTAATACCCTTCTCTGAGACTTTGCCAAAAAGCTAATGCCTGGCTTTAGGTTTACAATAACAATAGATCTGTGTTGTGCATATGGTCAAAACAAGAACAGAAAGTCAAAGGCTTTTCCAGAACGAGAACAGACTCGGTAGGAGTGTGGGTTAAAAGGAAACATCTATCTCCTCAGCCCAACTCCTCTGTCAAATATCTTCGCTATTTCAGAGTGACTTTGATCAACAAAGTACTGTGCTTGTCCATGGCAACACCCACATAAAACACACAGTCGAGGTTGTGTAATCTCTTTTGCATTACATAGAACCACAGAAAAAGACTCTTCCCCATTTTCAGCACTTAGCAACAGAGAAAATGTCCAGCGACGGTGCTGATCTGCAGAAATGGATAAGTCTCTTACAAGCTCATCCATAAGATACACTGCTGTTGTTATTTATTACTACTGAATGCATAGTACAGACTGTAAAAGGGGCCTACACATTAGACTCAAAGTCCTGAAACAGGAGCTAAAAACAAACAAAAGATTCAGTGGGTTGTCAATCACTTGCACACCCACACAGTGAGAAGAAAGAGTCTAATTAGCCCAAAAAAAAGTGAAACACCTGTGTGGGTGGAGTATGGTTGTGTAAGAGCATTAAAGGGTTAGTTCACCCAAATAACTAGAATCTAGTTACACAGAGTTTTCTTTTCCAAGGTTCTGTAATATCTGCTGCAGAGAATTATGCCACCACCCCAGTACAACAAAGGCGATGGTGTTTAGTTTGACATCCTAAAACAAATAATAACATTTTCAAGTTTTGATTGGAACTTCTTACTCTAATAAATTGTCCATGCAAATGACCAGGACACTGTTTCTTGAAAAACACTATGGGTGGCTGCTTGGAGGTTTTGGTGGAAAATATCTGAAAACCCTGAACAAATAAAATCAAACCTATCTGCAGAGGGTTAAAACTGAATTAAACCTTTATCTAACCTCTACTGTAAGAATTTGCTCACAGTAGTTAGGGGAAGTATAAAATTATCATACATCTCATGCATATTGAGTAGAATTACACCTTGTTCTAAATTTGGACAAATAGGGAGAATCTGGGGGGTTTAAATTAATGGATGTTGGCAACTCTTCAGTCCTGCAGCCCTGCAGCCCTACATTTTTTTAAAGAAGTGTGCACAGCATTTGACTTCAATATTAAAATCTTGTATTATGCAATGTTAAATAAAAGTTGTGGAGGAGGACATCACCTCCCACATCTGCTCAGCCCTCATTCTATTCAATCCTGCCTTCTCCGCCTTGTATCAATTTGTTTTTTTGCATGTCAAGTCAAAAGGAGGTTGTCACAGGAGACAGCTCGCTTGTCTCACGCCCATGACTGAGGTAGCTGCAATTTATAACATACCAGCCAGAGCGACAGACCTCACTTATCTCAGACCGGCTCCTCCACCAGTGCCCTTTACTCAGCCAATGAGGATGAAGGTTGCAGGTTGGGTTACTTTGTCAAAAGCAGAGGAACCATTACAACTCTACACTATCCATCCTTCTGTAGGGCATGGAGCTTTTCCCCTGGCGCAAAGCTGTTGCAGACCTGACTCTCCTCAAAGCCGTCTGTCTATCTCTCACGCCTGGGAAGCTCACAGGGGGGTTGTTATCACAAAGGGCCAATTTGTTATCCTGGTTTCACTCCATCACAGGAGCCATTATTTGGGACTTTTATCTATCAAGAAAAAGCTGTTAATGTGAGCAAGAAAGTGTGTACTCTGTCATTATGCCACTGAGGCTATTGACTTCATCTTATACTGATTCAAGCTGAATGAACCTGAGGTAATTACTCCAGCAAAAGAAGATTGACACAACTATGCTGCTGTGAACTACCTTGAACTTTTAAGTTGCGCCCTGGTGGAAACACCACGTCTGATCCTTATGTTAATATTGTGTGTACTAATTGCACTGCAGCACAAAGCCCTTGATGGAGTAGGCACTTCCACCGTAGGTGGATCCTCCTATTAGTCGCAGCACAGTGCTGCCTACGTGCTCTGACACCAGCACCTCAGCCCAGGAACACACTGACTGCTAGATAATGCATCCACACCTGCAGGATGGACAATATTTCATAAACCTGAGTGCAAAGCTGTGATTTATCACTTTCACTTATTACTCAAGACACTTGGAATGATCGATTGGTTTATCCTCCAAGTTGAAGCTATGTATATATATCAGCTCTGAAAAAAAGAAGGGGAGAAGACGATTACCTGCCTAGGTACCTAGGTGGGAGGCTATTTCCTGAGAGTCAACCTTCATGCGACAGTCTCGTGCCCTTTGTGTCTCCATCATGCACTGTGACTTAGCAGTCATTATCAGACGGACGGCTGCTCTGTCTTTGCAAATGCTTTCTCCTCTCTCTCCTGCATGTTTGGATGGATTTACAAACGGCAGCAGTTTCAAGAAACAGAGCCAAGCACTGACAAAACACTCGGCTTTATTACACTTTTCTCTCTGATACATACAGGTATCATCCAGAGAGTGAAGACTTTAATTTTCATTTATTGAAGCAAATGAAACAAATATTTGCCTTCCTCCCAAAAACAGCCAGTAGATGAAATGCCCCTGCCATTTACAATTAGGAACTTTGAGCTTTTTTTTCCTCCACATCAACCTGTGAAACTATTTGGCTTCCTGACATCTGATTCAGAAAGTCTTGACATCTACAAACCATTCTCAGTCCAGCCCAATCATTTGTCACACACTCAGTGTGGGCTGCAGGCCCCCCTCTATCCTCTTCACAACTCATCATTACACCACAAGCTGTCAAATTAAAACTTTTAAATTGTGTGAATGCCTCCTCGGAACTTTCCCTTTTTCCCAGCAACATATTGCAGAGATAATTGAGGATATTAGCAGCCAGACTGTTACCAAGAGATGAAAGGCAAGGAGGGAGCGGTGACAGCTCCTCGCTCGTGGCGGTAACGAGGGACTGTCAAAAGTCTCTCCGTGTTTATCTCGGATCATCTAGGGGGATTTAAAACCCTTACCTTCACAATTCCATTCTTTATGGCGCGTCCTTTATCCACAGTGATTTACGGAGGCTCAAGCCCTGCGCTGCGTGATGAATGAGCACTCTTCACAAGGTGTCAGGGCCAGGCAGTGGTGGGCGGCGGTGACTCCCCAACCCACCCCCCCACTCCCTTCCCCTGCTTAATTTTTCTTTGGCTTTGTCTTTCTCTCCTTGTCTTTCCCTCATTTCATTTCCAAATTGGGCTGATGATATGTTGACACATCAAGTAGATTAGGAAATTCACGTTTCCACAGGGCTGTGTGAAAAGCTTTGTCCAGATATGGTGACATTTGAACACATGACCATTTGATTTCAAGGGACAGCTGCAATTTCAGAATTCTGAGCTATAAATGATACAGATGTTGACGCCCAACTTTCATTCCAGGTTCAGGGAAAAAGCCTCAGGTTTGTTTGAATCTTATGGTAAATTAGTTCAAAACAATACAACAGAAGCCAGCTTCCCTTCAATGTCAGTCCATGATATGGTGCAAAAATCATCAAGTTTTCTACTCATCTACCTGGGGGGATCTACTCAGCCTCTGGAATTAAACAGTGTGTCTGTCATTGTGACGGAGCTCATAAACCCTAATGATGTAATCAGGGGAATCTTGGTTTGGGCTTAGAGACTACAACGTTCCATCAGAGAGTCTGCATTGCAAACTGCAAGGTTGGCATTTGAAGCAGAATAGGAAGGTTAGGATCCAGTATGTTTGGAACTTGCATACAGTGTCCACTGCAGCATCCATTTCGATGGCTCTTTTTAAAAAAAATCTTTTTAAAGTCTCTTAAGAGCTCTTCAACTTTATGGGAGTGAAATACTAAAATCACTGGAGTGCTTTTTTAAATCAAAGTAAAGCCACAGCATATGTGGCATTTTTTATATTTCCACCACAACAAAGACCCAGAAAACCAGTTGCCAGTGCTTGTGAATTTGCTAAAAGCTTAACTTAGCTTTACTGTAGAGTGGAGGAAGGCTAAAGGTTGGACAAATCTCAGTGATTGTAGACCTGTTCCAGATAACTGGGATGTGTTGTAGTTTTAATTGCCAGAAGCAATAGCTTGTTTCTGGCATGTAATAATTCAGTGGTCCCCAACCCTTGACCATAATTGGGCCACTACGAAATCATGTGATTCATCAAAATTAGGCTGAATAATGATTAAATAATGTAATTGGCTATTAAGGGCTGAGGTAATTACCTTGAGCTTGGCACACACTGTCTGTGCTGCATTTTTCCTCATCTCTCCTTGTCACGTTCCCAACAACAACAACAACAACAACAACAACAACAACAACAACAACAACAACAACAACAACAACAACTGATTTTAAACTGAAGTAGGTCATCAGTGCACAAGTAACCAGTCCATAATCACCCACTTCCTGCATTCCAGCAGTACATTAAATGCATATGAGACCCCCATAATGTTGTTGGTCACAGCAACATTATCAATATTTATCTGTGTGCAATGAAAAAAAGTCAGGAACTGTAATAATCAAAGCAAAAGTCTTAAATGAGAAAATGATGATTAAGTATTTACACATCAAGGGTTTTTCAAATATATCAACCAAAGCTCACATAAGACATTTAAGACTCATTTCATTAAATTATAAGCAAGTTACAAACCTTCAAAAGAAAAGAAAACTGTTTCCAGAAATTACCAACTCAAACAAACGTCAGACACTCAACTCTGTTTAGACAGTGTTTCAACTTTTACGAAACTTTTATGGAAGAAACTCACCAATAAAAATTTAGTTTTAAATATTAATAAAATATGCCTCTGGGTTTGCCCTAAACAGCATGAACAATGATTCCAGCAAACATTTAAACAACAAAAAAAAACTTTTTCAAATGAGTTGGATTGCATTTGCATTTTTAGTTCATACATTTTAATTTGTTTTAGGGCAGCTGTCAGGCTGATTGTAGGAATTGTGTCACTGATTTAAATAATGCGGAATGCTGGGGGAGATCTTACTGAAGCTTTTCCTGTTGGGGGAATAAAAAAAAGGGAAAAAAATACCTCACTGACACAGAAAGTGAAGTGTCATTTTATTGACATTGTTATGCTGACAACATGTTAAGATTTGTTTTAAGAGTTCTGAAATCCAGCCTAAGATCCTTTGGGAGTGTGTACGTGACTTTGCATAAACGTTACGTAATTAGCATTCAAGGGCGAAAGTAGATTCTCGCTGACAAGTCACGGCTCAATCATCTTAAAAACAGCAGGTCCTTTGTGTTTGTGCTGCTGTGAGTTTGGCGGGTTAGTCCATTAAGCAGAGTTCAGCTATGTATGAACAGAGTATAATACAACACAAATATAATAAAACAAGCCTTAGCACAGCAAGGAGAAGAATCACATCAAGGTTAAGTTCTGCATTTCAAAACAGTTCTACTTACTTTTAGTTTTTGTTGTGTCATTTAATTTTCTTTGTTTAGAAATTTCTTTCTGTTTTAGCTTAATTCAGAGGAAAAAATAAAGGTGGGTTCAGCATGCCCCAGCAACTTTTTAAGGCAGATTAATTTCACCTAATCTGGTAAACATCCCTAATTCAACAAGCTGCTGTATTGTGCTGACTGCTCTGGCCACAGCAGTTTTACTGAAGCATGATGTTACAGTCTGTTGGTGAACTGCTCTTTTGCTGGCTCTGTGATTATGTTTTTGGTATTTCTCTATTTGAGCACATCTCCACTGATGTGTATATGTTTTTAAATGTTTTTACTGTAGAGCACCTTGTAACCCAGATTCTGAAAGGTGCACTATAAATGAAGTTTTACTTACTGATGTACAAGTACATATGATCCACATTACTGCTGTCTCATACAGATATCAAGCATTTTGATTCCGATCTGATACCATGTTATACCAGAGCAGGTTATTGCTGAGTACTTTTTGTTGGTAAGAACTTTAAACTTTGATTTAAGTTAATATGCCTATGATCACAAGATAGAACAAATCAGAAGTGGGTTGACATTAAGACCTGCAATTTTATAATAGATAGTAATCATCAAGCAGTTGCTCATCCTGTCACAAAAGTAGCTGATAGGCTGCTTTCTGTATTTCTTTGCTCTCTCTATGAAGAGAGACCACTGCAGAGAGACCACTGTCTGCCTCTCTGACGGGCAACCTTCACTATGAAATTGTGTTTGACCTCTTCCTCCTCTTTCTCTTTGGTTGCAGCACTCTATGCTTTTTCTCCTGATTTACTCCAATAAGTCTGAATAAATGAGCATAAAAGCTAATTCTTGACCTTGAAAACAGTAGTCTGACAAAAATTTTTTTTAAAAATTAAAAGTGAAAGTAAAAATAAAAAATCTCACTCAAGGTTCACTGGCTTTCTTCAGAGCTCAATATGTTATATTGTAAAAGTTTGAACAAATCTGAGATGTTATAACTGCAGCAAAGAAGCATTCTTGCAAAGGTAACTAACATTGACATGGAAGAAAAAAAAGTTAAGGTACATTTTCTCTGTCTCTATTCAGGGCTGATGGCCTGTGATCATACCAAGGTGATGGCCTATCTGTTCTTTCACTCCCATACAGAAACCTAATACATGACATATACAGTATGTCCCTATATCAAATGTGATGTTGCCATATATGTCACCTATATTATTATTACATATACTGTATACATCCTCTGGATATATATATAGATATGCATTTATAACATATGTGAAATACCAATTAAATAAGATTTCTACATGTAAATACAGTACAAATATCTATATGATTAATTTTTGTATGTGAATATATACTGTAAATAATATCAACATATATTGACAGGCTTTGGGTTGGATATATATTTATACATCATATGTCTAAAGTATAAGCATGCATACATAACATACATATTTTTGTATGGGCTGGACCGTCAATATATACATTATTCAAACTTCTAATAGGTTCCATATATAATTTTTACATATGTGCATTTATTTTATATGAACATGTATATCATATATGGAAATTAAATATATGCATATAGTCCGTTTGAGTATGGGCTGTAGGTGGTGAGAATGCTGCAGGGAGGTTGTTTATAGTCACAATTTAGCTGAAAATGGAAGATAAAGAATCTCTGTTTCTCCTCCTATCAAAACTGATACCTCTGACATTAAAATGACTTAGGTTTCATAGTTTTGATACCTTTGGTGTCAGTGCAGTTGTCATTGCTTTGTCACCTCTAGTTCTGTTGCTCAGTTATATAACATCAACAACATTTCCTCTGCTAAACTCATATATTATACAGTGTGGTCTATGCCCTTCTGTCTATGCCTGCCATGTCCTTGGATTATTTCTTCTAAAATAATGGACGCAAACAAACTTTCAAGTCATTCAAAAACTACCTTTAATTTGTTTTAGTCTAATTTGATTTATAGAAACATAACGTGACTTGACATGAAGCGATGTAACCTCACATGGCAATGAGTCTTGTCACAAAATAAAGTATGCCATGTTTGATTTTGTGTCGTTTCCCATTGACACTGCCATCTTCCTGTCCACTGTCCATCATCCTCCTCTGTCCAGGAAGAGACATATGAGTCTTTCTGCCAATCCATCTCCTCCCTTTACTGTTTGTCTTGCCGAGTGTCAGTGTCACATGTTAGGGGCATTAGCTGTGAAGACATCAGTGGATGAGGTCAGCACTGACACTGAGCCTCTATTAAATCAGTGGACTCTGAAAGTGTGAGAACAAGCCTCACTGTCACAACAGGTCTGAGCAGAGCTGAGAGGGTGACGGACGTTTTATCCTTGATGTTGGTAGATGCTATCAGATGGGTGTGGCAGTGGAGCTTTGCCGAGGCTGCCCCCATACCTGGCTTCAACACAAAGCCGACAGCAGCCATATGGCGCACCGCTTCCATCACAGAAATGGAAACAAGCGACTCAGCCTCACTATAATCCTTCTAACCCTCATATGTTTTTTTTTCCTTGAGGAGTATTTCACAGCCAAACCAGCTAGCAGATGGTTAAAGTGACAATAGTCTGGGATGTGGCAGATGAATTGCTCTCCAAAAGAGTAAACACACTCAGTAGGACATTATGGTTTAAACTGGGATAACGATGCAAGGAATTAGTGTTATATTAAAATATATGCAAAGAGTCCATTTAACTAAATGAACAAAATGAGCAATGAGAATCACAAAGCCATCTGCCCTTGAGTGGTTTCGGTTGGTGCTAAGTTCCTGTCTAAATAAGTCTTGCTTAAATGCACGCCGCTCCTCTCTCTGTACAATAATCATGCCTTTAGTGCTGCAGAGTGTTGCAGTGCATTAAGATAAAAGCGCTAAAACAGTGTTTGTGCTGCATCCCAAATGGAGGCTGCTAAGTGAAGTAGCATGCTGTTATAGGAGTCGAGGGATGATGCTAGCATGAGTGCTTCTCTGAGTGGGAACACTTCACACTGCAGGAGTTTGCACTGATGCCACAGCATAAATTTGTCATATATCTTTCTCTCTGGATTTTTTTTCTCTCTCTAAATGTATGCTGAGATAATTTATCACATTTGCTCATTTATCCCATATTTTGGATCCCAGCAACATTAGTATTCATAACATGATTTTACATTTTGGGCTTGTGCTGTTTTTTTTTTTTGTTTTTTTTTCCCCAGACAAATGACTTTGAAGACTGTGAATCAAATACTTTTTTTTGTTTTTTGTTTTTTTTTTGGGACACACACACACACACACACACACACACACACACACACACACACACACAAAGGAGCAGGATAACTTGTGATGAAGAAATTCACAGTTGGAATATGTCGATGCGCTCTCGATACAAAAAAACGGAATCAAAATAGGGAGGGAATATAAAAGCCACATCAGAGAATTTAAGGGGGTTGGAGCTGAAACTACTGTTCCCATAATCCAGTAAGTCACACCCTCAGCTGGAGAGAATGCTGAGAAAGACTATCGGCTTTACACTCTAATTCACCTTCCATACACTCTTTTTCTTACTGAGAAGCTTAAAATGGATTAAACTCATAGACCCTGAGATGAAAAATAACAGAAAGGTGCATTTCACCATATAGCCATCAATCTGCTTCATCTTAAGTGACGGGGCTAATCACCTTGAGAGCTTGCGTTTTTTCTGGCTACACTGAAAGATAAACATCACTCTGTGAAACTGAAGCTGAGGGATGATGAAGGCAGATGGTGAGAGACAGAGCCCTGGTTGCAGATTGAAACCCAAGACCTTCCCATGGTCTTAACATTGAACCTGCCGTGAATGCGTCACCCAGGCAGAGGCCTTTAATGCACTGAGGAGACGTTCGGTCGGCGAGGTCTTAAAACTCCAGGCAGGCCCTCCGACCGCGATTCTGAAAACATTCATATAAAACTGTGGGAGAGGAGGAAAATAAATTTGTTGTGATGTTTACGAGTCTGCACGGTTGAGGGCATTGGAGCATTGCATAATGTCGTCCTACAACAGGGGATGGGAAAGGGACCTTGGCCCTTACTCTTTCACACAAATGCATACATGCACCAAGCCCGATAATGAGAATCCACCTCGCCAAATCTTTCAATTCAAGGACTTGCTTAGATTGACTGTAATGCCTAAGTAATCAGCCTGTTCTGACCCACCTTGTCCTCGGCCAGGATTTATAGCACCCAATTACTGATCTCTATTACCCAGCATGCCAAGGGGATGGAAATCAGAGGAGTGGACAGACGGCTAGCGCTCTGTCTGCCGGTCTGGGTGACCAGGTGATGAGAGGATGGCCTCCACTCCCCTTTGCTTTCCGCCCATCTTTCATATCAGATTACATGGCAGACTGGCAGAGAAATTTTAATGTTCTCTAAGATGTTGAAAGACTTTGGCATCTTAGGTTTTGATATATTTTGTTTCAGCGACTCATTGCTAGACATATGGTGAAGCTAAAGCAAGAGTTTTAACAAGAAATTAAAAAGGTATTAACAGCACAGTCCATCCCTAAAGGAAAATGCAATCTTGTGATCACAGAAAATAGGAATGGAGGCAGGTATTGGCTGTCTTGAAAAGGCTGCAATATCGTTGAAGAAATTATCAAGCTGTAAGAATTCAGCTGATACTGTCACATGGGAATCGAACACCGCTCTCATGTATCGTATCTATGTGTTTTGTTGACCCATCCATCCACCCCAACCTCCTCCTGACGTGGACTTTGTCCCTCTATAAACTACGTCACCGCACTTTTCCCTTTGCTCCTGTCATCATCACTATGACCACTAGATGTCGCCTAGCAACAAAACCTAACTATGGGTCACAATAACCTGCTGCATTTTCTACACAAATCCTTCAAATCACACAGATGTATTTTTATGTATTCTACCAGAAAAAAATAATATTTACTGGGAACAAAGTAGAATCACAAAGAGTACAATAAAAACTGACATAAGTTGATGTGATCAGAATGAACTGGATCAAACAGTATCGACTTTATATCAAGGTATGACAGACAAATTGTATTACTTTACACTTTTCATTATTAATCCATGAAGATGGGACAACACCCTGAGATGAGAAGAGCATTTGTTTGTTACAAGTTCTCTGGGAGTTTTAGGTTGGAGGTTGGAGATTTTTTTTTTTTAACAGCACAATGGATTGGTGACAAGGAATGTAGCCCCAAAACAAGAGGTGTCCTGAGTTTGAACCTAATCTTTCCAGGTCAGACCCCACCTCTCAACTACTGCATTGTGGGATGGGACTCTGCCCTCCCACAGCTCTGAACAGATAAGCTTTAAGAAAATTAGAGTTAACTAAGAGCATTTGTCCAAACTGAATATTTTTTTTATGCTTTAAAATCGTTTTGATTGATAACATCAAAGTTTATATCAGTTCGGCTGTAAATACAGACAAATTGGAATGGATTGTATAGCAGGGGATACGCGCAGCTTTAAAATATTTAAGTATAGTTCATGGTTCATTCATGGACGACATTTGAGTGAAAATTCCAAGATTTTGAAGTTATTAAAAAAAAACAAAAACACTTTAAGGGTTATCTGTTTGGAGGAGAAGGGCAGCTCAGATAATTTGGAGGCACGATGGTGCATAGTTAAAATGAAAAAAAAGAAAAGAATCTTTTGAAACTCTGCTTCACATACAATGACTATCTTTTTGAGTAACTTCAGTCTCGATTATAAAGCAGTTATTCAATTAATGGAGACTAGTGTCAAAATAAAAGCTTTGGGATAATTCACATTCATTTTTGATGTATCTTTTTTTTTTTTCCAAAATAATACTCTGCAGTGCAATACAGGGAGTCAGGGTCATGTCATATTGTTTAGTGCTGGATTGGCTTAGTCTCACAAGTCAATGCATTCAACAGGGCCAACCCAAAGTGTTGATTATCAATTCACAGAATAAGTTTGAAGAAGTGATGACTGTGTAACAGGTCAGAGTGCCATAATTTTGCAACTGCATTGTGTACTACGCTTTTGGACAGTTCCAGTTAACCGCTACAACACAACTGGGTTGAGCTCCAGATAACAGCGAGCGTCAGCCAAACATGTATCAGCTCAGAAGTTCCACAGTCCAGTTCATCAGCTTTAGTTGTGTTCAGCATCCTTCAGATGAAGTGACTGAGGCACAACAACTAACACAAGTACCACTACTGAGTCTGAGGTATGTTCAAGGTGACTTCATATTACGTAACCTCGATGTGAACTTGATGACCTCTCAGATCCCCAACACTGAATTTCATGCAGACTGCCTCTTCCTACCCACAGGTGGCTTTCATACATGTAAGCTTTGCCATTGTCTTCTATGGCATTTGTTTCTCTATTTTCAGTGCTCTAATGAACAGTAAATACTATTGTGTTGAGAGTAATACACTACAATTTCTACAGTAATTGTAGGTAATAGATTTGATGATTTGCAGGTTGAAAGACATTCGAATGTCGAGGCTAAAATTAGAACAAAGCTTGTCCAATTAAAGTTTGTGAGGCACCTAGGTTACATATATGTCTCATGTCAACATCATTTAAATGAGTATATTCCAAATATGTGACTAAAATGTTACCGGAACAAGAGTTATTTGTAAGAGATCTATCTTTTCTTTGTGAGGTGTCTTCTCAGCAGCCTCAAGGTGTCTTTCAACTGAGCATGACTCCAAAATTCAAGTTGACACAAGTGTGTGCCAAGTTGATGGAAAGATGCAAAAAGGATGGAAACAGATTCAGATTGCTCTGGGCAACCTGAGTGAGGGTATCTCAAGCTGGAGTATAACTCCATTTTATGAATGTATGGAAACCAGTTATAATGTCGCAGACGTGCAAAAACAATCCAGCCACCAAATGCCACAGGTCACATTCATTCAAAACCACAACAAAATTGTCTAAACTATAGGCTTCCACCAATATTCCATAATACTGAATATCAGTGCACTATTCGACAATATTGAATACTGCAATATTTTCCGCCAGATATGATTTTTCATTAAATCCCACTTTCCCCCCCCAATTTTGCAGTGTGCACAGTCTACTGTGCTGCTGAGTACCACCCTCATTTCTCTGCTTTACTTATTGTATATTGTACCTTGTCATGTGTCAAATAAAACTTTTGAAGTGGCAGCATTGCATTAAAAAGAAAAAAAACAAACACCAGGAACATAACATATTCAATAATAATGTATATTGCAATAATTGGGGGTGAACTGTATCGAGATACTACATTTTGGATATCACCCAAGTCTAATACACAAAGCATCCTTTATATTAAAAAGTCAATTACAGGCTATTGTATTATATATTCTTCCTACTGAAGTGTGAATACAGTAGGTTCAGAAGACACTTAATAATATCCTAATATGATAAACAGAGATGTGACAAGAAAAGAATATATGTGTCAAAGTCCAGCACCAAGGCATTTGACTGAATTAAACATGAATAGGACACCAAGTGAAGTATTTTTACTCAGAATATTTACCAACAAATCTCAGGGACGAAACATATTGACTCAACAGGAGACCTCTGCCAGACATGATGGAGCTGTTATACGAAAAGTCTCACTTGTTAGACTAAACTCAGAAGCACCATTTCATAATTCCTTTCAAAACTCAACACTAAGCTAATGGAGCTTTTTGTGCTCCGTTGATCCTGTTGACAACAGCATGATGCTTTCTGGAGGTCTAAGGTAAGGTTAATGTAGTGAGGCGAGCAGCAGGAGATGCGCTGGAAGATACGAGTCTGTAAGAAGGAAGTAATACCTGGACTGTCCTAAGAAAGGCAGGAGTCACCATCATGGCTATCCCAGTCATCCCCAGTGCACCCAGCAAAAAGCATTAGAGAGAATCAAGAGAAATGCCAAACCAAGCCAAGCCTGAACACACATATTCAACCAAATTTTACATTACACAGCTGAACACACACTATCAAAACTTGAATATAGTGTATGAACACTCCCCTCCTCACTTTACAACAATCTGAATTTGACTCTTAACGCATTTGTTGGGGGTAATAACACTGAAATTACTTCTTCACTGGCTGTATTCAAGACACTAAACCAAAAAGTTTGGATTATTTCTTCTCTAGAAAGTAGCACCAATGAGAACTGTTCAGAGTAAGATCTGTGAATCAGTTTGAGCAGCTGTGACACTGTTTATAGAAGGAGATGCTGCTGTTGATTTTTTATTAAAATGTCATTAAAAAAGTGCACGCTTACTAAACTGATCCAAAGACACATATGTTTTATTAGCATAAAAGATCTTGTCTCTAGCAGTCTGGGACCACACACATAATTTCTCAACTGCAGGCCCTCAGTGTTTAGCTGATTCAATCAGACGATACAAAAGATCAGAGGAGTAAAATGCATTAGAATCAACTACAACATCAAACAAGTCAACATGGATGTAGAACCATAGACAAACTGTTCATTGATCCTGCGCAGAAAACCAACAAACTGAATCTAAACTCAATCATAGACCAACAAATGATGTTGTATAAACCTAGCCCCATAATCAAGACTGAACTGTCATTTTGTTCCACTTCATTATTTAGCCTGACATTATCTTCATGTTGGAAATGTTCTGGTTGGGAGGAGTTTACTGCAAGGAATAATCAATAGTTTCAGATATACAAATTTAAAGGTCCCATATTTTACACTTCTCCAGTGTTTTATGTGGAGCGTTGATGTCCATAAGAAGATATATTTGTGGTTTTAAGAACCAAAAACCATCTCAATGTAGTTTTCCATCTCCTCTCTCTGCCTTTTCTGGAGCTCTAGTAATAACAGGTTGGTGAGCCAATCAGAAGAGAGGCTCTGAGCTTCACTTCTGATTGGCTGACTGTTCTCTGAATGATTGAATAAAAATATAGCAGATTTCAGCTAAACACTGATACCAAATCCTGCAAGGTTGGATGGTGGGTTCAGGTGGGCTGGACTTGGGGTATGGCTGAGAGCAGTGACTGCTTTGTTGTGACATCACAAAGTTAGAAGTCCTTGTTTTAAGGCTCAGTTTCTGAATACAGGCTGTGTGCATTTCTCTGAGGACTGAGGCTTTTACACTGTCACAGTATTAATATAGAACCTAGACCTGCTTTATAATAAAAAAAACACGGAAATTTCAGTTTATACAATATGGGACCTTTAAGTGTTGTTAAGTCTAATAGGTCAACTTATCAGCTGTACAGCTGTGTCAATCTAATGTACGATTTTATCCATTTTTATGGCAATTTTTTTTCCATTACGATTTTTCTTGGCTCTGGTCTGTTCTTAATACCCCCTTTCAGGTCTGAAAAAAAGGTATATTTTTATATCCATAAGTTACTGGACAAAGCACATTAGGGACAAATAAGGTTATATGTAAATAACCTTTTTGAACTATGAGCAGGAGTCAGTGGTTGTGTTTTGAACACCACATACAAATTTCTATTCACCTCTACTGTATTTGGCCCAGTCAGCATAGAAAACTAATGATCTTAATGGCTAGATACCAGCAGGGTTAAAATGGTAATTCAACCATGTGGTTTTAGAGTTGCTGTTTTGATAATCCATTAACAGCCAGATCAGGAAGGGAAAAGGTTAATGCTATTAATTGCAGCCCGTTAGATATTCTTACAGTAAAGAAAGCAAACACACCTGCTCCTTTAACTAGCCTCTCAGATAAGATAGAAGTGTCTGTGTTTATGCAGTGGAAGAAATATTATGAATAATTGGGGAGTTGACGCACTGAATTCCTCCAGCATTAATTGAGCCTCTGAAATATCTGATATTAGCTTCGCATGAATCATTGTTAATTCCCATGAATCCATTACTGTTCCATGTGCAACTAAAAATAGAGTCCTGATAAATCAATGGGGACACTCGAGAGTGAAGACGGGGGTTGGTGCTGCTTGCCTCTGAAGCTTCTCTTTTCTGTACAGCACTGTGCCCCTGCTTCTAATCAGTAATTATTCTCCATAATTCACTCATAGATTTCTGTTTTACAACCAATGGGGTGGGGGGTTGCGGGGGACAACAGACCTGGAAAGAAACGCTTCAGCCCAGGTTTTGAATTGGTCGAGGTCCTTTGATGGCACAAAATACCAGCAGTATCCTTAACTTGAATGTTTTTGTAATGACAGTGACCTATTCCTTCTTTACAACAATGACAGGGCGTTTTTACCTATTTTCCTCTGTGTTGAAAGGAAGCCTAATCCATTTGAAATGGCGTGGCGATCTTCTGTACCGATTGCATTCGTCACAGCTCAGCAAGTGTGCTGCTATATGTGGAGATGCTGACCCCCCCAGACCTACCCCCTTCTCTCCTGCACGGAAAGTCTTCACAGACGATGGCCATTGCATGGCCTCACTCATGCACTGGGTGCAAGGGCAGACAGGTTCATCTGCACACAATCACAACGGACGGCCACATCCCATTCCAATTGTAGATCCGCTAGCTGGAGGGGGGGCGGGGGGAGGGGTTCCCATGGTGCATATTACTGTGGCTGAGACAAATTTAGCCGAAATGGAAGGGGAGATGGAAAAGGCTCACCTCTTCCACTAATCTGGGCAAACGACAAAGTGCCGGCTTCCTTCAACAACATCCCCACCGAAAAATGGTTTCTTGATGACAGAGCTGCCCTGCCTGTCTCCGACAGAAGACAGTGAATTAATTAAGATAATAAATTGCACATGTCATATTTGTCATCTTTTCAATCTTTAATTAATGAGGTGGAACACGTGCGAGGGTGTGTTTCTCAGTAAAAGTTGTCTTGATACACCTTTAAAAAAAAAAAGAAGAAATGCTCCATATTAAAAACTGAGTGATACTCGATGCTGACTGATATTTAATATATGTCATGTATACATTCATGCTTCCCAGTCCTGTGTGGATTCACAGACAGACATGAATGCAAATGAGGCTGAACAGGAGGAGTGAGAGCAAGAGGCAGAGTGAGAGCCTCAGAAGTCTGCATATCTGATAGCAAAAAGCCCTGATTAGAATTTTGTCATGCCACAATTTACAAATTAAAATGAATTAGATCTTCCATGCCCTGACCTCCATTAAAAACACTTCATTGTTGATGAGGCATGATAGCATCTGCTATTGATTGGAGGAGCATCAGTATGGCCAATCCTGTCTCTTCGGGAGGAGGTTATCCGAAGCAATTTAGGTATATTGAGAGATTGATCAGGGCTACGGAGATGCCACTTGGGCCCACTCAAGGCATAAAAGTCTGAGGTATGACGCAGCCAATCCCTGCTGCTCTGTGGGGAGCATCTCAAATCTAAATGCTAATGGTTTCTTTAAGAGCCTGGCTGCCCTTTAACCACTACAGTCAGACATGAAGGATGGCTCTCAGTGTTTCGACAGCTCTGTTTTGTTGTGACCCCTCCCCAGTCTCCTCCTACAACACCATCAAGAACCCATTCTCTGGATTCAAAATCAAAAAATGAAGAAAATCACTATGTACCTGCAACAGTAATACAATAGGCACTGTTTGATGGCTTACCAACTAACCTGGTGCTTTTACCTTTCTCGCCTAGAATTCTTTCACAAGGTCCATTCAATATATTTTGAGGAGTTTTTGGATGGATGGCTTGGCATGAGATTTGTTCTTTTTTTTGTCTGTACAAATTCTTCACTGGATTCAAGAGTAAAAAAAAGATTTTTCACTGACAGTAAAGCCCAATTACACAAACTTGAATGAAATGACATCCACAAGTGACACAGCTATTGCTCACCATTTTGTTCTAACACCAAAAAGGAAAATGCACATTAAATCCTAAAATCCACAATGGATGAACTGAAGGGATGTTGTATGATACATAATGAATATAATTCACAAATTATTTACCAAAACTGTAATTACAATGTTTGAAAGTAAAAAAATATATATATTGGCCACACCCAGAAGATGGTTTGTTTGCTATAGAAAACTGAAATATTTTGTTTTATGTGACAGAAAACACATCATGAAGGGCTAACCATGTCTAGCCCTTTACAGGACTAATAATCTCACTTATAATTTCATTGTCAATCCAACAAATGAAACATGTCAGACAGGACCCCACAGAATATGGGAGCTAGTGTGATTACCTCTGTAACCTTGGTCTTTGAAGCGTGGCAAAGGTTGTGTGCCTGAATGCTGTTGAGGACATGCATGAGCAACAACAGGAAGTTGTAAATCGGTTCAATTTAAATATATACTGTTTTTGTCATTGAGTTGTATTTTCTCTTCACTTAGGCAGGTTTAGCTCCATGATGCTACACCCAACAGAAGATGACTCAACTGCTGCACACTACTTCTAAGAGTGGAGTGGTTTGGCCATCTATTTAAGGGCTATCACAGAGCCTCTGGTGGTCAGAGGAGGGTAATGCTAAAAGTTGTGGAAGCATGGGCACCCAGAGAGAGTTCCTGTATGTCATGAGGGACCATGAAAATCTGACCAGTGAACCTACAATTTACACCAAATTGACAATTTGCAGGGTTTTCCTCACATTTTTGATCTCACTTTCTCTTTTAACCTCAATATCAACCGGCATACTTTTGCCATACCTGCTAGAAGTACATCAAAGGCACACTGAGCACCTGTATTATACGTCTATTGTGCCTGAATTCACAACATCATGGGCTTCACCATGGTAACAGAGATCAGAAGGTGAAGGTCACGCAAAGAGTTGGTAGAGGTGTCGCTCTGCAAGGGCAGGGTGGGGGCGGAAAAAAACCTCCACATGGGCCTTTTTCCATACACTGAGCATGCTCATCATCTCCTGTCCTCCAGCAGCTCCCTGCAAGGTTAGCGAGAGTCAATAAGCCTTCCACAAAGGTTAAGGAGACCTATAAGAAAGATATTATGCAAACAGTGATATCTCTAGATCCAGCAGAACCACAAATAGAGTGGCATAACCGCCTTTGTTCATTTTCCATCTGAAAGTGAATCACAGAAAGGTGCTCCGTTTTCCTGCATGACTGGCTTATGAATTCAATATGAGCTATCTATACACTTTGACACGGAGTACTTTGTGAATACAAAAACTGAAAGATGGCATATCAAATGGCATGAACTGGCAGTTTCATACAAAGAATAATCATTATTTGTAAATCCATCTTCACAGAAACTGAGATTTGTCTTTAATTTTTAAAATGCAGGGGGTTGATGGATTCCTTTATCATTAACCAGCGACTTATTAGTTCCACTAGGTACTGACAGACCTGGCTTAAAAACCAGCTCTGAACACTTTTAGTTACTAAACATGGAGGAGATGCAGCTGCTCAAGAGAACACACACTCACACTCACTCGCAGTAAAGAGCCTTGGCTGCTGGGTTATTTGTACAAACAGAGCGGAGGATAAATAAGATAGTGTTCTCCATCTGAGATTTACTGTCCTGTAAATGTCAGAGGATTAATTAACACATTTTAAGACTGAAGTCATATTCACTGCGAAGATGTTGAACATTATAAACACTGCTCAAGGTAACCTTAAACACGAGTCACGCCAAGCCTAGATTGGCAAAAATTCCATCAACCTCTTATCCCCTGACGTTAAACTACAAGCGAGAACTACAGTCAATGCTCTTGCTTAAAAAAATATAAAAAGCATCCAAGGAAATCAACAACTACTGAGCTTCAAGTATTTTGTGTTGAAAACTGCAAGTGATTAGTAAAAGTATTCAAGTTGTGATCCAAACTGACAATTTCAATACCAAGTCATACCTGTATTTTTCTTCTGCGCTATGTTTGTCTGTGTGACACCAGGGGCCGTATCACAGAGACCTCCTAACTTGCAAATCCTATCTTAACTGTTTGGTAACCTAGGTAATTAAGGTTAGGACCTGAAAGAAGCCATTACAGAGTTCCTAAGTCAATGTTGTGATCCTAACTTCAGACAGGAAAAATATATTACACAACTTCCTGACTTCCCAAAAGCTCTCCTAAGTTTAGGATAATTCTACATTGGCCTGACTTTTCCACCACTTAGCCTTTTCTTTTTTTGTTAAAATCTGTGAAATAGTAAAAAAGAAAAAAAAAACACATATAAGATGACATAGTAGACAAATGCTAACATAGAACATGCAGACAACACTATAAGGCTGTTATAATGATGTATGTGGAGATGTATAAAAACAGGTATGTATGGGTAGTTTTTTTGTGTGTGAGTGTTGTAGCAATAGTATCATTAAAATAACATTTACTACTGCTACTCCTTAGTAACTGATACTTATCTGGCAATGAGGAGCGGGGGCAGGTTTCCCCGTCCAATGGGGTGGGCCAACGAAGGACCACTCCTTCCTTATTATTATTATTTAATATATTCCAGCATTTAGCTAACTTGTTTCAGGCCATGATCCAGGAGATGTTCCCGGATCATGGCCTGGGCCGGCCTAGTCTGGTTGTGGTGCAACTGACAAATGAGCTTCACTTTTTTTCTGCTAAAAGAGATTTTCAGAGTGAAGTGGCCACTTTTTTTCAATGAGAAATCTAATGGGTTACAAAAATACCTTAGTGAGATGAGATGAGAAAAGTGGCGTCAGTTGCTAGGTAACAGACATAAAAGTTGATAATCAGTATTGGATTGAATATTTATAATTTCCTAGCATGAAATAAGATAGGATAAAGTAAGATAAGATAGGATTCCTAAAATCAGTTAGGATTTGCTTCTGTATAACTGTATCTCTAAATTGGGAAAAGTCCTATCTTATACTTAAACTTATACTTCCTATCTTAAGACTTTTGACAGGAAGTTTCTGTAATACAGCCCCAGCTCTGATTGGCTCACTCACTACTCATCTCAGTTTTTGGGAAATGTGGTTTAGTTATTTAGGCTCCTACCACTGAAAGGGAAAGATGAAGTTTAAAGGAAGTCTCACAGATTTCAGTACAAGATGAAAAGCTCTATTCATGTTGCTTGTAGAGATTCCTAAAAATAACTGGATACCAACTTTATTGGCTTATGTCCCTTTATAGCCTGTATGTGTATGAGTTATAAGACTGTGTCAAGAAATAAAAAAAACCTTTTATGTATCTCATAATCTCTCAGATTAATCTTGTGACCCCCTGGCTGCTCCAGACCGTCAGGTTGGGAACCACTGTCCTGGAACACACGATGACCCTTTTAAGCATGTTAAAAGAAAAAAAATAAATACATTGAAAATCTCAGTTTGCTGAAAATAGACAAATAATGTGTACATTTGGCTTTAGTAATGTCAGCTGTATGAAGCAAAAATCAGTAATTCTATTAAATCTCCAGCAACCATGTGA
This sequence comes from Trachinotus anak, assembly GCF_046630095.1. Lineage (NCBI taxonomy): Eukaryota > Metazoa > Chordata > Actinopteri > Carangiformes > Carangidae > Trachinotus > Trachinotus anak. The sequence goes on along the minus strand of NW_027273854.1, from coordinate 1,682,272 downwards.
AGTACAAAGATCTCTCACAGTTTCTGCACAGATTACACATGTACTTCAGCTGCCAAGACACTGGAGGTAATCCAGGGAAACTTTGTGAGTGGAAAAGCTTTTTGGTCTCCATATCTCTGCGATGGAATTATGTGTACCAAAATTAGAGCGCAAATTTGAATCAAACCTCTAAGCGAGATCTGTGGGTTCTTGGCAGTGAAGGGGGAACACAACAGGATTCTCGCACATATGCCATGCACATCCGCGAGAAGCTCAGCAGGCTGCCAGCACCAAAGTGTTCATCACTCTCCACCCACTCCTTTTCATAACACAGAGCAGGAAAAAAAATCCCCTCAGCATCGGAGTGAGCACAACCAATCAGTGGTGACGATCAAAAAGCAGATGTTCAAGGAGAATGAAATGCCCCCATTGATTGGCTGCACCGCTTTGGTCCTCCCAGCACAGTCCTCCAATCGATACCTCAGAGATAAGCAGCCGTCAGCTACTGACATTTGTGATGTATAACCACCGTTGCTGCACGGCGACTGATGACCTCTTACCGTCTTGGTAAAGACTCACCAGAGCAACTCAGGCTGGCACGCCAAGGGTAGAACCAGACCAACCAATAAACACCTCTCCAATCTCCTATGCATCAAAATGACCATCAAGCCACCAGTCGGTAAACCGAGCTGCCCTTTACTCATGTTAGTCATCTTCTACAAAATCTGACCCCCCTTTTTTGATTAGGTGACATCGCACCTGTGCACTGGCTAATCAGCTAGGGTTAAAGCTTCGGAAGGCGAGAGTAAAGCGTAGCACAGCAACCAGGATAAATTACCTGAAAAGGAACCACTGTTATCGCTGTGTTTGTTTTTCAAAAGACAATAATGAAATAAATAAATGAAAAAAAAATGGTTCAGAGAAAATGAAATGATGCCGTGGCGATGTTTTGTGAAATTGTGCTGTCAAACGTTTCTCCTTTCTAATTTCCTGGAGCGCAGATGATGGAGCATGTGCGCTGACAGCTAAATCAGATAAAAAAAAAAAAGGGAGGAAAAAAGACTTTTCCACTTTTTCCACCATACGGACATTTTTATACGACATTTATAAGTATGATAATAAAACAATTAGTCCTTGGCAAATGACAATTGACAGATACCATGACCTTGTGTGCGCTATACATTTTTTACTGTGGTCATTTATTAAAGTGTCAAGGCTGACAGGCACAGGCATAAATACAAAGCACCACGATTGGGGCCCAAAAGAAAGAAACTCAGTCTCATGTTTATTTACCAGGACGATGTTATTTAAATTTTTCTCACCTATACTTTATGGAAGTAGATAGAAGCCTCTAAAGATATTCAAATTAACTCACAGCCCCAAAATGTATTGAATTTCTTATGATGCATTGACTCTTCAACAACTGTTGAAGCTGCTACTCTGTTTAGAAACTCGCAGACTTCTCAGAGCAAGAAATCCTCTGTGTGTGTCTGTGTCTGTGCATGTGATGGGACCGTCCCAGCACAACTGTCACTTCGCTCCCCTGTTACAGGTGCTCCACACAGGGGAGCTGGCAGCTCTGACGGACGCCTCCTCCTAGGGATTTATGGGAAATGACAGCTCCCGCTAAATAAAGCCGAAGTGGCCGGGGAAGGGAAGACAACGGAAGTTCCAAACCATGAGCGCAGAGGGCTGACACTAGCTGAAATTTATTTCCTCCACTGCTGCCTGGCAATTTAGTTGGAAATGTGCTATTCATACTTTTGGGCCTAGAGAGAGAGAGAGAGGGAGGGAGAGAAGAGGGGGGGGGGGGGGGGGGAGCCCCACCCTTAATCTACTTCCTCTGTTTGGGGTAATGGTCTATGAGGTCTTTCTGCCAGCAAAAATCACATTTCTTACATGGCTGACTCTTGATGAATTATTTCACATTTCACTTACTTACCTTTTTAAAAGTTAATCTACATCAATAACGTTAAAGGAAAATTTCACAGTTACAAATGAACAGTTCCCCTTATTCAAACTCGAAAGGTGTGGAGCGTTTGGCTGCTTAAAAAGTCCATTTCAAACTTCATCATTTAACCGTTCGACAGCATATCTGAATGCACACGGGCTGGGCAGGCGTTCTGATTTTCTATGTATATAAATATGGACCATCTTTAATTGAGCAGAAACTGCTGTGGAGAACAGTGCTGAACTAATACTGAGGCTGAAATATCATTACACTGATGGAAGCTGGGCTCTCTGACTTTTATTGGCAGCTCGCAAGCTAAATGTGTGGTTCAATTCAGAGGCGGCCATAGCTGCAGAGGCAAAGTAATCGACTTTGGGACAAAATGGTGTGGAAAATGACGTGTAGGCCTTTGCCTAAAGCCAACCTGGTGCGGGCAGAAATCTATCAGTCAGGTGCACACCAACATTGGCATTTTCACAAATGTGATTTAGTCGACGATACTGGAGAATTGGTGTGCTGGACCAGTGCTTCTGGTGAAAGAAAACTACTATTTCAAGCCATGCAATCTGCTGCTCCTGCTGCTGAAAATGTCTGTGCATTTGGTTCAGCTTGAACTCTGTCATGTTCAGATAAAACAATGTTTTACATATGAAACCCTGCAGCGGATCAGTGCAAATTTAGGTCAAAGTATCCTGAACCTTATGAGCATTTGACTCTGAATTCTAAAACCTCTCTATCTGCTCCATTCAAATCAATTCTTCCCTCAGCGTGGAGAAAATCATCTCTTTGTTTTGAGATGAGCACAAGATTTGCTGCTATTCCACACTGCTGTGCAGAGTATTTTTGGCTCAGGGCTGCCAAAGTTTGGACACAGCCATTTATAATTCTCTCACAGGGAAAGCAGCTTGCTTCTTTTTCCAAACAGACTCCACGGGATGCAGACTGGTCCACGCTGTCATGTGGTCTGCTCGCAGAATCACGTTATTTTTAAGCAGCTAAAGCTTTACTGAGCACCACAGCCAAAAGGGCCTCGACCAGTAAACCAAACATTAATCATCACAATAAGACACAATTAAACAGCAATTATGTAAAAGACCTTTTTGCTTTGGGAGTGTCTCAACTGTTACATCAGCTTCTAACCCTCAGATTCAGAGTGTGTCTCTCCCAGCAGCAAGCCTGGAGGAGCAACAGTCACACCCACACACTTGTTCATACACACTCATACACTTGCAGAGCCACAGAGCAGATCAAGTGTGCCTGGAGAGCTCTATAGAGAGGCCAGTTTTCCTCATTAGACTGTGTGTGCACCACTCTCCAAAAAACCCCTCACTCTAATCACTGTCACAAGACCTCGGCTGAAAAACAGATAATTAATGCCGGGCCCTGCCTCAATCGGCTTCCATGCTAAACAGCTCTGTGTACATATGTGTGCGCATGTGTGTGGGTGTCTGCATGTTTGTCTATTTGGAGAATGTCGATGTAGGAGGCCCCCCGGGGACCGTGGATGCTCAAGCCATCCACGGCAACGATTTCTCTCAGGCTCGCATTAGCTCTCAGAAGAACAATTGCACACCGGATAGCACACAAATTTATGGAGGAAACATCCCACTGCACAACAAAAGCTGTTTGCTGCTCCTACTTCGTGGCATCGCCATCTTAGTCCCTGTTTTTGTAACGTCTTGCCCCGTCTGCTCCACTACTGCCCTTTTATTTCCCCTTCATCCATTCATTAAATGGAATGGACTTCTTAATCGTGTGCTTTGCACAGCAGATTATTTATGTTCTTTTTACCTTCCTAAAGGCAGTTATTAATATCATAAATATTTGATGATACTTTGCATGACCCTGCAGAAAATGACACACAGAGGTAATGAAGGTTAACGCTGAGGGTACAGACTGATTAAATGGTGAGTGAGTGGCAGAAGCCCACGCAGGGCTGCTATAAACTTTCCAATAAAATGGACTAAACTGTGCTCACTGTGCAATTTAGCTACATGACTGGACAACTTCAACAAGGTAATTCACACAAACACATTTTTCTTTTTACCCCTGGTGATGTATGTGTAAACAGTTTTGGTTTATTTGCCCATGTTTTAAGATATCTATCATACTGTGTCTACCCTTAAAACATTGAGATGAATGGGATTTCATGTGTGGGGCTCACAGCATTTAAAAAAGGACATTTCAGGAACTCAACAGCGACCCAGAAAAGAAAACATACTTATTTACTACTAGTTTCTACTTGTTTAAACAACAAACATGGCAAAAATTCACAGGTTCTCAAATGGGACTTTCCCCAGTCTTCTATGTCAGTAAATTTAATATCTTCGGGTTTTGGATTGTTGTTTGGACAGAACAAGACATGTTGAAGGCAAAATGAATCATTGATTAATTGTAAAAATAATCAGCTGTTGAGTTCTTAAATGTAGTTTTTTTTTTTTTAATGTGTTGAAAACCACAAACAACATTCTATTATCCTCCATTGTACTGGGTTGGTGACAGAAATCCATTCAAATAAAACCACAACGATCTGCATGGCTACATTACACTAAAGGTAAATGAGAAAATGTGTTGTGAATTGACCCTTAAAATATGCTGTCAGTGTAGAAGCTACTTTGTGAGATAAAACTTATGTCTTTGTTGATACGTATACCTCCCAGAACCTTGTAATTGGAGTCATATGGTAATCCTCCTGTATTTTGTCAGCAGCACTTTGCCCTGCAATTACCATCATTCTCACAGAGGTTTCTGAGGAGAAGCTATCCTTCCCAGGCTCACTCAACAAATCAATTCTGCTTTTTGGCTTTCCACCAAAAAAAAAAAAGTATCTTCAATATTTGCTACACATGTCCTTCATCACTGAATCAGGGTATTCATGGGTTTTGAATAGGCTGTGCATTCCATTGTCTATGAATGCCAGTAAAAGCAAACAGCCCCACAAAGCACCAATTACAGCATCAACTTTTCTACATTGGAACACAAGTAGCACTGCCTTTGTGACAAGACTGAAGAACATATGATGGGTTTGCAATTGTAATCAGCATTGTTTAAATGCTAACAAGTTGGCAAATTAGTAAATCCCAGCACTCATTTATTTAAGATGTGTAATTACTGGGATCCAATACCCAAAAGTCAGGTGGAGATTTTCTGAAAATAAATGAAAACACCCAGGAGAGGCTCCAACCATCTCTTCCAGTAGACATAATCTAGTCAGCAAAGTATCTGAATATTTAAAGCGCTCTAGCATGCAACATTTATCAACTTTGTGAATGTGTCTTTCTTTATACATTCAGACATGGCTGAACACCTCAACAAAATGATTCCAAGCTGACATAATTTGACCTTGTCAGAATCTGATCTCACCCCCCCCTTCCCTCATTTCCTTGTGCATGCTGTGTAATTGAGCCTTCGGGGAGAGTGGAAAGACTATCTGGCCCTCGCCTTGTAAGGATCTGTATTGATGATCAGGACTGGTTACCAACCATCGAATCAATAAGTGCAGATACACGAGCAGATAGTAAAAAACTATATAGGATGACGGCAACTTATCTTCCCTTCACAAGTGCTTTCATAACAGCAGAGATCACAGACTTACATTCGCAACAACTCTGGGCAAAATGCTTTGCAGTGAAAGATATGTGTAATTAAATATGTGTCCTAGCATAAAAGGCTATTAACTTTTCTTCAATATATATCTCAACAATGAAATATACAATGTGGGGGAGATAAATTTGAATCAACGGTCAGTGACCAAGTCAGAAGCAGACGCGCTTTCTGCATTTAAATTACATGAATTTTCTATGAAAGCCACAGGCAAATCCAAAATGAAAGTTGCATTAATTGAGGGAATTTAAATTACTTTTTGTGATGTAGCTTTTGTAATCTTCTTGTGCAACGAAAATCATAGCTTTGATGGTGGTTATAGGTGATGAATGGTCAGTGAAGCTACAGTTTCTTATGCAGAAAACTAAATCAGTTTGCCTTTTTAACTCTAGACTAATCAGCCTTTTCCAATAATCCTTGCATGGGAAAAAGGGGCAACTACAGGGGAGGAAAGGATAGATAATTGTCTTGTTTACCTTGATTTAACATTGTGTGTCTGTGTGTGTGCATGTGTTACACCACAAAGGCCAGACAGAGGAAGAAGTGAGTCTCAGCCTTTTTCATTCACTTTTGCTGACACATTGGCACGCAGAGGCTTGTTGGGCCTCGAGAGCCACTGATGTGTCACTTCACATTTCTAACAGGGAAAATCAATCTCTCATTTAGATTCAGCAATGTGGAAAACATAAAAAACATCACCTACAACAGCAACAACGGGCCAGAAAATCATTAGAATTATAAATTAACAATAAAGGAATAAAAAAAGAAAAAGAACAACAACTAAAACGAGGAGTAATGTGATTCCAGTTTTAAGCAACAACAAGTGCTGTGGTGCATGTGATCCATGTTAAATCACATCATAAAAATGCAAATACTGTAGTTCTCACTCCAGGAGTTTATAGCCCAACAACAAATCTAATATACTGCAGGATGTTTAACATATATCTCTTTTCATTTTCCACATTTGCTCATCAGATTGTCAAAGCAAAGTGAGGCCACACAATATCCTGGGCCTCACAAATGTAATATAACCTGGATTGCAATGGGCCGGTGTGATGCAGCTGTGGCATTAGGGCCAATGGGAGCTCTTTAAATGAGAGAGTGGCCGTAAACACCACGTCTACTTTCTCCCATCGCCAGCATTACTAGCAGAGCTGATGACAAGTGTCGAGCAGCCCTCTAGTGCCTTTAATACAGCGAGAGCATTCTCCAGGGGAAATGCAATCTGTGTCCTCTGTACAGCTCCACTGTCTGCACTTCCCCGCATGTGAGCCACTATCATATTATACTCCCCGCTCTCGAAATGGGAGAAGGAAATAGGAAATCGCTTCGGCCAGAGATGAACCAGGAACTTAATCAAAAAATAGTGCGGCGCAAACGGTGCAGATCAGCCCAGCATGCAGACCTCCCCTGGCTGAGCGCTAAACAATAAGCAGTGGGGATTGCTCGGGATTCTTGTGCCGTTGAGAAGAAAGTACGCCCCCCCCTTTTTTATTTTCACCCCGCAGGCAACTATTGGCTTATAGCAGCTTATACGTTCAAGATGGGAGATAAGAACAGGGACGCTTCCCTCATGTGGTGATCCAGCATGCCTGTACTGCCAATAAAAGCTGCAGATCTGCACAGACAAAAGAAGCTCACAACATGAGGCGGAGTGTGTGAAACATTATTCAGTTGACCTTGCATATTGCTGGGGTGATTTTTCATCTGTGCTGAACAAAGAATGATAATAAATGCACTGCTGACTGTTGGCAAGAAGCATAAAAGGGAATCCATGAAAGAAGGGACAAATGTCACAAATGCATTGCAAAGTATAAAACACACTTTTGCTGGTTTGTTTTTGTTTGCATTCTGTGCACTGTGATGAATACAGGACAAAGCTCAATGCAAACAGGAGACATAAAGAATCACTGTACATATGTCTCACAGCACAGCCCCACACTTCTTTGACTGTTATTTTTCCTGCCTGGAAACGACAAAGACACTTGAGCAGAGGACGGACGGTGAGTGCGGTTTAGTGTGTGTGTGTGGAGTCAAGTCACTGTGTGTGTTTGAAGTAAATGTGCCGGACACGTGTGCATTTGTGTGTGAGAGACGAGGTGTGTGTGTGACAGCGTTAAGCCTAAGTGAGAGGTGAAAGGACTGCTGTACTCACAGTTGTGCTCTTGTTTCCCTGTGGTCTGTCGGCGTGTCAGAGTTTCATCCTCTCAGCGTCTCTCCCTGGGCTGGGCTTCCTCTTCCTCTTCTGACCAAAAGGTGTGAGGAGGAGGAGGAGGAGGAGGAAGAGGAGGAGGAGGGAATGCACGGATTGAACGCAAAGGAATGAAAACCAGAGTGAGAGAGAGAAAGAAGAGGAGGAGGAGGGAGTGTGTGTGTGAGTGAGTGAGTGAGAGAGAGAGAGAGAGAAAGAGAGAGAGAGAGAGAGAGAGAGCGTGTTGTGGTTGAAGGGAGGGTGAGCGGTGGCCTGCGATTGGCCTGTCAGTCCGGGAGAGGGAGCGTCAGTCTCAATGGTGTCAGGGCGGCGGGCTGCCTGCACCCCAGTCGGTCTGCCGGCGTCTCCAATTTAAACGCCTCAAGAGTCAGTCGCGCGGATTCCTACAGCGCACAACGCACAGGCTCACTGGCTGCCTCACGACTCACACACTCTGCATCCACATCACACACACACACAGGGAGGGAGAGAGAGAGAGAGGGAGAGAGAGAGAAATGAGGAGGGAGGGATGATAGAGTGAGGCAGACAGATTCAGAGGGCCGATGACAGCTTCAAGCTGAAGCTTCTCCTTGGCTCCTCATCAATGACAGGTACTGAGGAACAAGAGACAGAGGGAGGCTCCCCCTCCCATTCACACGCATCTACACACACACCCATGTACACACACAAATCACTCCTCCACATCCAACCACAACCGCCCCCCCACCCCACTCCTCCCTTCCCCTCCCCATCTCAATTACCATAGTCGTGGCAGATGTATTGGGCTTGTCAGCTCTCAAGCAAGGCTGTGGAGGAGATGTGGGCTAACTTATCTCATCTAATTTAACCAAGCTATAATCAGACAACACTGTGGAGCTCATTTATGGTTGGGCAGGATGGAGCGTTTTGGAGGTGGAGGGCATGAGGGTGGGGATGAGGGGTGGGCACGGAGACAGACACAGACGAGCTGCAATTAGCTGATCCCAGGTCAGAGAACAGCAGCCTAAATGCTCAGATTAAAGACATTTGTTCAGAAAAAAAAACAAAAACATTGTTAAATCTCTGCAAAAACTGTAGAAAAACAGAAGATAAAGAAAAATCGACAAAAGATAATTAAAGACTTTCAGCAAGCAACGGGGTGAAACCCAGTTGCACTGATTTGGCTGTGCTTTATAATGCTGTCAATAAAATTTGACTAATTTGAGTGAGCCAACACCCTAAACGTTCCAAAAACGAGATTCAGTTTGAACAAGAAGTGCTGTCGAGGATATCAGGCCTGACGTTTCTACGGTCAACGCCCAGTTTGCAGCAGAATGTCAAGCTCTGGTATTTTTTCCCCTCATTAACCGTGGTGCCCGGTCAACAGCGGACTCCACACAAAATCCCATGAATCCTATCTCCGTCCTCCTCACTCCACCAAATTCAATTAAAAAGAGAAATTGGCAATTAGATCACTGTTATGATCCTGTAACTATGATCTAATCTGTAATTCATTGGCTGGTGTTCCCCTGGGGTGGGGGGCTGTTGGGGGGCTGCCTGATGGAGTGGCTCGCAGACTCCTTGGCATTCACCTCAGCTCAGGCTGCGCACAAGGGCGCAGGTGGAGTCATGGGACCCCGGTGCTACCGGAGGCCTCTATAGTGTCACCACTGGGGCATTAGTTGGCCTGCGGCAAGAACACAACCTGTGACACACACTCATTTGTTTTGTTTTCATATGCATGAGAGCTCGTTTCGCAGGTTGTCTGTGTAATGTATGTGTGAGCATGCACGGGGGACACACACAGAGCAGAAGCCGATGTGCAAAAGGCAGAAATGTACACAAACACTCGCTCCTCTCATGGGAGGAAAATTTTTACTCCTTAATTGAATGAAGTCAATTCCATTTGGTTAATGAAGGGGTGGGGGGTAGTTTGCCCTTTCAGCAGCTTCAGGCCAACAATCACATTGAGGCATGGGGGCTGGAGGTGGTTCGAAGAGGGTGGGGTCACAATCTCTAGACTGGAACCAGTGTCTTGTCACCACCTTTGTGACTGGAGTCATGCTACTGGAGCAGCTCCACCGTATGTGGACTGTCTTCAGCGCTTAGCATCACTGCTCTGACCTGAAGCAGCAGCCATGTTTGTGTATTTGTTATTTAAAAGGCATGTTACCTGGCAACATTTAATACATTAAAGACTTTTTTATCTTAACATCCCTCTCGTGGTGCTTATATTTAGTCTGGGTCCTTTATGGCAGACACGCACGCCCACACAGACACAGAGCCAGTGGCAACAGGAGAGCAAACTGGCTATCATATATAGGTGTATGTAGCCTTATGACACACACACACACACACACACACACACACACACACACAGGCATATGCACACAGGAACAGTGTGATTGCTCTGCTTCGCTCGTTTAGCACTTCTGAGGCAGAGATCCCCAGAGGCCACCCATCACATCCAGTTACTGAGGCACACAGACACGACCGGGCCCCACCTGCCTGCTCTCACCTCAATCTGTAGGAGGCAGGAGGCACTAGCACCAAGTCGCCCTCTTTCTCACTCACACACACACACACACACACACATATCACTCAAGATCAAAGATGGGTCGCACACACACACACACACACACACACTGATATACTGATCTCTCTTATCCAAGATCACAAGGACTTTCCGCTGGACATACTTTTACAAACTTCCCGTCATGCAAGTAAACTTGTTACGAATTGCCTTCCCGTCCTAAATCACAAAAGTACATTGCTCCAAAAAGACTGTATCGTAGTCACATTGAGACTTTTCATGGGAAGTGTAAAGAAGCTCATGAATCCCCAGTCAGCGGCCCTGTAAGAGTAGACAGACTATTATCATTGTCACCCCAGCACCCGTTTTAACAAATTTTATGTAATTAACATAAAATGAGTAAAACATGTCAGCTAGAGAGTGCCAGTGAGAATAACAGATGGAGTAAAGAGGAAACGGCTACATTAACAGATACTTCTCAAGAAGAGGACTAATGAGACAGAGCTGCTTTGACTGTTGAGTCATGCTGACGGCATCACGTGCTGAGATGAAGATGTGACGGCTCGCTCAGGGGGGGCTGCCCAACAGATGCAAACACAAAGACGTGAGGTAGGTAACTCGAGTGGGAGTGTGTTGAGTGGGGTGAAAGTGGAGGGTAAAAGAGGTAGAGGAGGTCAGGTTGGTGATTAGTGATCTCCCGTGCTGGTTGAGCCTGACTTGTCACAGGTTGACATGGGATGCAATTATAGAGGGGAAGTTTCCCAGCCCCTCAGGCATGTGCCAGCCATGCTGTCAACACCAGCTGATGTGTGGGCTCTTGGCGCTGCCAAAGGTGTCACAGGCGCTTATGTGTGCTCAAAACTGCTACGCTCCCATGAAAATTGGCCTTAGCTTTCCCCGACACACCGTGACCGTGCGTGTACGTGTGCACACATGCTCAGTTACCTTTGTTTGAGTATTAGTTAAACCCTACTCCACTCCCAGCCTTCCCTCGGTCTCAGCCTTTCTTATTTTCTCTGAAGCTACAAGGTAAAGCCACAACACTTGCGATTCTGCTGGCTTCTCATGCTGTTTCCACATCTTCTCCTTTTCCTGTATCAGCCTGCATATGACTGTGCCAGCAGTGCACGTAAGCTCTATAAGACCCAAGGCAAATTACCTCAGTGGGACGCTACACTCCTCTTCCCCTTGCTTGTTCCTCTTCCTCATCGTCTCCTCTTTTCCCCCTTCTCTGCATGTCACAAATCAAAGTGTGTACCTCAGCACTGGCTGCACGTCGTGGGAGTGCAGCTTAAAACAAATTCAATGTCCTCCATCGGCAGATTCATGTCCATCCTACAGTGTGAGAAAAATCTGCTCCACCAGTCCATTTCTTCACTATGTGGGAAAAAAGATATCATGTTGTTTTTTTTTTTTGTTTTTTTTTTTACTAAAGGACACAGATGGACATCTGAACTTTTGTCCAACCTCTCTTTTTTATCATAACCTTTTTTTCAGAAAATTGATTTGTACAAAGACTTCCATACTACCATCTAGTGGCTTGAAAGCCATGCTAGTGGGCCATCAGGTGTGATTTTCCACTTCAGACAATTTTTTTAGGGGGGGAAATGGCCTGAAATTGGATCTGGCAGCTTGCAGCTCCTCTAAACTAGCCTTGGGCAACACAATACTTAGATGCACCACTATTTCTCTGCTGTCATTTCCCGAAAGCTCCAAGTTTTACAGATGCTGCCCCTAATCCTAAGAAAGGGGGTAAAGGAGACAGTTCCTCAGCATCCTCTCCAACACACATCTGTACACAATCAAAGATAATTGTGTAACATGTTTAGAGGAGGGTAATGAAAAAAGCTAACTCTGGTTAAGCGAAGCCATGAAAGGTGTTAGACAGCAGCCTGTTAGCAGGCCTATAGGAGTCACTGAGGTCTGCTGCTGTGGCCTGTTAGTGTTGTTAGCAATAACTGTAGTCAGCTGGCAGGACGTGTCCCCGTGTCCTCTACCTGAGGCCCCACTGTGATCACAGCAGGCAAGCATATGATGCTTCTTCACCCCTCACAGTTCACAGCCCAACACCTCAACCAAGAGGGCCTGATTAAATCAGAGGAACAAGGGCTAATTAAACAGGGTCTGATCAGGGAGGAGTAAATTATTTAACACTGCCCACACATACTGATGTCTCTCCAGATCCTGAACTGGAGTCTTCTTTCTGTCGCTTTTGTCTCCTCCATTTCAGTCTCTCTCTCTCTTTGTCCGTCTCGTCTTTTCTCCTGTTTTTACGACATCTGCACCACTTTCATCGTTCATCTCTTAAATGGTGCCATTCAGTAGCTGAGGCACAGTTGTGAAACAGTCACAGAAAAAAAATGCAGGGCCAGGGCTGGTGGAAGATAACATTGTGTGTTGATTAAAGGCATGGAGGGAGACGCCTACAAGATCCTTTTGAATCAGCATAGAAGGGGTGACAGAAATATCCCTCTGGGGACAGATTTAACAATGGGACAAGAGAAAATGTTAACTGTCAGTTCCTTCTGCTCTCACACTGATATTTTTTATGACGAACCCACCCACCCCTCCCTGTCCCTACCTCACCCTTACCTATGCATTTTGAAATAAATAACCCTTCCTGTTTTAGTATACCCTTTAGAAACCTGTAGCCTGTTAAGAGTCCTTTTTGCTGATGCTGTGATCTTACCACTTTGACCAAAAGTTCACTGACAAACTCATGTATTCATTCACTCAGCAGGAGATGGCATTTTCCATTTCTTTTGCTCAATGTTGTGGTCTTTTTCTTTCAGCAGTGCTCTCTCTCTGGGCCAATTTCAGACTTTCCGATCACCCACTGCACCCTGAACATCTTTCAACTGCTACAGGGTGCTAACTACAAAACCTAAAGCCTACAGGAAATCACTGACCCATGACAGTGTGGACTGGGGGAGAAAAAAAATGTGGTCTATTGCCTTGTAAACACTGCATTTTGCATTTACAATCTGTTGTCATGAAACAATTAACCTTGGGAAAAGCTGCAAGCTACCACAGCATGGGAACGTTCTAATGCAGCACTCCATATTCCCCATCATTACAAGGCTCCTACCAAACAAACTGAATGGATCAATTAGTTTCCACAGCACCAGGCCAACTGTAACTCTAAAAGGGGAAATCAGGAGTGATTGTGCAAAACTGTACAAAACTTCCAAGTACAAGGTAAGTATTTACATTGTTGTTTTTATTGACACAGCACTGCCTTAAAGTTACACAAAGAGCTGTGTAGGTGAAGCATGTTCCTTAAGGTGCCAGGGAGATGAAGACATACCAGCTGAGGAAGGCTGTTGAGAATGAATGGTAGATCCATGAGTTTTAGGGCCAAAACACTGGATTTTACCATTCTTAACTGAGAATTATCACTGTGTCAAATGGTTTATGTTCTGCTGCAATGATTGAGAAGTGAATAGAAGAGTGAACTCCTTCACATTACACTGTAATATACCTGAAATGCACTATTTCTTTAGGCTTGGGTGGCACTGCCCAGTGTCCTTCAGAAATGGGTGCTTCTGTGGTCATGTAAGATTATGTGTAAGACTATTATGATTATGTGTATTGTGTAAGACTTGTATGCCATTGGGACTTAAGGCTTTGCCTAGCTTGCATTTTTTTCAGTTGACAGCGTACATCTTCCTGCAGAAAGGGTGTAGGTTCTTCATACTAATCTGAGCTACTGAGGGTGCTGAAAAATGAACAGAGCGAGAAAGTTAGCAGGGTCAGTTACATGTTGTTTTTGGTCATCACTGTTTTAAAATAATATTGTATTTGTAGGCCTATTTTAAGACATTAAAAATAAAACAATTATGAGAGAACTCCAGGACCTTTGAAATTTTGGTTTTCATTAAAGATTTCGAGGTGTAACATTGTGCACTGGTCTAAAGTAGTACAGGAAATAACAGAGATGAATAAAAACCCAATAACACTGGTATTTTCTTTTAATTATCTTGATGTTCATCATGGTCGAAACCAGGTCCCCAGCCTGTGATATTCAAAATTAGAACTAGAGTAACGTTGTCATGGAAACACAAATCAGCAATACATGTGGAGCCTTGACATATCACCAAGTAAAGATGGTCCAGGTACATGAAAAGCATCTTCTCACAGCCTCTGCAACTCAGCATTACCTAAATTATTAATGGGTTTTATAGCAGACAAATGAATAGCTCTGTTTGCAGTACAATATCATGACACAAAACTGTAAAAGAAAAACTATTAACAAAGGTATGCAATTGCTTTTTAATGTGATTTTGCTCTCTGTGCTTTACTGTACTGAGGCTCTATAGGCTATGTTGTGTCTGTGTATAATCTAGGGCATATTCATTATGAAAACAACACTTTACTCCAGTGGCAAAATGATGTTGACCTTTGCAAAATCGAATACTAGCAAACCGTGTCTCATTGTTCAAAGATAATAGCTGGGCAACATCCCCTATAAGGCAGATGATGTTGCTGGCATGCTGAGTGCCAGCCTCGCTGTTAGGTGGGTGTTGGACTGGTGATGACTCATTCTTCATCGGCTTTAGAGAGACCTGGGTGACAGGTTTCTGTTTTAGCTCCTGAAACAAAGTGTTTCCTGTCGTCTCTGAATTTTACTTCATTTAGATAAATGATTGTGCAAAATCTCCTTTTGTCTTTGCAACGCCTACCTGGGGTTTACTCAGCATGGCATGGAAAAGAGGAGGAGGAAGTGAGAGACGGGGGAGGGGGGGGATAGAATGAGCATGAAAAAGAAAGAGAGACAGTGGGCCAACCACCCTAAAGAAGCCTCATTCATTCCCCTGGGAAATTGCATCACATATTGATCCATGTTCCCTGCATCTAATGGACACAGAGGGTGGAATTGCTGGTGGCAATTGGGAAATAGCTATGAGAGTAACAAGGAGTCATTAAGGCATAAAACCCAGGTTAGTCACCTGAGGACCTTTCACCTGCCTTCACACAGTCCTCTCAGTGCAGGCTGAGCATCCACATATACTGAGGAGTTAGATTGCCAAAGCAGCAGGTTCACAGGCTTAGACGAGCATTTGTCTCCATTACAGCCCTTACACTGGCAAATAAACAGGGGAGACAGACAATCATTCTACATTACATCCATGACTATAGCACTTTACATTTTCTATCAGCGTAACAGACTCCCATCTCACAATCCTCACATTAATTTTTTACTGCCTCGTACACGTTCTGCTACTCATGTGCACAGATGGAGCTTTTACCAGACAGGGATTTCCACTACTGCTATAACATTTATGGCCCATTCTCCAAGGCAAAAACAGCAAGATCCAAAATAAGGTCTGCATCTTAACCCAAATCTGTCATGCCATCAGTGTTGTCATACCACTTCAAAACAAAACAAAAAAAAACAAAATATGAATGCAAAACACAGCCTCCAGTATCAGTCTGCGCCCATTCTTTCTCCTTCAAGCCCAATGTCCGATCTGTCCACAGAAAGGGCAAGCAGCTACATTTCAGCCCACTGTGGCTTAGTCTTCCTGCAACAACAAATGTATTCAAAAGGGGTTTTTTTATCCCCCGTGCAACAGAAGCAAAAACAAAATTGAAGGCTAAAGCAAGACAAAAGCAAGAGCAGAGCAGCATGTAGAGAGGGAGTCTGTGATTATTATTATAGTAGAAGGAAGTGGGAGGAGCAGCTTCACGGGGATTTCAGTTTGGGGGTCTCAGTTTGATGCAAAACCTTAGGACCATGCAAAAGGAAGAATGTTCATTTTGGTCCATTATTCTCTGGCTTTTTTCACACCTAAACAGGCAAAACTAATAATTCTAACATTATATTTTCAAAACCTAATTATTTTCCTTTTAGCTGCAAATGCACAACAAAAGGACTCGCTGCCCTGCACAATTTCAATTTGATTTTTAATCAATTTTTATGGCTCTTTTCAGCTAATAAGAGCTCTAACTATCTGTATTACAATCCAGATACTTCATTATTCTTAGAGGCGAGTGGACAATTTCACACATATCAGGCACTTACCTGCATGTAAATTATTGATCACCTTTCACCACCTTTGGCTCAGTGCATGTAAATAAGGTGCTACACTTAGCTGAAGAGTTTCACCCCGGTGTCAGACAGCGAGTGATTTTGATTTGGCACCATTTGGATATTAAGTGCAGTGGATACTGAGTGCTATTACAGCCAGGGACAGGCAGCACATCAATCTCTGTCAGAGAAGTGGAAATTCGTCTGCAGACAGGAGCAGGTGGGAAAGGAGCCACAAAAATCAACACCAGCCGCGTCAAAACTGAAATCCGACAACTGATGGGAAAACTGGCTCTGCACAATAAACTTCATAAGAGCTTAGATACAGCATCGCATCTTGGCCATGTATAATGAAATGTATACAAGCTAAGCTATACTATCTCATCTTAGCCCTTGGAGGCTCACAACATGGCAGCTCATTTGATAACATATCAAGTGTCATTTTAACATCTCTCAGAACAGGTGTCACATACACATATTTTAACATCATCTTTTTTTAAGTTTGCAATCTCACTTTCTGCTGCTGTTTGTCAACAGAGCTGCATGTGTGCTGAATGCTGTTTTGTGCATATCTGGTGAAGATCTAGATTGCTCCTGTTCTCTTCTGGCAGTGCTAGTTTTGGCTGTGAGCTGCCTCTCATGGGACCCCACCCCCTAAAAAGTTACCTGACGAGCCACCATCCTCACAGGAAACAGGAGGAGGAGGGGCAGAAACAGAGACAGAGAGAAAGAGAAAGCTCTCATTATTTCTCCCTAATTGTCCACGAGTGACCCTCCTGATTCCCCCCTCTGCAGCCAGGTACGGTGCCTCATTACAGGCAGCCTCCTCAGTTCTCCCAGGAGAAGCTCATGAAAAGGCCATGAAAGGCCTCGTCTGACAGGGGCCAGCCAGACTGGACCAATTAACAGGGTTTTTCTGTGCTTTGACTCGCCACACTGCAATTTGCCACTCATCTATGGTGTGAGATTTGCAGATGTCCTAGGTCAGATTGGGATGGTTTGTTCAGAAGGGCTAAGGGATGAGGGTAGTGCCATCTATCCAGTGCTTCTGTTCCATTCACATATCATGCCTCCTTTCACTTATTTACTTACCTCATTAGGAAAATAAAAACATGGATGACTGTAAAAAGCTGTTGTTTTTTGATTAGCTTTGAGAAGGAACATTAAATAAGAATTAATTACATCTGAGAAAAAAAGTCATTTATAATTTTCATTTCAGGGCCAAACGTTGTTTATTAATTGTAGATAACCACTCAACAGGCAGACAGGCCATTGAAAGTTTAAAATATAGATGTTTTCAGGCACCCTGGCATCATTGCTCCATGAAGGCTAAATGTAATTGTGTCTCAGCCTCACAGTACCAGGTGACTTAGTGAGTGTCTGAATAAATGACCCAGTCAAGGTGAGCTCCTTGTGTCAAGCCAGGAGCATCAAAGACAAAACACGCAACCTTGCCAGCGGGCCCGTTCTCCTTTCACCTGGAGAACTCCATTTTCACTCTCCAAGGCTTGATGCATTCAAGCCCATCCTGATCGTTGTAATGACTGGTCAAAAAAAAAAAAACGTCATTCAGAGAGCCTCCTGTCTATTAGTGACATGAAAGACAAGACTTTCAAAGAGCATTCTCCTTCCTTTAGGTCTGCAAAGACACAGACATTCTCTTCAAGGTCACATCAGTTTCCACTGGAGTGATTCAAAGCAAAAAAATCACCTGTATGTAAACAGCGCTGCCTGAGTGGAGGACAATGATGGGGGGCCGGGCGACAACGATACCACTCTGCGAAAGGGTCTATGACAGTCGCAGCGATAGTGTGTTTGGGCAGAGTAAAAGGCAAGTGAGATGGAGAGGAAGGGTTGTGAGGGGTGGGGCTGGATGGAAGAAAGGTACTGATTGGTTTGCCATCTCATGGGGTGCATGTTTGCCTGCAGGGAAAGGTCATGGGAGGGAACAGGAGTAACGAGGTGTGAAGGGAAAGCACAGTCCTCGGCTCCTGGGCCCTAGGAGACAGCCCCAGCAAGGTGTTAATGCAGATGCTGCAGCCTCCCAGGTTCTGTTTATTACACCTTTCGAGGGAAGCCAGCCTGGAGATTCACCATCAGTCAATACGGCTGAAAACATGCTAATCAGAAGCAGAAACTGGCAGCAAATCTGACTCCAAGGCCCACTAACAAAGAGGAAATGTGGAAAGGCTTGGCTGTGTTTTTTTTTTTTTTTAATTTTAGTGTGTACACTTCATAGTGTGAACATCTTTTTACCCAGAAAGAAGGGTTTTGACTGCTGAAAAGGATGCAAGCACCATGTCTTATCTTCGTTCTTTTCCTCAGTAATTGGCCACGTCAAAAATCCAGTTCACTCCTCTCTGAGTCTGTCCACTCTTCTGTCAAGGTCTAACCTTAAACCCCATAGCATGAGCTGTGATATGACCTGCTAATGACTGCACAGCTGATGCCATGACACATGCATCATGTTGCGTCTTTAAACATCCAAACTATTATTGTTCAATTAAATGTGATATCTTACTGAAAACAAAGAGATTAGCAGAGATGATTTGTAGGCATTAATCTCCTGTAAGCAGTGTTATTAATAGTTCTGTTTCATCAGAAAGAGGACCTTGGCGAGCGATGTGCCATGTGTTTGCGTTTTCGTCTTTGTCTCACTGTTTTCTTCAACAGTACCAAGGATAAAGGACTGTTCAGAAATTTGTTTTAATGAGCACCAGCTTAAGTAGCTTCAAAATCAGATTTTGTTTACAGCAAATGACCGGACGGTTCCACATTGTTCTGCTTGTGTCTGCATGTAAGGCATCACAAGTCTCATCAGAACATGTTGTAATTAGTTAAAAACCAGCAAAACAGTTTCTTGTGTTTTCAGTAACATTATCTGAGTGGAACTGGTCGGCTATCTGATCTCAATACAATGTGCAACATTAAGTTTCTACTGTACAGCACTGATGATCAAATACTAATTTGATCAATTTGATGAATTAAAGTTTATATATGTATACACAATACAATTATAATTATAAGTGGATGATGTTTTTTTTCTTTTTTTGTCTGTGAGCTAAATGAGAACTATGGATGTCATTTTAAAATGAAAACGTTTTATTTTTAACTGACAGTGTTGCCTTAGCGGTGTCTGTCTGCCTCATCATATTTGGAATGCAAACATGTGTCTGCTTTTGTATTTATCAGTTAAAATTAATTTGGACTCTTGTTTTACATCTTGTTTTATGTCTCATCGACATTGTTGCTTCACTCTGTGTTTGGTATTGAATCTTGGTTTTCAGACACTGTCTTAAACAGGTTTTGTGTACACACAGTAATTAATAACTGGTATGTACTGGTTTTTGCATTGTTCTGGTGCAGGACTGTGTTGGGCATTCAGTGATATTAATTCTGGTTGTGTGTCCCCTAACCTACATGTAGCCTACTGAGTCTCATTATGACTATATTTCAATATCTTAATTCAGCAACACATATTAAAAGCCAACCTGTATGTTTGAAATGAGGCTGCAATTACTGTTAAAAAATGTTAAAAGCTAATAATTCATATTTTGGCTCAATATGAAGAATGTCTTTAATTTAATAAGATGATAGATAAACCAATGAAGAGTCGATCTTGTCCATGTCAAGGAAAATGTGTGTTTCAAAAAAGGCAAAGTCATAACAAAATGACCTTAACACAACCTGACATGTTACAAGCCTTGCTTTGTTTCCAGAATGGTCCCTTCAGCCGCAGAAAAATTGCTGTCTCTCCATGAACTCAACCTGAGAGAGGACCACAGGGGAGGGCCGACCCTCATTATGTATAAAATATCATTAATTAACTTTATTGAATGAGTCACAGTATGGTTTCCACCACATAGTTCCCTCAGGGTCCCTCGCCCAAGACCCCACCTTGCCCTGTTCGAGAGCCAGTGAGCCAGCATCCTTCACTTCAGCCAGTTCTCTTATAGCCCAAGCTGGTTCTAGGTGACTTTTCTCCCCTCTCGTCATTGCTTAGAAAGCTGCCAGTAATTTATAATGTTGTGACAGTCAAATAAACAGGGCTGCTGCTTGCTGGAGTGAAAAGTCCCGTATTAAAGGGAATCAAAACAGCTCCAAATGGTGCCTTGAATGGAAATAATCTTGGTGTAAGATCTGTTCGGGGCTGGCTAATTTAAATTTGTTCAGGGTGACAGCTTACTGGAAGAGGGACATAATGAAGTCCATTATCATCAGTGGTGCAAATTCTAAAGAACGATAACTCTCATTATCAGCGCTTTCCTGTATACGAAGGAAATATGTTCATCTATTATGAAATGTGCTGAGAATGACAACATGGAGCAAACATAAGACGATGTAAGCTGCGACTCGCCTCTGGAAAAAAAAATGGAATGGAGCTGACTGGAGAGTGGACAAGTCCTTTTTTGTACAATGCCTTCACTTGCTTTATTTATGGATGAGGTGATGGTGATTTTCACTGCACACAAGACGCCCATGTATTGGATTTTAACACAGTCAAGACTGTAATAGGTTGATAATTCTGATATCTCACAATGTTGTCTACAGTGGTATGCAACAGCAGGACAGCCTGTGCTTTTATTTACAGTGCCTTTTCTTGTGGTAATCTGACATCTGGTACACCAGACCTTGAACAGTCTCTTCCCAGGCATTATCTCATAAAAACAGAGCCTTGATAATGCTGTTCCATTAGACAAGTAGCTGAAATAACAATAAGTCATTTTGGCCAGAAATGACTGATAAACAGGGAAATGAGGGAAGTCTCCAGATCTGTAACCCACGATAACCACCGATTTACTAAACGTAGGCAGCCAGAACTTCAAGCTGTTTCTAAAATATATTCACTTCAAAGAGTATAAAAATGTGTTTGGTGCCAGAATAATCATCAAAAGTAAGTTCAGTGCCAGCAATATGTGTTTCTGAAAGAGCTGGAGTGGAGGGAATGGCAAAGCCAGGTGTTGGGAGGGGGGGGGGGGGGGGGGGGGGTCACACACACATACTAATGTGCCATTAAAAGCCAAGAGCACACATTAACGTAAGAGAGACTGAATCACACACGCGATGCACTAATAATTAAGAAGCACTCATTTAAGAATATTTTGCTCAGTCTGAAATAATGAACATGTTTACTGTCACAGTTCAGGGCCACTGCAGCGTGAACCTCGCATCTATGTACAACAACTGCAGCCACTAAAATGTTACAATCAAAATGTTCATGCAACAGCATTGAAACAATAACAACAACTCAAACTAATCCAGTAACACTGACATTCTGCCTCAAACAGACAGACAGACAGACAGACGGACAAACAGCGTGGTGAACTGAAGGCAGCAACAGAAACACTCATGTTTTCAGTTTTAAGAGCATTCTGCATTAGTTTAAGCAAAAATTCATGACATGACAAAAAGCTAAATGTTAATGGTTTGATATTTAGAAATAACACTTACTGGCCAATCAAAACTGAGTCATGTGATAATACCAAATACTGACAATTTCAAGCACAATTCATGATAAGTGTAAATCTGGGAAGTGTTGTGCTCTAGTATTTCCACATTTTATTAAATATGCTAATTACGAGTCTGGTGAAGAGTTAGGTAAGAAGATCTTTACCAGGTTACCATAGATACCAGTAGCAGCTGGTTAGCCTAGCTTACTACAACAACAGGAAACAGGAAATATATACACACCTGACAAAGTACCCAAAAACACCTCTGGCAGTTCACACTCTGAGTTTTGCCATGATGACACACACACGTACACAGACTCACTAAGTTGGCGCACATTCACCTGGATAAAAACTATACACCGAGCACGTTGTCCAAAAGACCTTTTGCTGTTTCTGCATTTGCTTAGACCTGCATTGTGTGTTTTTCTGCCACCGGCCCCAGCCCATCAGCCCACAGACATCTCATTGGTAAGATGTCATGCACATAAAAATAGTTTTTCTAGGATCTGGGAAACTTTTTTGCAGTGTCATGAGTGGCCATTCAGCCAAACTGGTAGAAAGCCTGAGTGCCCTATCCAGCTCTCTTAATACACCCATGATATAGTCACACATTAAACAGTGAACTGTCATTTTTTTCCACTAGCCCTATTTTGTAAGTTTATACTTTATAAACTCATACGAGGGTGGTGTCTATCGTCTTGTATGACTCCAAAATATCAAACAGATTCTTTAAGGGGTTTTCTAAAAATAAAACCAGGAAGCATCAACTGAAGGAACCTAATGCAGCATTTCTACACATTTATATAACAGCACTGATGACCATTTTGAAAACATTTGTCCTCCATTCCAAGCCGCCATTTATTTCTCTGTAGTTTGTTGAGACTTGTTAAAGGTTGTGTAATTCATCCCAGTGAAGTCTTGTCGCATTATTTTTTTCCAAAGTCACATTATCCTCATGGCATTACCTGGTAACAATGTTGAAAAGAAAATCTCGGCAGACTTAACATTTCCTGTGATAGATTAAACAGCTGAGAGAAGTTCCAGCAGTCTGGTAATTGATTTTCATACCCTACCAAAATGAACAGAAATTAACAACTGCAGGGAAGAAAGAAAAATCACATTCACATCTGAAACACTACAGCATGGTTTTCAAACTAGCCAGTACAGTCATGCATGATAACTTAGTCACCAACATACAGGAAAGTGCAAAAGTTTTAGGCACTAAAAGTAAAGCAAAAAATAATAAAACCATGAATTGTTTTAACTATCAGTTAATTTCATGTAAAGTGCAGTAAACAGTGATCAGCCTTTAAAACAGCACCAGTTCTCCCCAGTACACCTGAACACAGTTTTTCAGGTACTTGGCTAGCCTTGCAAGACTGCTAATAGTGTGAGTTCAGGCCACAAAGAACCTCATGTAAGTAAGGCTACGCCGAATGTTGGGTGTTGTTTCTATCAGTATTTAATGTGGGGGCTCTTCAGCTAGTCCATGAAGTATGCAAATGAAAATAGTTTTTCTTGTGTATAAAAGAATTGTGTTGACAATTAACCTGTCAAACTACATTTATTGGCATGTTTTTCTAATCCGAGGGTAATGTTATCATGCTGTGTTGTAACTGGCCACAACTAAGAGACAGTGAATGGTTATTGTTATTGCCCCCAAGATACATATCTGTATATCTAATCAGCAGTTATCCTTCCTTCAAAATGAACTCTGAGTGAAACTGAGGTGACTTCAATGTAAAAACCTGACGGCAGTGTTGATAAGCAGGAACGCAGCTTCCATCATCTTCATTATGAAAATCCGACACCAAACAAAAGTTTTGGATATCCGTGACTTTCAAGGCAAGAAAGACAAAGGACACACATCAAAAACACTCGTCCTCTAACAATGTTCCCTGCATTCAGGCCCTGCTCCATCTCAGAGGGATCTTCATGTCCCACACGTTCCTGTTCACCCACTCCCTCAGGTCAATATTAGCACAAGGAACTCCAGCTACTTGATGTACCCCAGTCAAATTTACCAAATACTGTTTGACTCCTGCTATTAAATCTGAAGATGAAAGAATCGCCAAGGGCAAACAGCTCCTAAGGCTATACACTAAATACCCAGACTCCCTACTTTTAACAGTAAGGCACAATTAAGAATTAAAATGGATCCTGCATAAATGTGCTTCTGCTGTGAATCTGACTGACTTTGAAAATATCATAATTAGTGTCAAGCCTGGCTGACATTGTCCAGAGTGTAAAGTCTAGCTATCTTCAGTGATGTACTGCAGTGATAAGTTCATCCCTGTGATTACAGAGTAAAACCAGGAAATGTGACAAAAATGTACCCAACAAAGAATAATATAATTAGGTTGGAAGCTGTGGATGTGTACTCTTGGAGGGGCCTGGCTGAAACCTACATCTATTTTACCTCCACACTATTTACTTTCAACACATAATTCCAACTCTATTACAGCAGATAGAGAAGGACAAATATGATAGAGCAACAGACAAATGGGAAGGAAGAGTGAGAGAGAGGTGCAGAGAGAAAAAGAGAAGGGAGAGGAGGGGGGAGCTGTGAGAGATAGGCAGAGTTGGGCATGATAAGGAATCATAGATAAAGCCTCTAGGGTGCAAACGTGTTCCAGAGAGGAGTGACCAATCAAGATAGAGTGAAAGAGGGGGTAAAAATTGTGATAAGAGTGATGACAGAGTGTAAAATGACTCAGTCAGCCCTGGCAATGGCATTGGCTTTGACCTCACATTCCTCATCCCAGTTCAGTGGAGTCCTGAGGTGCAGGACTGTGCCAGCTAGTTGTGGGACAACGTCTGAACCTGCTGATTGCGACGAAAGCTAAGAAGCTGTGAACCCTCCAAGGCGAAGACCTTCTACGACTATGACAGTGTTTTACAGACAAAGGATAGAAGTGATGAAATTGGTCATTTGTCATTGCCATCCAAAATGATGCAAAGGTTTCGATTATGAGCTTTTTATGACCTTGCTAACCTATTGGCAGGACTGCGTGCTTTGTCAGTGCCTTCCATAGCTCATATGACTGTTACAAAAATGATGGTGCTCATGATTAAAAGAATCCATCATTGACCGTATATTGAGAATGAGATGTGAACATCTGTCTCTCATGTCAAAGTCACCCACTTTGTGAACTCATTCAACCCAAACCTCCAAGTGTCGAACAAACAACCAGTGTGGTTGTCTGATTTTTATAAAAGCTAAAGAAAACAGTAGAGCCTCCAACTAAAACACCTCTCCACCAGTATTTTGCACATATAGTGGATGATGTACTGAGACCATTCCCTGTCCTAGTATAGAAATCAAGGATTTGGTGATTTGCAGGTCCAGAGATGTCTAGCTGTCTTTAAGTGGAGGAGCCAGGTTTTAGACATGTCCATCTCTGTGGCTGCTATGTAAAATTGGATCCTCAGCTGTATCACCTAAACTGAAAATGTAACAGGTCCCTGTCGAAAGTACGCACCCGTATGGCTCTGACTGTCTTAAGACAACGACAAGAGACTGGAAAAAGTTGCTCGTGACAAATGTCTGTGCAGCACCATTAAGATTTTCTGGACACTAACCTTTTCAAATAAACATCTAGTGGAACAAACAGGACAGGAATGTTTGGACGTCACCCTAATAAGGAGTGGGTGGAGTTTGAGCAACTATGTTCTGTAGCATCAAGAAGGTGACATCTCGAAGTCCTTACATAGATGCTGGAGAGAAACTGCAAATGAGGGTGCCCAAAACATCCTCGCAGACAGTGGAGGCAGAATTGAAGGAAATGAAGCTGACCTGAGGCTACAAGAGACTTTGGACCATCAAGTCAAAAGGTGTCCTGTCTCAAAATGTATTTGAGCATTTAATTGAATATTTTAACTAGAATAGGCAACACACACACACACACACACACACACACACACACACACACACACACACACACACACACACACACACACACTTGAACAGGTTAACTAATATGTGAAACCACACCTGTAATCTCCCTGTAACCCCACATAGTTTTAGAACAATCCCTTTGTTCAGGCTTACTTCATGTCCCTGATAGATACACTAGGAACGCTCCATTTTCTACCTGCATCATACATTTTCATAAGCAGTTGAAGCAGGGGGCATATTTTGTTTTCTGAATAGTTGACAGTTGCAAAGTGCACACATATTGACAGTGATTAGAATCCATGAGGGCTCATTGCCAATGAATATTCAAGAGCACCTGTCTGCAGCTGAACCAGTGGCTCAAAAATGTGTGGTTGGCGCGTTCAATTTTACTCTCTAAGATGGAGTCCTGCTACACTCTATAAAATGAGAAATAATAAGCATGTGCTGGGTTACACACTGGTGTGCACTGATCCGAATGCACACTTAATCTAATTGGTTTAGTGTGTTTTTAACATTTTGCTCATCCTAATACTGTGGAAGAAATAGTGATCTTTTAAAGCTCACCTACATATGCAACATGTCTGTGTTTGCTTTTATGAAATGGCATTCTGAATTTGTACCATTTAGAATTTTGTCAGTATGGTTTTTTTGTCTACACTACTATCAGAGCAATTAAATAAAATATTTTCCTCTTTCATGCTGCAGTGGTTTCTTAAATTTCACATTCAAAGCTAATGTTAAAGACACAAAAATACACTATATGTGTTTATAAAGTAAGTGGACACTCTGTCTACTTATGTGTACTTTCGGTGTATGGCTGTTTGGACCAGACCCCTTAGTTCCAAAGAAAGGAATTCTTCATGCTTCAGCGCACAATGACATTTTAGATAAAAGTGTGTTTCTTACTTTGTGACAAGGCCTTTTCCTGTTTCAACATGGCAATGCCCTGATGCACAAAAAATGGTTTTCACCACTTTGGCGTGAAAGAACTTCACCGGTCTGCACAGAGACCTGACCTAAACCGAATCCAACACCTATGGGATGAACTGCCAGCCGGGCCTTACTGCACATCAGCTTTGGACTTCACTAATGCTCTTGTGGCTGAATCCCTGAGTCCAATCTCGAAAATCTGGTGCAAAGCCGTGTCATAGCAGCATATTAATGTCCAAAGTTTCAGAATGTGATGTACAATTACAGAACACGCAACTTGTGGTATGAACAGCTCACAAAGACCATGCAAACAAGAAAGCCAAATTTTTCTTGACACCAACCTGTCCCAGTTCTGCTGACATGCCCCTTGCTGTGCCTCCTCTCCACCTTTGGCATAGTCAAGTTTACAATGAATCACCAAAAAAAAAAAAACGGGACCAGGCAGGACTGTGCCTGGGAAACAGAAACAACAAAAAAAAGCCACCACACTGGTGAAACCCAAACTTATAATTCAGGAAATCAGACCCCCATCTCTCTAATGCAAGCATATAATTTGCAGGAACATAATTTTACCTTTTAACCAAATGGAAATAACAAATTGGCTCGACTGCCTTAATGGTATAAGCCTGTAAGACAATGAGGTCTTCTGTCATTACGTTAGTTTAATTTTATTTTAGTTGACTCATGTACAGTGATATAACCTAGTAAATATAGATCCATGTTTTGGATCCCTGCCTGACAAAGCCAGCTGGTTCAGCTAAGTGTGTGATGCTTTCTCTGGCACAGAAAGTAAAATAGGTGGGTGGGCAGCAGCGAAGCAGTTTTAGGGTCTGCAATTGATATCATTGTTTGTGCAATTTAAATTATGATACTATTTGAGAAACAAGACACAAAAGTCTGATATAAACCATTATCAACAGCACTGCACCATCATTTACCACAAATATTCAATTTGTCAAAGCAATTGTTAGAGAATTTGATCACAATTTGGGAATTTGAGCTTTTACACTGCTGAGTGCATCAGTATCCAGCTGCAAAATAAGCAGCATTTGCACAACATCCGCCTATAAATCAGATTATCATGAGCCGTTTTTGCAATTTTAGCTGTTAACCACTATCATCTGTGAAAATGCAGTATTTTGTGTGAAGTGAATGCCGCTATAGATAGGAACTGTAACCCTGCCATTCTGTAACTATGGAAACAATAATGAGGTCACTGTGCTATTTTAGCTGGGTTTACTTGGAGATCATTACTGACATCACCACACTTTCAGCTGAAGTTTGTGGAAGTTCAGTAAGACAGAACCTCAATGGAAACTGAGGGAACTTGTCACACACCGAGTCACATTAAGCTGTGATGTTGCCGGCTCTAACCTTGGGTGATCTCACATGGAGCTCATTAGTCACTGCAAACAGTTCAATCCCATTATAAGCCATGTCGAAATCAGGAAAAAAGCCAAAATATCCACTTTTTTATTTATTCGCAGTAATTACATTTTGTTTGGCCTTCAATCTTCTGAGAAATTCTTCGTCTTCAATCTAAATTCTTTTCTGAATTAAACATTTGTTCGGTGAAAGACAAGCTGTGCCGAGAATGTGAGAGGTCTGCTTCACAAAACATATCTGGAGGTACTTTTTAATAAAAGGTTCCAATTACTAACAAATTGAACTGCTTGAATTGGAATGAATTCCTGTTGCATCTTCTTACATTCACAGTAGGGTGTTCAGCATCATTTCAGCACCCTATGAGAATGTCTCTATCAATTAAAACATGTCCATTTAATCAATAACTTAATTAAAAGAGACACACTGAGCGTAAACAAGCAAAGCCAGTATTATGTTTCAAATTATACTAAAAAAGACTTCATTCATTGCCTGAATTTAGACTTCGGAATAACTACTGAGATGTGAAAGCTGAAGAACAGATTGGTCTGCTTCTATGTCAGGATCCAGGGGCCAAATGCATAAATGATGCGCACACACAAAAACCATGCATATGCCATTTCCCACACACATATTGGTATTTATGAACACAGAATGTGCAGTGAGACTGTGCACACCTCACCAATTCTTTTTACCCAAGTTAGATACAGCGAAGAGAAAATGCAAAATAAAGAGCAAACATGGAATTTAACATAAAACTATTGATGAATT
Source organism: Trachinotus anak (assembly GCF_046630095.1). NCBI lineage: Eukaryota > Metazoa > Chordata > Actinopteri > Carangiformes > Carangidae > Trachinotus > Trachinotus anak. The sequence goes on along the minus strand of NW_027273854.1, from coordinate 1,653,573 downwards.
GTCCTGTCTGCCTGAGCTAATACTAAATATAAATATAATTTCATAGAACATGAAAGCTGATGTTTTCTGTACAGTTGTCAAAGCTACAATTTGTTAAAAAAGCAGACTATTGAATGTTGGAGACTGTCCGTGCACAGAATCAGCCATCTGAAATTACCTGTATCTATGTTTACCTGACACAGATCTTTTCTGGCCATGCAAATTATTCCATGTGTCGCTCAGAAGCAAAAGCAGAAATAGTGTGACATTGTTATAGCAAAATGTAGAGGACATCGGGGTGAATGGCTAACAGTTGACACAGGAGACTGCTCTTCACGTCCCTTCACGTCATGTGATTCATTTGTAGGGGTTACGTTTGTGAACAGTTTGACCTTGTTGTTGGCATACAATGAAAACATCATTAACCCAGCCAGGTAACAGGACCATGATTGCTGTACATGAAATTATTTTCCTTTGTCTGGGGTTATTTTATTTATTTATTTACTTATCATGGATGAAAATTAAAAATATAAAAATCGAAATGAAAATCTGTTTTCAATTATACCATTTACAGCATCGTCACTTTACTCATTTATTGTCTTTTTCAATTACTTTAGGAGGCTTTGGTACATGATACATGTGTTTGTGTTTTCTCTCTTTTTTGTGTTAATCCCAGAAGGAATTAGTTCACTTTAAACTGTTTTGAACTTTATCTCATTGCAGAAAAAAAAAAAAGAAAAACTGGTAAAAACCTAAAAATGGTGTCAAATAGGTGGGTGGGAGGGAGTGAAGCAGTTTCAAGGTCTGGAGTTGATTTCATTGTTAGTGCAATTTAAATAAGGATAATATTTGGTAAACAAAACAGAAATGACCGGTATTAAACCTTTAGCAACAGCACTTTACCATTGTTTAACCACAAAGCAACTGTTTTTGAATTTGACAGCAATTTGGGAATTTTAGTTTCATCCCATTGAGTGCATTAGTATCCTGCTGCAAAATAAGCAGCACTTACACATTAATGCCCATAAATCAGATAATAATGAGCTATTTTAGCAATTTAGTAGTTAATCAATACTAAGCACTAAAGTGAGGACAACAAATATTACATCACTGGTCTCGTAAATGAGACATTTGCAACCTGACAACCCTAATCATTTCTTAAAAACAAAGACTAGTCACAAAAACATGTATAAATGTATCATTTCAGGGATTTCACCACAGTCCAACATGTGAACAGATATACACTGTGGAGTTCTTGCTCTATTTGATTATGCTACAACTATATTGCGTTGATTGATAAGGAATACATTAACATAAAGAATGAATTAACTGAAACTGCACAGAAATTCATGATAGTCCTCATTTGTCTGGGTGAGATTGTGGCTCACAGATAGCAACACGTAACAGTTTGCACACATTCTCGGAGTGAATGTTGTCCCTCGATGTCTCAGCTCTGTCCTTAACCATTTGTACTCTGGTAATGACTCCAACATGCTGTGTTCACTAGATCGAAAGGGAAGAGAAGATGGGGGGAGAGGTAAGAGAGGAGGCTTATCGTACAGTTAAGCTGCAGCTGCAGTTTCCATAACAACTACCTGCAAAAACCCTGCTCCCTCGACCATCATTAGAATAACATTTTTACTCGTCCACTAAGCATTAGTGGAATCTACATGAGCAATGAGATTGGAGTAACATAAAAAAGTGTCAGTGTCTGTTGGAGCCATCATTTAACAGCCGTAGTATGGGGCCTTTTTTTTCTTTGCAGGAAGATATCGAGTGGTGTAATTACAGAATGGGAACTGTAGCTTCCCTGGAAAATGCACACATGATGTGTGAGCTTTTCAGAGGATTTTTGTCCAGGAGTTTGGCAGCAAAACATTCATACCCAGGTTTGGGTTCACATTGAAACACACCAAAATGCAAAAACATCCTGCGCATAGCTGAGGGCTTAAAAGGCAGGCCCTTGATCATAACCTCTCCTTTTTTTCTCCCAGCAGGAGCCCTGACCACCGACTCAAGGAGAAGCGCGTCTATCCTATTCAGCCTCTCCTCTGATCACGCATTACAATATCAACTTGAAAAGGGGATAATCAAGAGTTTAAAGGAAAAGTAAAAGGAGAGGGAACACTTTAAGTGGTGGCTAGTCCAGGGTATCATTTAAAATCAGCGCTGATGGCTTCATCGTTGCCAGGCTGTATGGGCTGTAACCTTGAGCGAGGGCTGGTGGGGCCCTGGTGACCGGGGAGGGGATGGGGAGAGGGATTGGCTCTTTTTGCATTCACATTCTGCTCAGCAGGCACCCGGGGGCTATAACCCTGACAATCCGTATTAGGTGAGCCAAAGTCACCATTAATATAGAGCACTGGGCCATACTATAACCTTACACTTCACATCTCTGGGGTGTCCTGAACTGAGAAAAAATGGTACTTTCGAACAATCACTTGGGAGGACTTTCAAAAGTGACCTCTTACCAAAGTCAATCCGTTTGGTTTCTCTTTTTTTCTATTCATTTTTATCTGTGTTTGCTGTTCCTGCTCAATCTCTCCATCTCTCTCTGGCTTTGCGTGGAGGCTCTGGCCTCGTGCTCCATGGCTGGTCACGTCAGAGAGGCTGTTCCTCCTTCACTGGATGCAATTACAGATTAAGGCTAAAACACAGGTTGAGGCCATGCTGCTACCACACCGTCAGCTGCTCCAGCCTCCACTGTATTTACGGCAATGAGTAAAATCAACTAAATCTGAGTGACAGGACGAACGTCTTCTATGTAAACTGGTGAAATAAGGTTAGTTAAATAAGTTAAATACACTAAAAACATACCACATGTAGACTTGAACCCTGAAAACACATCAGAAGCAGCTTGTTTTGTTTTTGAAGGACTCATCACTCACAACATGTAGAAATACATTACAAAACCTGCCACCATGGCAGATTCTGACCTTTTTAAAGGTTATTTAATTTCTTACACCACACAGAAACAGAACTATTACTTCCCTTTTATTGAGTTTAAATCAAATATTATGTTTAAAGCCTTGTGTCACAGAAAGAAAAAAAAATGTATTACTGCAGACCATCAACTGCACCAACCATCACTTGCAGACATAAAATCCCATAAAAATGTTTCAGTAAAACCCATAATCTATGCACACACCCTTATCACTAACTCGGAGTTCCTTAAATCTCTGAACTGAATCCCTAAATGTCCCTTCATTTGCAGAGTTAGATGACAGGCTGCTTAAATAAACCTAATATTAAGTTAGTCTCAAACTCTCACTTGTCAACGTAACATTGGACAGAGGAGCAAATGAAAAAGTTAGGGCTTCACTTCTGTCCCTTAAGGATGAAATTTTGTTAATTTACACAATAAAGTGACTTAGTAGTCACTCGCCACAGTAAATCACATATATGAAAACTTTACAAAGCTTTTAGGGTATAAAAATGACTGGTCCTGTTTAGTTCCGTTTTTTTAAATTTACTATGAGAAAACAAATATCATCTCCCCAGTCTTCTCAGAGGACTGGGTATCTTCCCCCTAGAAGACTGGGAGCCCTCTAAAGCTGGATCTTTTTTAGGCACAAATGGGTTCTTCTTTTCAGCACAAAAGGGAGAGGGTGCTGTTCCTCTGGCAGAAAAACAACAAAAGCTTTTGGAGTTTCTGAAAACAGCAGATGGAGGAAGGGCTCGGGAAAAAAGCATGTCCAACATGTTTGTTTTCTTTACAAAAATCTAAGAGAATGAGTGTCCCAAGGGATGGTGGGCAAGGGGAACAGTCCTCTATGTGACAGGAAACAGAATGGTTTATGGGTAATTCAGTGCTTGGGGAAAGACATGACGGTGTGAGAAAGAGGTGATTTCCAGTAATTAAACTAACTTGTGATGATGGATTTGACTATGATATAATCATGAAAGGAAAAACTAAAATACTGACATACGATAAATTGTAAAGTCATACAAAAACTGCTATTTTAGTGAAAGATGAGAAGCAATTTAAAGGTTGTATTAGATGTGCCTCTATAGCTCTAGGACCAAATATTTATTTTAGGATTATACCCATCAAATCCTAACATAAGGAAAGAAAACATAGTCTTATATGGTTCACTGAACTTTTTCTTAACTTTTGCCATAAGACTATAGACTATATTAAAGAAAAACAATCACCTGTGACAGTATATAGATGTCTTTCATATGTTACATTGGGAGTATGACCATAAACCATATGATGGTCGACTGTGTGCTGGAATGAATACATGAATAAATAATGAATAAGCAATCCCCTGTTGTGGTGTGATATACTGTGTTTTTATACAATAAAAGAAATGCCTGGTCTGGGTTTGTTCGTTTGATTTCTGTGTGTAAGACAGGGAAACTCTTTGTTCATTTTGTGTTGTGGCTGTTATATATTTGAGAAGCTGAATAGTTCCTTCAACTGGTACATTTGCTTTAGCCCTGGCATTGTTTATTGTTAAAGGGTCAATTTTCCCTACTCCCCATCCGGAGTTAGTGTCCTAAGCTTCAAGTGTGGTTACACTGAGGCTGAAAAACACTTAAGATTAGAGAAAAGGGTTTTGTTTAAGTTTTGAAAACTGAAACACTGCCCACACTTCAATAAGTCAATTTTAATTTCTTCAAAATTTAACCAAGACAATGATCTTTCCCTAACCTTAAATATTTGCTTCGACTGTGTAAACACAACCGAAAAATGTTTATCATGCTTTAGTGGCCAGAAGCAAACATTGAAAGAAAAACTAATGAAATTGGTGGACAGAAAATGTTGTGACTTTGTAAATTTGTTCTTTTAAAATATTTCCTTATTTTGGAAGCAAATGTGCTCCAGATGGAATTGCATTTCTTTCAAGATGTTGCTGTTGCAACTTAGCTGTGAATTTCTTTTTTTGAAGAAGAAGACATGGTTGTTTCCCTTATGACAGGATAATCAAAATGGATACATCAAAGCTCTCTAATGACAGTGTGGGCAAACCTACTGATGACATAATAACAAGATACAGAGACATGCTGACAACAAAATTTCTACAAAGATGTTATTGTTAACCAACATGAAATCAAATTTCAATTTCACCATTTCCTCTAATTTCAACAGCATAAAAACAATTAAAAAGCTGGAATCTGTTGCTCGTATAAACTTTCATTAAAAGGTGAGGCTGCCTTTGGCGCCTGTTGCCCTGATTTGATCTGGGGTTCAATTTGATTTCTGTCTTGCTGTCATTGGTTTAACACTGGCCAGTCCACTGGGGAGAGCAATGAAGTTAGTAATTCATCTCAGAAAAGGGCAGTGTCAGACCCAGCCAGTCGCTAAATATAATGTGCCGCCAGTGATTCATGGGATCTGGAAACCAGGTTCACCTTTGAACTTTGGCCTTTTAGAAATGAGTAACCTTTGCCAGGTGACCCATTTGAATCCCCACGCCAGCAGGGAGATGTGTCTGGGCTACATGAGTGGGGAAATATCTGCCTTCCAAAAACATTAGTTCCTATTGTCACAATGCCTTTGATCAAGCCAACTGCTCTAATGAAAGAGTGTGCATGCCTAATTCTCTGAAGAAATATTTACGTAACCATGCAGTGAGTTCACAACAGAAATCTTCACTGATTCCGGGTTGGAGAATCTTTTGTTGAGAACTGTATTTTGAAGAAAGCTCAGATGGGGAATTGGACTGCCAACTGGATTTAGGAAGGGTCAGAGAATATGGCCTGTCTGCCAGAACAGGGGGCAGATTAAACTCTCCTCTTCCTCAACACAACTACTGTGAAGCCAACGTGTGCCCTTTGGGGTTGGGGTGGAGATGGTGTTGGGATTGGAGGTGGGGGCTTGATTATAATGATTGGCACCTGTGAAAGAAGGCTTGGGCAAGTGCACGGACCATATCAAAGAGGATCAGCTGGGGCACAGTGTGACCTGACTGTTATTAGGTGCCAAAATGAAATGGCCGCTCTATAGCCCTTCAAGAAATCATTTAACCAGTCACAGCTGAGAGAAATACACGCATGCATGCACATGCTCACACTCAAGACAAACACACACACACACACACACACACACACACACAGTATAGTTGGACAGTAAAGACCAAAGGTTGATAGTACATATTAACCACACATTGAAAGTGGTGAGTGTTGGAGATCTGTCTACAAGCACAGAAAGGTTGTGAAAGGTTGAAAGAATGTGTATCACGTTGGTGGGGAGAACGTGAAATGTGTTTAAACAGTAAAATAAAACGTCAAAGCCATGATTTACTACAGAGGCTTTGAGACTGACACTGACCTTATATGATTTATAGTTTATTTTTTTAAGTATATGCTCAACTACAATTATTCTGTTTCAAAATTGGTTTAAAGACGCCCTGCAATGAAAAAAGTTTAAATCTTGTTAACATGTCTAAATGATGTTTTTTTTAATATAGTATATGAGACATTTCATTGCCAATTGCACAGTAACAAACAAGATAAACAGTAAAAGATGCTAACTACTCTAATCATTTTAATATGCCTGCTAGTCACTGAATTTGGTTCACAACAGACTCCTCATCTGAGTCTGGGTCTGACTGGGGCTCAAACAACTGGCTGAGTCTCTCTGACGTTGCCTCTACAGACTATCTTGATACACTCTGCTTTTTACACTGGTCACCGAAACCTTGTCGGTACAGAGTGGGAGTGTTTGCATTAGCACAGCCACTAACACTGTGTCAGCACCTGCCACCATGTTAAACAAAATATTATTCATAGCTAAGTATTTTTACATAGTTTAAAACATGTCAAGAGTGTACAATTTTCAATTAAATGGCATAATTGTAGATGTGAATATTATTATCTCTTTTCTCAAAAAAACAAAGCTTTAAAGAAGCATTAGAGCCACAGTTCTCTTAGAACAAAACTGGACCAACTTCAACCTATAGCTGCCACCATATCTCTTTGCATTTTGTCAATTGTCATTCAGGCATCTAGAAACCTGGACTTTGCTCCAGTGTTGAAATGGACTAGAGTTTCCTCATAACAAATATTTCCTGTCACTTAGCAGCACCTCCACTCTCCTATCACACCCCCCGCTCATCAGGCATGTCTCTGTTACCATTTGTTGTGTCTCCACATTGGACGAGCCTGCCGTCCCCTTGAGAGACTGCTTCACTCATGACTTCCACTGTTGTTTCTCAGCAGTCCTTTGCCCTTTGCACAAACATATCGATCACTTCCACCTCTCCTCCTTTCCTCCTTTGTCACCTTTTCTGTCCTGGGCTAAAAATATATTTTCACAACCAATGCGTGTCACAACGACCACCTCCAATCCCCTCTCCTTCATCCTTTGACCCCTCTCCTTCGGCTTTAATCCTTTATATATTTCTGTTTCAAATGTTTGTTTTATCAAAATCCATCTAGCGACCTCCTCAGGACTCTGTGACCTTAAGATACCACTGCTGTTATTCTGTGGTCAGAGGATCTCCTGTGCATTGGGGAACATTTTTCGCATTGGATTCCTTTGTGAAAACCCACAAATGCACTGACTTCTAATAAATGCTGATTGCTGTGTTATTAGGTTCCTTCAGCTCATAAAAACATGACAGCCCCTATATGTTTACAGATCCAGGCACTTTACAGGGGTCAATAAAAAGAAATTGCTGCTCAGGGAAGGTCTGGGGGTATGACTTAAGACATACATCTCAAACAATGACCTGCTCTAAACAAAAAATAAATAACACAGGTCCTCACGGTCCTCGTCCCAACAATGTACCATGAAGAAAGCCCATTGTCTTTGTTTAATTGTTATTCTTCTGTCCAAAAAGTGTGTCTTAACTTTGCCCTCATTTACTCTGATTGATGAAATCTCACCTGTGATCATCTTATCTTTCTGACAAGACACAACAATAACAAGTGCAAAGGTCACCAGAAAGACGCTGCTTTAGTCTTGAAATCACAGGTTTGGGTTTCATAAGGCTGAAGTATTAGCAATATTGTCCAGATCAGTGGACCACACACATACCCTTGGTAGTACAAGAAAGGTCTATTTGCAGGAGGCTTTTGGAAGGTCAGAGCAAGCAAGGCCTCAACTGAAGTGTCTCAGTCAAGGCAGTGCAGAGGCAGGGTCACCTGATGGCCAGTGCCGCCCGTTTCAGAGGGTACTTAACCCTGGATGAGTAGTTAATGGAGGGAGTCATCCAGAGCAGTCATCCAGAGCAGACTAACCTAACTGATTTAAATAGGCATCCACTCACAAATGCATGGATAAATGTGGAGCTGCTGAGTGCTAGTAAGCCAAAGGTGCTATTAAGGGGACAAAATAACACTAGACAATATATGTGCAGTGAGTGGATAGTTTAACGCGTGTAACATCAAGAAGAAAAAGATATTTTGGTTTTGATTGTCTGTAACTGGAAATTTTAATAAAAGAAAAGAAAGACATGAATCTTAGAAATGTTTGTAAGAATTTTGCCAGGTGTCTGTTCAAAGAATAGCCAGACACTGATTTAACCACACTGACATAAGTAAGTAAGTAGTCGACGTAAAAAAGAGGGAAAACATGCAGTAAAAAACTCGACAACATATTAAATCTGATCGCACTGTAACGAAAAGCGAGCAGTGATAATAATAAGCTCTGATGGGGCCCTCTTATGGCCCATCGATTTCCAATAGCTGAGATCATAGAAAGCTGGGGGGGTAATTACACTGTGCAAGCAGAGGTCGTCCTGAGCAAATATCATTATCATCAGATTAGAATGAAAGGCTGGCGCGGGTCGTGCACATCGGGGTGAAGGAGATCCAGAGGAGAAGCTTCTCGGCACACATCTCTGACCCTTCATCTGTCTCAATGTCCCCACCTTTCTCCCACCTCCATGGGTCAGCCCTACATCACCCTGACACAAACAAGAGGGGGGGGCAGGTCACCAAAGCACAACCATTCATCAGTGAGAGACAAGGCATATGATGAGGATGATACCCAGAGAAGCAAACAGATAAACAAGGGAACAACTACAAAACATAAGGTATGCTCAGTGCAGAGCTGATACGGGGCAGCTACACCATGACGTACAGTGTTGTTTTAGGCAGTGGATAAAGGTTTCAGTATGTTTTTTTTTAAATCTATATGAAAATATGATGCTGGCTTGTTGAAAATGATTACTCCTTGGGTAAAATGTGCCTTCCAGCAGTAATCCAAAAGAAAGAAAAAACAGAAATTTGGTTAAACTTGGTCACAAGGAACTGGACCCATTAAGATCTTTACTTTTCAGTATTATCTAAAGTTTTCACTTCAACAGGGAATCTGTCCAAAATTATAAATGTCATGAGGAGTAGTTGAATAAACAGCTCTATGAAAAACATAGTGGACTGTACTGTTGTAGAACTTTGAAGAAAAGAATGATAACTCTTGGGCCACTTACAAGGATTTCACAGAGCTTGCAACTGCAAAAGCTAGTGACAAGAAAAGATGTTTCATTAAACCACTGCGTTGAATAACTGAGTTTCTTCTCATGTCTGTTCAGCCATGCTGACTCTCAATGCCTTTTTATCAAGAGACATAAAGGCAGGATAAGAAGAAAGAAAGATCTTCTAACATAGGTTCTCCTCTTTTCACATGACCCTATCCATCATATTAATATATATAAATACTTATTGTTGATCAGTTCATTATTTCATTTCTTTAAAATGTCAAAAAATAGTGAGAAATCCCAACTGTTCGTATTGTCCAATCAAAGGCTCCAAACCCAAAGATTATTTCACTTAAAATTTTTCAAAAGAAAAAATGCAATTTGAGAAGCTGGGATTCGAAAGCCAGAAAATGACTCAAAAGAGTGACCAATTAAATGTTGCAGATGAATTAACTGATAATCAATTACAATAATCGACTGTTCCAGTGCTAATTTAATACAGATGTGATGGTAAAAGCTCAGAATGTGGGTTTATTCTGAAAAAAGGTACAACTAGTTTTCATTTCAAATATTCTATTCCGCAACTCTCTCACTTAAAGTATCAGTTTCCTGTATGCTGTTTGGTACATCAGTTATGCCAGTTTTATGAATAACGTAACATGTGCATAGAAAATACAGGCAAAACTGGCAGTGCATAGCTAGTTTTGATTGTAACTGTCAGGGTCTGACCCTATCAAAGTAAAACAGAACAGAGTTGGTATAAAAATGCACATTTTCAAACACGCATACATTAAAAGCAGAATCCTCTCCCTTTCTCTCCAAGATGTCATTTGTGGTTCAAACGAAGTGTGAAGAAGTAGATGAACCAACCACAGATGATTAGGTGGGAGGGAGTCCCAGCAGGCCCATGTCACCTCACCCATCTTCCCTCACCCTGGGTACTCATGCACTGCCGACCCCCCGTATGCGAACGCAGAGATCCTGGGTAGCCTGGCGAGAGGTTGCGAGTGTCACTCTGACGAGCCTCTGACGTCTCTATCTGCGCTGCTCAGTGTGGGAGCTGGCCCGGGCCACCTACATTAACATAAACAAGGCGTGCTGCTGGGGTCTGCCTGTCAGGGGCTGTCACCGCCGAGGACGGAGGAGAGACGCCTCTGCATTAACCTCCAGGCTTATCTCACTCTCTACGCATATCACAAAAAAAGGGGTGGATTAGTGCTCAGTCAGGAATTGCTTTTGGGTCCTTGTCACTCCTGCACGATTATTGAACTCCCTCTTCTATACTCAGACTATTATTCTCGTCTTCCACTGCCACTTTCCCAAAGGGAGGGAATCCCTTGGGTTTTAAGATGGCAGCCCACTGAATCTGTTTCTTTGATTCTGGTGACACCTCTGGTGAGAAGTTGTCACTGCAGTGATTTCTGTGTTCAATCAAATTTCTAAGTAATAATTCTCATGAATCGTTATGAAATGAAACGCTAATTTAAGGTTTTTAAGTCAATGTGGATTCTTTCATGTGAATGCACAAATTCAGCGCTCCACCACTAACAGAGGTGCATGAAATAACCTGATCCAAACTGTGGCAGAAATGAACGGACCGAGGTAGAGAAAGAAGGCCCTCACTGGCACAAGTATGATGCGTCACCAATTACCGATTATGACCACTACATGATCAGAGCTGGTAGCGATGCATACTGACACACCAAGACACACCCGAGACCTAATGCAACACAAGAGGACCTCAAACAACCTTGGGTGCCCATTACGAGACTTGGTTACAACAAATTGGACCAATTAAGACCTCTACTTTTCAGTTTTATTTATACAGTTTACTGAGCCTACTACTGCAGAAAGTTTTTACTTTAACAGGGAATCTGTCCAAAATTGCTAATGTCATGAGCAGCTCTGTGAAAAACACAATGAACTGTACAGTTTTAGAACTTTGAAAAAAAGAATAATAACTCTAGGTCCACTTACAAGGATTTCACAGAGCTTGCAACTGCAAAAGCTAGTAACAAGAAAAGATTTTTCATTAAACCACTGCGTTGAATAACTGAGTTTCTTTTCTTGACTGTTCATCCATGCTGGCGCCTTTTTTTGTCAAGAGACATAAATGCATGAGAACTCAGAAAACTTAAAATTCTGTCTGCTGAACTTTGGTTATACAGTTTTCAAAATGATTTCCTTTCTCCTCCATCACTGCTGAGCCAAATGTACACCACCACTGCCTAAGTGGTCCTTCTGCAGGTTCTTGACAGCCCTGCATTGGTGATTTACGTGGATGATTTTTTTCTGTACCATCTCTGCTGAGGTGACACCAACAGGGAGGTAGCATGAAGGTTAAAGGTGTCCCAACCTCTCCATGGTGAGCACAGGCTGACAGTTGCCTGCTTCACTGGCTAAAATAGTAAGCAACAGTTAAGTTCTTTCTCTTCCCCACCCTCATCTTCCTCTGTTTGTATGTGTATGGCCACGTGGCTCCCAGCCAACAAAAGACTGCAGTGTTGCACGGCCGCAACATTGTGAGAGCCTAATCCATATCTCCAGACTTCAGGCCTAATCAAACAGACTGAATGTAGAGAAGGAGTCAATAGCTGCTTAATTACTAACAAGAGTAATGACAATAACAATCACATTCCTTTCCGGCTGACGTAATTAAAGGAGGCATGAAAGGCATACCGAGGGAGAGCTGCCTCCAAGCAAGGCAGCAATTAGGGCAGAAGCTGAGGAGGCAGCTTGTGGCAAAGACATGAGATGAGCCGCAAGCACTGCCTCAGCCTTGTCTTTCGTCTAACACCTTGTCCTCCTTTCAGGCATCAGTATCATCAGTTGGTGCCATACACTGACAGCACTGGGCTTCATTATATCTGTCCTGCCCATCGGTGGTGCGAACACTGTTGTTCAACCGGCTTTCTCCAGCATGTCGCTGGCGGCTGCCATGTTTAATGACCCTCCTCCTCCTGTATCCAGCACTCAGTAGGCACAGCATGAGACGTGGGGAAACACTCAATTTCTGTAATGGCTTGAAATGGAGTAAATATCACTCGCCCCCCTGCATTTGTTACTCATTCAAGCCCCGTTATCACTTGCTGCCTAATTTCCTGGTGCACTGACAAAGGCAGAGGGCGTTTCCATGGAGAGGGAACCCTTGCGGTTTTCGTGCTTCTCTCAACTTGGCACTCTGTTCATTTCACAGCAATTATCCTGAGTCATTCCACACATTCTGCCACAGAAACTCAAGGGAAGGACCTTTCAGCTAATTGCTTTCAAATGGAAATAAAAAATAATCACACGGCTACTTTGTCAAAATTACTCCTGTTATGCAGCATTTGGTGTGGGAAATTGATGTGGGATTCCTTTTAATGTCCCATTTACAATGCCTCCCGCTCTATTTCCAGATGAAAACCTTTCTTTAAATGCATTTGGGACGAAGCCCTGACATTGCATGCAGCATGATTCTTTGGTTTCTCAGAAACCAAAATGTTTGCATGGACAACTTTTTTAACACTTTTTTTCACCCCAAATGTTCAGGTCTATTTTTGCAAGAGCAGCTTGCGTCACTATTGAATGTATGTAAATTCTGATATCAATTTATAATAAGTTGAATATTTATTTTAGGAGAAGGAATACTACAGTTTCTTTATTTGCTATTATACAGTAATCTATTCAGAAAATACAGGTAAATACAGATTAGATGGCATGTTGAATAGGCTACAGTAATCAAAATGAGTAAAGTATCTGTATGTATGAGATGCCAATGTGTGTTCAATATGTTTATAAAACACAAAATGTTGGCAAAACAACCCAAAGCAATTATGGAGATGCAGCTGCTGAAGAACAAACAGCTTGAGGACGCTCAGGGTCTGAAATGCTTCCAGCAAACTGCGATGCAGCCACATCTATTGGACATCCAGGGTTACACTCAGTCTTTGGAGATCTTCTCATTGTATAACAGCAAGAGCAGTCTGACAAACTGTCAGTGCAGCTCTCATTTCCAAAGAAAAGAAAACAAGACTTTGGCTACAACTGCACTAATACGTTTTAGGTATAAAACCCTTCAACGTGTCTATACCACTCAAGAATAGCCTAAAACTGAGACTTTTGGAAATGCTGCTGGTTAATGACAACATTGACATGCTTCACCATGTTAGTTTAGCATGTCAGCATTCTGTTTACCCTCAGGTAGCCAGGAATGTCTGTACAAAATTAACAATCCAAGTCCAGACATGTCCAAGTCCGTAGGCTTCATCTCTGGAGACTATGAATGCCATGTACAAGATTTCATGGCAATAAATAAATGAATAAATCCAATAGTGGTTCAGATATTTCAGTCAAGACAAACGTAGTGTACAAGATGCTCTCCTTAAAGCCATGCTGATACTGGGGCTGAAAATTAAGAAAAAGTTCTGACTAACTCACATGTGCACAAAAGAAAAAAGAAAAAAAAAAAGCATTTTTTGGGTTTTGTTTTTTTTTTTTTTTTGCTAATAAACATTTTAATATGAACTGCAGCAAAGTATTCTTTCAGGCTTAGCGAGCTTCATTTTTTTTGTGTGTTTGAAGGCTGGCAGGCAGAGTGGTGCTGATGTGTTGACGTATGGTGGGAGGCAGGAAGAGGCAGCTGCTGTTCATCTCCATGAGAGGAAGGCCACTCTGAGGGGATGAGTGGAGAGGGGCATTTCAGAAGATCTCTGAGTCAGAGCGAGTGGGGAGGCATCAGGATATTATTAGGGAGGTGTGCCTGCTGCCCTGCTATTATTGCAGAAATAAATGGTTCTACTGCTTTAGACCAAAGACACACCTGCCCTGCGTTGTTTCACCAGGCAACATACGTGACACGCAAAAGAGATTTTATACTATTAAACCTATAATTCCAATCAGATTATAGGCCTAATGACAGTTTTGATTGTTGTGAAAGAGACAAAAGCTACTAGGATGAAGTATGTTCACCACAGAGGCAGAGTAATGTAGCTGCTAGGCGCCAGAATGAGGAAGATTTTTTTTAAAAATGAGGAACACGGACCTGAATCTTTGTTTAATATTCACTGTAGTTAATTCTATTATCTCCTTGTCTTCAGGTACATTTTAGTAACCTGGAAATGTTACAATATATAACAGAGCTTCTAATAAAAGACACCCAACTGAAGGTCTGCTTTTTTATTCTCTTGAATTCCTCAGCTGACTGAGACTCTGTATTATCTCAAGTGAAACAGCCACACTGCACTTAATCTCTAGTTTAAATGCACTTAAATAAATGATTGAATGTATGGTGCAGGAACCGAAATGTCACTGATGAGCTCCTTTTTGAAGCTTTGTGTAAAACATAAAGGCAGAAACGAAAATGTTAATGAATTGTCTGAGGAGTAGAAGATCAGAGGAGCCAAACGAATTTCATATCACACCTAAAGACCTGGCATTTAATTAAAGTGGCCTGAAAAATGGCTGCCTGGTTGGCTGACAACAGTTTCTCTTGAAGCAAATTAAAGAAATCAATTACTGCCGTGTGAAAGTGTAATGCCAGCACGTTGGAGCCCCATAGCGCCACAATGAGACACCAGGCCAAAGGGATAGGAGCGAGGAGGAGGGCGCCTCCACTGTGCCACATCTGACTGGCTCGGCTACAGAGTTTATCACGTCAACCTGTTACAGGCAACAGAGCCTGAAAGGGCCCACGCGCTGGAATGAAGCTGCAAATCAACCTTGCTGCCTCCACAAGCCTGAGCCTCCTCCACTCTGCCCCCAGTTCTTACTCATTCTCTCACCTTCATTCTCCCTCTCTCTGTCTCACACACACAGTGCACACATGAAGCACATGCTAGGGTTAAAGGTATTCCAGGGTGGTAATGGTCATTTACTGTATAAAGCATATTGCATCTTGGCTCTTCATTGTTGTCATTGAAGCCACTACAGCAATGGAATTGAACACAAACATATTTTCATTCCACTTTTTTCCATTTCATTTGTCGACTGTTATGTTGTTGGGAGGCTGATTTTAAAGACTATACACCATCAGGCCAAAAGTTCCACAAAATATTTATAATAAATACTAATATCTAAAATAAAGGTTGCGATGAAATTTACTAAGGATGGTCATGCTGCCAAGGACAAACCTTTTGGGCAGTAGTTCCACCCTCAGGACAACCTCAAGCTACTGGGGACGCTGTAGACACAGCATTATTGTTGGTGTGTAGTTAGTTTGGTTTCATTTTGTGGGGTGTAATAATCACTGTAGACTGTAGGTGGTGCTGGCAGTGTTTTGGAGTCTGTTCTAAAACAAAGGATAAGTTTGACGTTATCCCATATTTTAATTTTCTTATGGTCAGCAAATTAAAATCTTGATAGCCAAGTAGTTAGGATGCATCCCACACAGGCTCAACTGCCCCAAGCAGTCAGTCCCTGGATCAACTCCCGGCCAGCCGGACCATTTTCTGTGTGCCATTCTCTTCTCTCTCTCCACACTTCCTGTCTGTCTCTCCTACCCTATCCAATAGAGGCATAAAATAGACAAAAAAGGCCTGTAGTTTCCTAAATCAGCTGGGCACTGTAGTTTTTCAGCAAACGTCACTCAAACATGATGGAGCTGTGCATTTTTGAGGACTATTTACAGATACGGGTTTAAATGGCTATTTGCCATCAAGTGTGGATTGCCAGGAACAAGTGATAGTGATTGTTGCTTAAAAGCATAAAGACATAAACAATGTGAGTGAAAATACAGAATTAGTACTGAACTTTTTTTTTTTTTTTACAAAAATGGTCAAGATATTCATAAACAAGATGACGTAATTTACCGCTAAATGTCAGCTTTCTCCTGTAACCAATACTCTTATAATAGCTCATAATTTTGCTCTTGACAAGTTAATAAACTATAAGCTTCAAGGTAAAAGTGCAAATCAACTGATTTGAAAAGTACAGTAATTTACTGTATGTTTATGGCATCTTTTATGGTTGAAGCCTTGAGCTGATCATTAACCAAATGTCATATTTTTCCGCATTTTGATTTACCACTTAATAACTGCAGGAGACTGAACAGGCAAAGAAAGAACAGCCATATTTACCTGACAGAGAGTGCTCAGAGAGCGGATAAGGAATTAGTGAAGAGGAAAGCTGATGCGCTGAAGGTTAGCAACTGTTGGATTCAGGATGCAGGTGGAGTGGAAAGAAAATTATTACATGCAAGTGGCCTGCTGGAGGAAGAGCTAATATATTAGAGGAATATCTGCTGTCACGTTCCTGCTGTTCGATTTTAATACAGTACATACACTGTGCCAGTCAGCTGGAACTGACTGGCACCCTCTCTAAATGATAATCTCATTGTTATCAAATCAAAGTCAACACACACAACAGGAGCAGCACTCACATATAGGCTTTGTCCAAGGGTAGAGACAGATACTCAAGGTCAGTTAGAGTATAAATTCAGTTTGATAAAGTGCTGGCATGGACGCTAGATAGTTAACGCTACTCCTACTTTGCAATATTTATTTTATTTTTTAAAAGTCAGATTTGCCTGTGTATGCTCTCCTTGTGGTGACTCTCTGACCCTGAGAACAGCCCTAAGCTCCATGCCGTCATCACATGTTGACCACATGTGGGTGTGTGCAGTACTGGGCCAGAAACATTACACATCTGCATGTTCACACAACCAAACTTACACACATTCAAAACCTTCTCAGCCTTCTTCAGTTTCAGCAGTGCTGTCATCTCTTTGCAGCTCCACAGCCATTGCTCTGCTGCACCAGGAGCTCCCAACCCTCCTTCACATCCCCCTGCTGAAAACTGGTTTGTTTCCCTAGTAAGACTGTTCCATGAGGGGGGGTGTCGGAGGCTGTAGGCCTGATCCACTGTGGATCAGCAAAACTCACAACATGGCAAATACTGAAGAGTCGGAATGTGTTGAATGAATGCTGTTCTTATGCCACGTTAAGTAGCGTTAACTATCTAGCGTCCATGCCAGCACTTTATCAAACTGAATTTATACTCTAACTGACCTTGAGTATCTGTCTCTACCCTTGGACAAAGCCTATATGTGAGTGCTGCTCCTGTTGTGTGTGTTGACTTTGATTTGATATGGGATTAGCCAGTTATGTTCCAGCGCAGGAAGTTGACACTGAGTGTTGGAACAGTAGAGCTAATGGAGCCTGAAGTGGAGGTCAGAGGTGAATGACCTACTCTTTTGCATAAACCTGCAAGAACTGACTTTTTGACCGCTCCGGGGGTGGCTGGAAACAAACTGGAGACACATCATTGCCATGTCATTACCTCTTAGGTTTATATAGTGAAGTTGTTAGCAGTTGCTTATATGTAAGTGTACACTGTCACCTGGCAACTGCGCTGACCCCAACTGAAGAATAGCTGCTGCTGCTATGCAGCAACTAATGGGGATCTTAATAAACTAACAAGCAACCTCAATGAGCAGTTACAGAGCATCATCATTCAAGTGGAGATGTGTTTCTGGTCACCTGATAAATCTAAGTCAAGTATCCACTCTCTTATGGTTCTGTTTTCAGTTTTGGTCTCTACCGACTCCTGAGGGAAATATCTGTCTCTTTAGATGCTAAATGCTCCACTATGTTCACCAGTTAGTCTCTAACTGTGTCTGTCCTCTGTTTGGTGCTGAGCAGGAAACGTTGAAAACAGCTGCATGTTGTTGCTGAAAACAACATCATGAGAGGGATGAGAGTAACCCGTAGACAGTAAAGTTAGGAGACAGACAGCTAAACAAGGGCTGATACTCCCTACTGAGCTCCATGAAGACGAGGGAAGCTGCAGACGCAGGTTATAATTTTCTGAAGTTTCATTTCTACAAGCAACCCTTTAGACACTGTCACATTGTTGTCACATTGTCAGTTCATACATTTTTATTGTACAAATATTCACGATAGCCACATTAAGTAAAAGCAGTAATACATTCGTGGGAAAACACCCTGGTAAAACTAGAGGCTCTGCATTGACAAGAAGCAGATGTGAACAAACATCATCTGTAAAATGCCCTAAATTTAGTTATAAATAAACTTAATATTATCTAACATGAAAGTACTATTGAGTCGCTGTTAAATTATTGCGATCATAACAGGTGGTTTGTACAAGTTAATCAATGATGAAAATCCTTCAAGTTGAAAATAGTGATGAAAAACGCCAAAGTGCAGATAATAGGAAATTACATTACTGTATGTTTATACATGTATATATCAAGAAAATGATCAACTGAAAAATGTTGGCAGTGAACATTTTGTAGATTTGTTCATGAAAGTATTTGATTTGTAATGGAAAAGACATTAACCAGGCTGACATGATGTTTGCTCCAAACGTGTAATTTGCTAATAGGAAAATAATAATACCTCCATGGAGTTTCCTTTGGTTTGAAGTTTTATGCTTGGACTTGCTTGCATGTAACCTGATAATAAGCCACTCATGCATCAAAAGTTTGTTTGCTCACAATTCAAAACACATCGATCTCAGCACGCTGGCATGGTACTTGATGGTCTACTTCCAGTCACAGCAGGGAAAGAAGCAGTTTAGCATTCAGACATCAAGTAAGCAGAACACAGATGCAGTTTATTTTCGCACAGGAAGGGGTGGTTGTGTTTGTGTTTGGATCTGACTCCTCATTCATCAGCAATTCTGATGAAACCGTGAAACTAAATAAGCTGTGAGGATCATGAAAAATTGGTGTTTGTTTTTTTATCTAGATCTCAAGGGACTAATCTTTAAAGAGTCGACAATATGTCATCAAGTAACTGACAAATCTCTCTGCACATCTGAATGTGTCACAGACGCATTTGGAACAAAAATGACAAATTCTTGATTGTCTCGATTACCTTCATCAACCTTCATCAAGTCCATGAACAAGCATTACAAGGATCATATATATATATATATATATATATATATATATATATATATATATATATGTATATATAATGAAACACAGTAGACAGACTTGTTATATTAATACAATCTCTACTATAACTTCCCTTATTCTCTGGACAGCATGGGGTTATTCCATGGATGGCAAACACATGCATTCAGTAAATTCTGAATATTGGTCATTTATTGTATACCTGATATTGAAATTATCTAATTCTTTGACTTTGGGAAAATATTTGGTTGTTATATGAATATTGTTTCCATGATCTCTGCATTGTGCATGATCAAATAGTTTTAGCATTAATTGTCTTTTCAAAGCTTGCAATATTTTCAGGATTTTTTTAATGAAAAGATGTCTGTAATGAATAGCCTTGGTGCCTATGTGTGTGTCTTCTCAAACCATTTAATGCACCAGCTGAACTCAATTTTGTTTTTCTCTGATTGGATGATTTACTGTGTATCTATGTAATGTATCTACAGTATTTAGAACTGTTGTAATGCTTGTTCTTTCATGTACATTATTAAAGTTGGATAGACAGAAACGTAAGTAAACCAGCAGTAAGTAAGAGAGTGTGTGGAGAATTTGTCACTTTGATCAAGAGTCCTTAACACAAAAAGAAATGCAAATGAAAATGTAAACCAAATTCCCTCCAATTAAGACATGAGTCGACATCTACTTTGCTTAATTTTTGTATGACTGGGGTTGTAAAAGACAGATTCAGAAGTTAGTAGTACGCACTTCTTAATATATGAGTGGATTTACTGATGTTCACAGAATGTAAAATTTTATAGACGATAATTAGCATCAATTAGCAAAATCTCTTCTAAAAGACACAACACTCACTCCTCAGCCTGGGAAATACCATGTTCTTAATTTGTGTATTATTACTGTACATGCTCCGGCTCAAACGGACAAAGTTGTTTGGGCTTCCCGTCTGATGAAGGTGTACTGCACTGGTTGTGTATGGGCAGCAGGGAGTGCTTAAGGCAAAAACCTCACTTTTCTTCTTCAACAAAATATGCATTTCCCTGTGGAATTTCTGTGCAGGACTGAGCGGGTCGGATAAAGTTTGCTTGCCCCTTAAGTTCAGAGTGTGTGTGTTTGATAAAGTTCTCATGGCGGAGATCTGAGACTTGCACCAGCCTCAGCAGTCCTAAACACTCCTCCAAATCTTGCTGACAGTGGACGACGAGCATATAGAGTTAATATGAGAAAGCTAATGAATATGAATGAGGTAAATGAAAGCTGATGAATGTTATCCCTTATCTCCATAAAGATTAGACAATTCCCTTGAACCTCTGCCAAGGACATACACAATAAAGAACAAATTTGAAGAGTGAGCTTGTCTAGCAATTTGATGGACGTTGATAAGGTTTCATCAGAAGCCATGATACATAATGTCTGGATGAGAACACTGAGTATGATCTGAGCTGAAACACTGAGGCGGCTGCAGTTCATTTTTAATAGTTTGTCCATTGTCATGGCCATTGCTAAAAAAATCAATGTAGATTTTAAAAGATCTTTTAACAATACCCCGAGGCTAATATACACATAAGAGTTATTAAAATGAATCTGTCTATTAGGGTCTTTTCTTCCCAAGAGACCACTGCTAGCTGACGAAGAATATACTCTCATTTTCCTCTTCATTTTCCTGGTGTCAGATCAATCATGCACCATCCCAACTCAAGGTGAAACCCATCAAAGTGTCATTCCCCCATTGTCAGTGATTCACAGGAAACTCCTGACACACAGACGAGCAGCCAGACAAACAGAAAGACAGCATCAACAAGCAAGTTAGGGGGGAACAAACAGTCGTGATGCCCGGAGAGATTAATCTGCTTTACTGGCAGTCCTCAACAGCAAAACAGGGAAAATTCACTGTGAACACAACTCCCAGCCGTAAAATCAGCTCATAAACACCATTGGGCCACATGCAGGAAAGTGCTGAGATAAAGTCTGTCTAATCTACGAGATAAGACAAATTGGTGAAACTTTGCTCAGGACATGTTGGCTTCAGCAACCTCAGGTGAGATGCCAAGAGGTGGATACTCCTGTAAATAAGAGTTTTAGCTGGAGGATAGAGTCAGTTAAGATCTGTGAAGTGCCCGTGTTCACCATGCTGTGGACTGCAAGTCTCTGCCTGCTCTGGGCTTTGTCCATCCTCGGAGCACCGGTAAACAAACAGAGACAGAAAGTGCTGCTGATCTCCTTCGATGGTTTCCGTTGGGATTACGACCGTGATGTCGACACACCAAACCTCGACAAAATGGCTAAGGATGGAGTCAAAGCCCTATATGTCACACCTCCTTACCTCACCATCACCAGCCCTACACACTTCACCCTCTTGACAGGTAAAGTGTTTTATTTTCTATAACACTGCTTTCAGTTGGCAGGGGATCTGCATATCATGACAGAACAGGAAACTGCTCTGAGTTTACTTTGCAAGGACAGAAAAAAGCCGCAGGAAAAAGGAATTAGTTGTAATTGAATGTCCCAGGGTCCAACAGCTTTTATAGCTGAGTAAGATGATTATGCTTGGATGACTGAGGGAAGAATTCTCTGCTCCCTTTCTTATTTTGACTCTCAAATCATCAGTGCCAGCTAAAAGAAATTTAACTTCCTTGAAATTAAATTCCTCTAATCTCCGAAGTTGGTCGTAAGACCTTGTCCAAAAGCGTCATGCCACTCAGCCCGTTAAGTTGATAGAATTTTTAATGTGAATGTGTCACGCTATGAATAATGAGTGCAAGCAGACTGACAGTGATTCTCTTCTGTAGGCCGCTACATTGAGAATCATGGGGTAATCCACAACATGTGGTTCAACACAACCACCGCTGAGAAGAAGCCCTACTATCAGACTCAGTTTGTCAATGAGTGGTGGGACAATGGCACTCTGCCTATCTGGATCACAGCGCAGAAACAGGTATGTCCAGCACAGTTTCCATATTATCTCTGAGAGACTGTTTTGCTTTTTACAGCATCAGAAACCATTTCTCTTGAGAAAACAAAAGCCTGCTGAATGATTTCAGGTAGATCACAGTTATATTGCAAACTATTTTTCAGGTATAATTGTTAACTGCATGCAAATGACAGCAGCTGTTGACCAAAACAGATAAATTCTCGGCATACCTGTAAACATGTCAAAGTATTTATGTGTGTGACGTTAATGCGCCCTCTTTTTCCTCACCTTCAAGGGCCTAAAAGCTGGCTCTCTTCACTTTCCTGGCACGGCTTCCAGTTACCAGGGACAGGTTGCTATGGTGCGGGAAGTGGAGCCACTGCTTTACAACTACAAGAATGAGACTGCTTGGAGAGAGAACACAGACAAGGTGATGGGCTGGTTCAGAGACCAGGATCTCGCCTTTGTGTCCATGTATTTTGGTGAGCCAGACGGCACAGGGCACAGATATGGTCCAGACTCCCCAGAGCGTCGGGAGATGGTCAAACAAGTTGACAGAACTGTGGGCTACATCCGACACTCAGCTGAACAACATGGGCTGACCGACACCCTGAACATCATCATCACAGCAGACCACGGCATGTCCACAGTGTACCGCAATGGTCTGGTGGAAGAAATCACCCTGTCCAAGATCCCAGGCTTCTCATTCCGTGACCTGTCTTTTCACCTGGTGGACTTTGGACCCTCTGGGATGCTATTGCCGAAGCCAGGCAAGCTGGAGAAGGTTTACACTGCCTTAAAGGGTGCCCATCCACACCTCCATGTATACAAGAAGGAGGAGATGCCAGAGCGCCTCCACTTTGCCAAAAATGATCGTATCCTCCCCATCATTCTCTGGGCCGACCCTGGATATGTAATCAATGGGGTGCGTTCACAGATAAAGTCACATTTCCTTTCATATCTCTCTAGTTGAAGAACTAGAGACCTGTAAGACTGAAGGCACAAATCTTGCAGAAATACAACTATTCTATGTGATCTAATCACTGAGGGGCTGCAACACTGATCAGACATGTGTTTTTCTGACATCACTGACTTGGGTTTGGACAAAGGTTTTACATGCTGGAAAGTTTAAAACCATAGAGTGACTTGCAGGAGCAGTTTTCTGCCCAATGGAAATCCTACTGATTTACCCATTAAACTAAATAGCTACTTTACTTTAAATAGCTAAATGTTATTCCACCAGGCCAAGTTGCAGAGAGCAGCAAAAAGTAAAAATGTTACTTTTACTACTGAGACTGCTAAGACAAACACTGCAATTACATTTTACATGGTAGTATTGGCAATCAGTGGCAGTCAATTATTCATGTGACAATGACCTACCTAAATGATCAAAAGGAAAGGAAATGAAAACCCTAATCTACTGATAAAGATAAATAGCCAGATAAACAATCTGCCATGCCAACCAATTTATTCTAGAAATATCCTCAGGTCTTGACAACAGAAATACTAAAGCTACCAGCTGCATTTTATTCATAGAAAATGGTGGAAGTGGACTCCTTTTAACTAGAAACAAGGAGTTAAATTCTTAACTCAATACACTACAAATCAAGTGAATTTGCACGTCCTCAGGATAATCCAGGCCTGGCTGATGACATGCAGTGCTCTCAAATGCTTCAGGAAGCTATTCATGCCTCAAAATTCAAAATTAGCATTTTCATTTGGCTCCACACTCACTCAGTCACTCCACTGTGCAGCAACTTTGCAACTGAATGTGTCAGTCAGCACTGAGAACCATCAAATATTAACTTAATTTAAAGAGTCAGTTATTGAAAATCATAAAATGTCTTCAAATGCTGACCTGTGAATCCACTGATGAAATGGGTTATCTGAATTATGTGGGTTACAACCTGCCATGACTGTATTATCTGACTCACTTTATGGCCACTTAACCTCCTTTTGAGCTTGACCCCAGAGAAGGATATGCATATTGAGATCTTGACATAATAGCTAAGATAACTGAGTCTTCCACTTATTGATATTTATATTGCAGTTTCTTTTATTAAACTTAATATATATTATACATTTTGAAATGAATGTATGTGTTACAGTATTTTATGAAAACAGAAATTTTAGAAATTGATTAAAATTCTCATTTATCCCCTATCATTGGTTGATAGTAGTCACAAAGAGAGACCAGGCCTTCATTCTACAGTATGGAAATGGCTCTTTCAGTTGAACAATACCTCCCTCTGCTGAGTAAATAAGAGCAGGCCAAAATGTGTGAACCCTGTTACTTGTAAGGTCCTGATACTAAAATCACTGGCATAAAAGAGATGCTGTCACATTGAATCTAAACTGGGTTGTGTGAGTCGTGGTAACTGTCCCTGTGTGTCCTTACAGTATTTCCCGGTTCAGTTCCACAAGGGAGAGCATGGCTTTGACAACCAAGAGATGGACATGAAGCCTTTCTTCAGGGCAGTGGGTCCAGCGTTTCACCAGAATCTGGAGGTGGGACCTTTTGAGACTGTAAACATCTACCCCTTGATGTGTCACATCCTGGGCATCCAGCCGGACGTCAACGATGGCCACCTGAATGCCACCAAACACATGCTGGTTACTAGCACTAGGGCTCAGGGTGAGTTTATATCAGACTAATGAGCCTCTCCCCGTGGCCTCAAAAGTGTGTCATTCCAACACCTGCTTCTTCATTACTGGGCCATTCATCCATCATTTCCGACTTTGCATATGTCCAAGTCAGATGTAGAGCTACTGTAGGTTAAAACTAGAAAGTACATCTGGCATTGGTCACAGTAAGTTCTGAAAGGAGGTCTAAAAATCTGATGCTAAGTGTCTGGTGTTAAATAGTTAAAGGAAAATGCTGGCAATACTTTCCTACCCAGCGTATCAACTCAGTTCCTACTGGACAAATACAGTGAATCTTTAAAATTGGGTCAGGAATATATGTTTGGGAAGATTCTCATTCATCCAGGTGATGGTATTTCTAAGTGCTATATGTAGGCAACTGAACTTGCTTGATGTTCTTGAAGCCGGTTTATTTGAAAGGCTTCATCAGTTCTGAACTGAAAGAAAGGTCCATATTGTACTATTTCTTTCTTTAAAGGCCTCGTAATTTCCCAAAAAGGCTGTGCGCTGTAGTTACAGTTATAGCAAACATTTCTCAGTCAGGAGAAAATATTGAAGTATTTGTTGGGGACTATTTTCAGCAGAGGATTAATACACATTTAGTACTGAAGTGAGTATCTGGGGCAGCACCAAGTCAAAAATAAACTACAGTGTGTGTTCATGGTCACAGAGTTCAAGATTGTGGCTCACTCATTACTTATCACTAGTTTTTGTACAATAATGAAGCTCTATGGCTCAGAGGAATAAGATATATCAGGTTTTTGATACACATACAACACTTGTAAGTAAAATCAATTAATGATTGATTATGGCTGTTTTCAAAGGGTTTTCTGACAATAAGAAAAATACAGAATTTTACCAGGCTTATTATTATCTTGTATAGAGCCAATGAGAATCCTTAAATGAAAACCAGATAATGTCCAGTCAGTGCCGTCTACCTCTGATATCATGGATATGACTCCCTGTGTTCAATTTTCTCTATCAAAACTACACAGGTTGCTTTGAATGTCTTGGTTTTGTCGTTGATTGGATAAAATCAGAGATCAATATGTATGAAATGAATGTTATCAGTTACTGTGTTGCCTTGTAAAATAGTACTGGTCTTGTTTACTTTTCCTGTAGGAATAAAACTGTGTATTCTTGTGTGATTTTACTCTCACAGCTGAGTGAGTGTTTCTGTAGTGTTTGTGAGTTTATGAGTGTCTGGTGAACTTTAGATTTTACATGTCATCTGGTCATTTGCTAGTGGGGGCAACAAAATCTAACCTCTAGAGTAATCTCTTCAACAGCAACTCAAGACACGAAGACGTTATAGGACAAAAGTAATTGTTATAGCACCATCATGTGGTTAGTTGATGCAGGTTAGTGCTTGAGTAAAGGCTGTACTGTGGTTACTGTAGATTTTGCAGTTTTGGAAATTCAGGTACTTTTAGGAAAGAAGCAGACAAATGAAAATAACACTGAGCTTCTCTAACGATATTTTCACAAAAATCCAGCTGTCTGCAAAATCAGTGTAGAAATATCAGCATCAACCTTTGAAAAGCACAAACTTAAAATGTGAATGTCTTCTCTGTTTTTTCAGGTGAAGATGTAGATGTGAATTCCCTGCCTAATGTCTTCACTGGACTAGCTGCAGTGGCTGGATTTCTTGTTGTAGTTTTTATAGTGATGACATCCCACAAAATACTCAAGAAAAAACGCAAGAATAAAAGGTAATAACATTAATTAAAAACGTATTATATGCATTACTGTTTGTCCTCTGTAAGTCTAGTGAAACAAAGGTAAGATTCAGTAATTCAAGAATAAAAATATTCATTAATGTTGATATAAATGTCACAATATAGAAATTGTATCTTTCTGTTTTCAGATCAGGAAGTTCGAAACATCCTCAAGAGAAAGAAAATACAAAACAAACATCATTTTGATCATCACACATGAAACATAATGCTTCACAGTGGGAGACTGAGAAACAGCTGCCTGCGGATAGTCTCTCTGGGCGATTACATTTCATCCTATATGAGGAAATGCACTGTTAATTGGACAAGGAACCAAAAAAAAACAGAGCTGTGTGGAACCATTTTCCATCCATTAGCCATACCGCTTATCCTCATAACTCACACAGGCACAGAGAGAACCATGTAACCATTTTACAAATTATTATTTTTGGTTCAAAGTGGAGCATGAACAGAAAAGGGGGAAAAGATTAAATGAATTCATCAGCTCATTTGTGTTCATTTTGAGTAATTCAAAGCACGAGTGAAGTGTAACATGTAATTAAGAGTATAACATGTATATTACTACCTATTTCACATTGTACCGTCTGTTTTCATGTTGTTATTAAATGTATAAATGAATAAACCTAATTTACTTATGGTTTTGAAGGTTTTAACTAGGTGCTAGTTAGTAGCATTTAACTAGGCCTATTGTGTATTAAAAACACACACAAGTAAACTTTAAAACAGCTGCATAAATTAAAAAAAATAAAATAAATTCACATGCAAGTCAAAAAGTGTGTTTTAAGATTTGATTTGAGAACAAACCAGTGATTACTTTATTAAGACCATGACTCACTTTCACTTACAATAGATGAACATCAGACGATGGTGTCTGCCAAGGGACATTATTCAACAACCACATTCTCAGTTACCCGCCTCTCTTCGCATAATGGTATCAAGCTATATACGGTAGCACTGAGTTTCCGGTTACGATTTTCAAAATTAAACTGTGCTTAAAGACAGGCCTTTTTTCCCTATTTGATTAAAAATTTACACTAAAATACCAGAATTACCCTGTTTCTAAAAGATCACTTTTTCTAATGCCTGTTTTCCTACAGAAACTTTGATTTTATTTTTATCTTACATGAAGACGATCATGCAGAAATAAGTGTATTTTCGCAAAACATGTATTGCCTTGACCAATGGATGCAAGTCTACATTTTATAGCTGACTTATTTTTCAAAACATCCTGAAAAAATACCCCTAATTAGATGAATACTCTCATTAACTAAGCCATTATGAATATTTACAGAGTTTCCCATTAACAGCACTTCTATTTAATTTACATATCACCTCAATCAATTTACTAGCTGATGGGTACATTACAAAATTCACATAATTAGATATTTCACTGGCTAGATCGCTCGCTAAAAAAGCCAAAACCAACTGACATTGCTGGAGTTATGTCAGCACATTCCCCACAACTGCGATATGCAATATTTTGTGTGTACAATTCTATTGTATAAATCAACTTTATAGGAGACACTGTTTAGTTCTATTTTTTTTCCTCTGGCTGATTTACACTACACTGATAATTGAGCACCATCGTTAACAAACAATTAATTACAAAGATTATAACTTTAGATGAGGATCAAACGAAGATTTAGACAACTAGTCCCTGTTATCATTTCCTTTGTCGCATTAATTCGTACACCTCAGATAAAACTGAACTGGTATGAAGATGCAATACCTGGATTTTTTTTTTTTTTTTTTTCCCCCACACATGCAACTTTCCACCGAGTGTTATCAGTTCTTTAACTAACAACGCCTTTATTGTGAAGGCGAGACTCCACACATCCGGCCTTGGTGGCGTGTAACCGTGAAGAGCTTGACGCAGCTCAGGTCTTTTGATAAAGGCTTCTTATGCGGGGCGAAGGCAGACATGGAGGAGCTGAGCGCCGTGGGAGAGCAGGTTTTTGATGCCGAATGCATTTTAAACAAACGACTGAGAAAGGTCAGAGCCGCCAAACGTTGTGAAGCGCATCCTCGTTTTTATTTCCTGGCGGCTGTTTACAAAGGTTCTTCCTCTCTTGGGTTTTCTTGCAGGGAAAGTTGGAGTTTCTGGTGAAGTGGAGGGGATGGTCATCCAAGTAAGTACAAGTGGGGCTGCTCAGCACGAAACAATGAAAACAACAACAACGTGTCGCTTGTTGCTTTTGCTGAAGCTGTTGAAGCCGAACCGTTATTTTCTTGTCTTGAAAGCGCCGAGTGCGAACTACAGCGACGGAGGGGTGTCGTTTCATTGTGTGTTGTTTCATTGTGTGTTGTTTCATTGTGTGTCTCTTGGCAGTTTCTTAAAACACAGCCCACAAATTCTGCCTTTACCGTCTTTTGTTCATAACGCATTCAATCTGGGAAGTTAAGGGACGCAAAGAGAAATCCTTCAGAGCCGCATCAGTTTTGGCCGTCTGTTTTTTCATTCCTCTATTTATTCAGGTAATCGCGATGTTTAGCTCGTTTTATTGCTGACTGAAAACAAGTTTTTTGTGTTTAGCTCGGACTCGACCATCGATGCATCTAAATTTGCGAGGACTGTTTTTATCTGTGATTTACAGCGACTTCATACCCTGATAAATTCGTCATAAAACCCACATTTTTAAAGTGATGATCGACCGTTTTTACTCTGCATTTGTGTGTTTGCTGCTGGTTCGGCTCCACTTTGACTTTATTTCTTGTCACTTGCCCTTTCTGCTCACTCCACATTGTTGCTGTAATCCACCATCAATGCACACGGTTGCCTGCCAGCTCCATGGCTTTCTGTTAGAACCACATCCTTTGTGTGTGTGTGTGTGTGTGTGTGTGTGTAGGGAAGGGTGGGGGTCGATTATTTCACTGGTGACTGCTGATCAGAATGGGCCATTCAACAACAAGTGATGAGGAGGAAGGTTATTATACATGCATGTAGCTCAGATCACTTACAGAGAAAAACACAAGGACCTGATTTCAGTCATTCTGCAGAAACCACACAGGACCTTGTCATTGTTGTCATACAGGTGCAGCAGAGAAACACCTGCAAAACAAAGTTGTTTTTTCCATCTAAACAACACTCAGTGCACAAGCACAAAAAACCTGTTACTCTCACGACTTCCCATAAATGTCACAGAACTTCCATGATCTAAAAATGGTCTTCCTTCCTGGGTTGTTAGTCTTTTTCTGTAGCGATGAACAGTTTGGTTTTCACCACAGCTGAGCTCATTGTGGAACAAAAAATACATCTGGCAGCAGTGGGAGTGAAGTTGTAAAGTACCTTATGTGGTTTTTCAGTGAAATCACCAAACTTTCCTCAAAAGAATCCTCATATACACATAAATCTGTAATAGTCCTAGAAAATGTATCAACTTCTGCTGTTTTCCCTTTTGGGAATACAATGATATAAAGTCCATAATAACACAGGGATTTACAGGATCTCTGAATGGCCACGCTCATGACCACAAAGCTTGTTCCATTTTATCTTGGAACAGATCTACAGTCTACTTTTTCACCTCTGCACACCTGGTCAGTTGCTGTGCAAAACAGATGTGATTGTCAGATTGTCTTTTTCTGATGGTTACAAAAATTGTCAAGATGCAGCTCTATGAAATACACAGTTAAACGAACTGCCACTTCCACATCAGCTTATATCATTTCCCCTACATATCACACAACAACAAATAAGTGATTGTTAAATTAGACAGTACACATCGGTAGACACATGCAGTTGATAATAGATTGACATGCAATCTTTCTTGTGTCTTCACTACTCTTTTTCTTCTGCAGAGTTCTGCACTGTGCCATCTATTTATCTATGTAACACAAAGTAATCCTAAATTATAGTTTAATTTTATTTATTACTGTTCAATCCTATATTTTAGTTCTTTCCCCATCTTCAATGGTCTTTTTCAGCCAATCCTTCAATAATTTGTGTCATATAACACAGTTTGCCTGTAGTAAGTTCATAGCTGCTGGAACAACAGAATCCTGTGTTGCTGCTCGCTGCTGAGGCTGTAGGGTACATTTAATCACACAAGGCCACGTTGCTTCTTTATTTTGACTAACACCGTGATGTGGTACACTCTTCATGTCAATTTTTTCAGACACAACAGCTGGGAGCCCCAAGAAAATATCCTTGACCCAAGACTGCTGGCTGCATTCAACAAGAAGTAAGTGTTCCTCGTGTCCCTATAGAGACATTTACACACCGCTGAGTGGTCAATCTGCTTTAACTTTAATGTGTGTTTTGTAACATTCAAACACACATTAAGAGATATGATTTTGATTAGTTAGCTACCATTTTTAGCCATGATCTTTATTTCTTTATATCAGAAAGTATCGTAAAATCTGTAATATGGAAAATATCTAATTATTATGCATTAGATGCTAGTGATATCCAAAATACTCTTTTATAGTGTGTTGCAGATTTTAATCGAGATCTGTTGGCTCATCTACTTCATGTTTTGATGTGAACCCTGACAGAAATTTAATATTTAGTCAAAAGCATCCCACAAAAGTATGAAATCTTCACATGACAAACATGGAGCTTGAACATTAGGTGATGAATACTCATTAATCCCACATTAATTTTTGTTTATAGAGAGCAAGAAAGGGAGCTCTTGCTGCGTAAGAGAGGAAAAAGGCCAAGAGGACGGCCGCGGAAGATCCTCGTAAGTACAATTTAAAGCAGAATGTCATTCTTTGAGGGTCTAGTAAATGGTATCTAATTTTTGCGCTTTAATTTAGGAAAATGTGCCTGAAGCTCCAAAATCAAGCAGCTCTTCATCAGGCTCGTCGTCATCATCCTCCGATTCCTCATCCTCATGCTCCTCCTCTTCATCATCATCAGACGACGATGAAGACAGCAGCGTTAAGCAGGCGAACCCAAGTGTCAGAACACGGGACCTTCATCCTGTCCCTCAGAAGAAAGCACAGATTGTTGTGGCAAAACAGGAGCCCTCAAAGAAACGAAGCAGGAAACCTCTGCCCCCTGAAGTGAAGGAATTTCAGCAGAACAAGAGCCCTCGCAAAATCCTGAAGACGTCTAAAGATACAGATCTTCCAGGGGCAATCAAAAAGCCTGTTCATCCAGCAAGCTTCACCTTTATGGGCTTCCATCGGGGCTCAGCTAGGGATACAGTGGGTAGTCAGAACCGGAGTTCTCTGACCCAGGGAGGGGCTGTTAAAAACTCCATGAGCTCTGTGGGATCTGGCAGGTCAGTCCAGCCTGCCTCCCTCTCTGTAAACAAAACCAGTCAGAGCAGGAATGTCACTGAGGGCAAACTGTCCATCTCCAGTATGAGCAGTGGGACAAGTCTGGATTTGAAAGCAGCTGCTGGTAAATCAAAAGGGGTTGCAGCATTGAATTTGAATACATCCAAACACCCCATTCAAGGAACCACTCAGCATACACTAAGCTCCCCCAATGGACAAAAGAAACCCCAGGGCCCTGTGTCAACACTGCAGCGGATACCCAATACTAAGGCGGTGGCTTCTGTTCCATCTAAGAACACCTCCTCTAATCAAGGTTCTGGCCTTCAGCCTCTCAACCTTCAGAGCAAACCGGTGCAAAGCAGTGATGGAAATGGCACTGCCCCAGTGTCAGCTGTGAGAAATGCAACAAACCCAGCAAGGAAAACTACTGTCACACAAAATCAGGACTATAATCCTCCTAAGAGACCAGCAACCCCTGGAAGACTGCAAGCCAGAAAGAACCAGCCTGGAGCAGACAAAGTCAAGGAGGCAAATGAAATCCAGACCTCCAGAGTCCAAGGCAGGCTGGAGAAAAACAGTGTGCATAAATCCTCCACAGAGGTCCAGAGCCAACAAGAGAGATCAGCCTACAAGGATGGCAAGAAAGCCAAAATGAACGACATGAGCACAGGTGAAGAGGAGAGTAGCTCAGACTCCGACCAGGATTCTTCCTACACCGGACAGGATCGCTCAGTGGCAGTCCAGAACCAGGACTGGAAGCCCACGCGTAGTCTGATAGAGCATGTGTTTGTAACAGATGTCACTGCTAATCTAGTCACTGTCACAGTCAAGGAGTCGCCGACCAGTGTGGGGTTCTTCAGCATTCGCAACTACTGACAAGGATTTAGGACACTGCAAAACAGATGGGCTTTGGATCAAAGAGACCAGATAGGGGTTCTGAAAAAACTAGATAAACGGGAGAATTCCTGAGGAACACATCGGGGAATGGAAGTCAATTTGCTCTTCATTTTCTTTTAGGTTAGTTTAAAAAAAAAGGACTGAACGTCATTTATCGATTGTGATTATTTATTTGCTTGTGTCTAAAAATTGTTTAAGAAATGACAGTCTGATAATCTCAAATCTCAATCTCAAGTCCCAGTGAGTCCAAAACTGTATCGTTACCAGGGTCCTGGAGAAGAAACTTTCTCCTATTCATTTTTTAAATATCAAGGTAAAACTCCATTGCCCCTTGTTACTGAATCTGTGCAAAATAATAACATTCATATTGATCTCTTTTTTTGTTTTCCTGTTACTATCTGCTTTGTTATAGCATACAACTCGGCAGATAAGAGAAATGAGTTAATGAAGAAATTATGAAAGGTAGGCAGGAGGGCTAGCTTCTTTTAAGGATGGCAGACATTTAGGTTATAATATGTCATAATGTGTTGTGAATCCATATCGATAGTTAATGTAAGCCAGTTTTTAACTATTAGTATAGTATTGTTTTTTCTATGTTCCATAAATTAGCTACCTCTGTTTTTTCAGCATTTGCTGCCGATGTATATTCATTTCTTTTGGGACAGGGAAACCTTTCCCTCCAGGGTATACCATCATTGTGTCCATATAATTGTTTTTATATCGCTCTAATGTATTGAGTTCTCATACTGTATAAACTTGTGTTAGTACTGGCAACCAGCTCAAGCAGCAGCTTTTGAACAACAGCTTTGTTTCTGTGTTATGAAAAACTCCATCAGAACTGGACCTCAGTTCCACACAGTGTTAAACTGTGTGCACCTTTATCACCTTGAAAAGAAGCTTCATTCCACAGTGCAGCCAGTTTATCTGCGCCGTTTTCCAATTGGGCTGAAGCATGTGGGGAGTCAGATACAGTATCTGTGTTCCTCCCCGGTGCTCAGATAAGACTTGGTTCTGGCTGAGGTTTGCTCCTCTACCTTTGCATCAGTTCTGTCCTTCAACGAGGTATTCACCAGCAACTTTAATCTTCTCAGACTTGTAATTAATACCGACAAAAGCCAGAGAATAAGTGCTTATGTTGACATGGCTGGATGATCATGGACAGTACACTTTACAAAGCTTCTCCGTCAATCTGTCAAAGCCTCCCATGAGCCTTTGAGATAGCTTAAGGCAACTGCTTTCAAAGTGGGGAGTGGGAAAAGGTTTGGGTGTGGACAAAGTTTGACAATAAACTGTTCAGCATTGTTTGTCCCAGACCACAAAACTCCAGATTTCATTGTATATGTTGCTACTTGTGTTTCAAAATGTCTAGTACTGAAATACCAGATTTGATTTGGTTTTCTTCTTTGTTTTTTGTTTTGTTTTTTACTTCACATGCAGCTGCAGATGTCTCATTTCACCCGCCTGCATGGGTTGAGGAGCTGCAGGCCCAGCCTCCCAGAGAAAAAAGGTCTTTATCTGATGTAACGGAAAAGAAACCACAACAATGTGCGCTACTTTCTGCTCCCTTGAGAGGAGTTCAGCAACAAAGCACTTCGACTGAACTCTTCTGTCTAATCCTGCTTTGCAGACTGTGCCTTTCTTTCTCTCAAAGACTAAACACAAAGGCATTACCCCAAAGATAGCTAGAATTTCAGGTTGTTCAATAAAGGAGTACCCCTAGAGCATAGCATGGGGACTGTACCTTGTCCATAGTGTTGGGAAAAAGCAAAAAAAAAAAAAAAAATCCTGCTGGAAGACTTATGGCAAGTGTATGGAACAGACAAATATTTGATGCCTTACTGAAAGAGTGGTTTAGGCTCAACTTATAGAAGTCCTTTCCATTCAGAATCAGCTGAAAAATACTGAGTGCATTCTCATATTACATGTGTTACAGGTGGAAAATGTTAGTGCACAGCATTTGGGTCCTTGTCGGTATAGCTCCAGCATACATGCCTGTAAGTCAAAGAAATGCATCAGGAAGTAGATAAGGAACAGTCTAGGCTCACTCAAAATGTCATTTATCACTACCATGTAATAGGCTATGGGGTAACGCAAGGTGGTTATCCGATTTTTTTTTTTTTTTTTCAAGTATCTGCTTTTCTTAAATCGATGAAAAGAAAAAACTTGTCTTTTTTCCAGTTATGGTCTTTTTTTTTTTTAGATCTACTAACCATTTTAATGGAATGTTGTTTACTTTACACTCTATTTATTTCAAATTAAGAGCCTTTCAGGGTAGGACAGTGTCATCAATCCTTGTATTGTGCCGCTCGTCAAATTGACTAATAAATGGTACAACCTTATGTCTGACTTGGGTTTCTTTACCAAACAAAATTTTATCAAGAAAAAATGCCAAATATTTGCCAGTTCTAGCCTCTTAAAGGTTAAGTTTATCTGTTTTTCTCTGTTTTAGATCATATTTTCAATACATGTTGAATATGTTTGGGTTTGGTTCTGTTTGTTGGAAAAAACAAGCCGTTGAGGACACTGCGTAGAGCTCCTGTTATTGGTATTTTTCACTATTCGCTGACATTTTACAGACAAACCAATCAGTTAAATAAATAGATAAATTGATTGATTGACATTCAGCATGTCAGCATTACACTGAGGTGAGTCAGGATATGTCAGGCTTTTCAAACGGTGCCATGGACCTTTTATATGACTGACTTATTATGCCAAGAGGACGTTCACCGCCAGCACAAGATGTAATGACTGGATTCGATCCTTCACTCCCTCTGAAGTAATGTAGTTTTAGTCTTCATTAGCACCACTGCCAAGAAGTCACTCAAGTAACAGGTATCCATTAAGGACGAAACACAATGACAGAAACCCAGTCAATAGGACTTTCTACTATCACTGTCTCCACTGCAATACCCTCTACTACACCTCATGGACACATGTAGCCTACTGTAAAAGCCACTAGATGGGGCTGTTGTACTTGAAGGTAAAGATGCCCAAGCGTGCCTCAATTTCTTAATTACCCATAATTATAAAATCTGTTAGTTACACAATGTCATGTGTCTTATTACAGACAGCAAATAAAGTGCCAATTTTATGATAATCTCACATTAAAAGCTCCTTAACCATACAACAATAGTATTTCCTCTGTAATGACAGCACAACACATATCTTCTACATGTTAATTGAAAATCATACAATGACACCTATAAACCTCATTGTTTTGTTTGTCCATCTTTGGCTCAAGTTTTGAGTCATCTACAATCACAGTTTCTAATCTCAACTGCTTGTCCAGAGAGTGTAGATGTCCTCTGTTTCAACTACATCCTTAACTGATGATCTTGTTAACACTGGAAACTCTTTGACTATACAGCCAGTGATCAAATTTCAGCCTCTCATTCCATTTGATTTGCCCCAGGTCTGTATAGGTATTGGGTGTGTATGGCTTGGCTGTGTAATACCTTGTGTCTCTAACCCACAAACTAGTGGTATCCACTGAGAACAGTTGAGCTCTGGGCTGGAGGCAACCGCAGAATAACTCAGCTTCTGATTTGGCACTTAAGCTTTCAAATCAAATCAAATCTCTGAGTAACAGCAGAATAGGCTCTCTGACAGGGCAGAGGACAATACAGCCAGTCTGTCTGATGGTTTCAACAGTCTCCCATCAATCCTCAGCTGCAGACGGTCACCAACACTAGCCATTTTGTTGTATTAATCCCTGGTGGGTCGTGTCACACTTGACCCGCCTGTAGTATGCGTGACCTATAACCATAATGGATAAGAAAAGTACTATGTTCTCTCTACTGAACCGATTTCAGAGACTTAAAAATCAATCAATTAATTAAAAGTGAAAATAATATGTAATTAATAGAAAAATAATTGTAAGGCACACTGTACCTGTTGATCTGGATGATGAGATCACTGTGCCCTAATGCATGGTAATCTCAAGGTTTATGGTGGCTATATGGGTCATATATCATTACCAGTGCAGAGTCCTTATGAATACAACTAGTCAGTATAAACTCAGTTATGCAGCTACAGGCAAGACATGTTTTATTCTGAGCAGCTGTGGAAGATGCATTTAGATATTTTACTTCTTTACAAGTTAACACCTGCATTCAAAATCTTTCTTAAGTAAAAGGACAAAGGTTTATGACTAAGATCTACTTAAACATTAAATTTAAGGTGTTCTTGATGCAGAATAACCATTTTCAGGGTGTTATTATTATAAATATACTATGGGCGTAGAGCTATTGCTGCTCAGTCTGTAACAATGGATCAGATTTTATAAGCTGATCACATTTTTGTATGTAAAAACTGAATCAATAAAATAAGTAGTAACAAGTACAATATTATTTCCCGCTGAAATGCAGTGGAGATGAAGTGTAACATAGCATAAACTAAACACATTGAACACATTGTTATTGTTCTGCTGAAGAGACAAAATGGACAAGAAAGTCTGCAGCACTTTTCAACACAGACGCCCCTCTCCCTCTTTCACCACCCCTGTATTTACATACTCTTAAAAACACTGTCACAGCGCCTGACTAACTGACAGAAGTTATCATTACACAAAGCGCTCGATTCCATAATTTATAGAGATCCCCGTCCCAGTCATGTGGAATTCTCCCAAAATAAATTCAAGTAAACACTTATGCGACAAAGAGGCACTCACAGTGGCCTGGTATGCATAAACAGTATGAACAGTGTGACAGTGTAATCCCAACCCCACACCCCCCCTAGCCAATACACACACACACACACACACACACACACCCAACAACCCAGCCCAGCTCTGACTTCAGGCTGAGGTTGGAAATGAGCCTAAACCCCCACTTCAGCCCCACTGCCGATGCACCAACCCCAATCCTCGACACTCCCCGTTCACCCCCCACCCACCCCACACCTGACTCCTGGCAAAATAAGCCAGACTCCAATCCATCTTCCATCGCAATAACACACACCCCAAACCATGTTGTTATGAAGAGTGTTCAGCAAGTTCATCTCCAGGGATGTTTTTGTTTTTTTTCCCCAGGACGTCTTATTGTTTTAGCAACACAAGATGCCGTAAATCAATCAGCTCCTTGCTTCTCCCTGGCCTTTGTTTAAAAGTCAGATATGAGCTGTTTCCACTATGCATTGTTGAAAGTAAACAGCTGATACAAAGGATGCAACAAAAGACATGATTGAGGACATATTTTTCTTACCTTTTTGTTAGCAGAGAAGAATTTACCTACCTCCACAGGGAGACGATCAACTTCATTACATGAATTAAAAATACAAAACAAAGTATTGTCAAAAGACGGTCCTCTACTTATCACACGTTAATGCCTCTCTGTAAACAACACCAATGATATTTTGTTTTTTTAATTGCTTTATTTTGGCTCTATAACAAACTAGAGGCAGTAATTCACTCACATTTTTATTTTCTTCTTTTTCAGTGGCCAGAATCCAGGCTGGATGTTGACTAATATAGGGATTTAAAGGCTAATACTGATATTGATATTTAATTTTCTCTGTTTGTATTTGTGTTTGGACCATTCTCTACCTTGAGGGTTGTTACCAAATGGGGCTGGTTGAGTTTAAAACGCCTGGGATGGTTGCTATTCGATTTCAAAGGGAATGTTTAGAAACCTGATCCGACCCTCCAGCAAGCATACCTTCTACACCCACGTCTCCCTCGCCCCTCATTCTAAATCACTCCACTGGAGCAGTGTAAACAAACTTCAGTTTGCTCTCTGATATTGAGAGGTTAAGACAAGCGGCAATCCTCCGCTATGACAACATGGCCTCAGACAGACGATGTCATCTGTCTTACCTCACTCTCCATCCATCACTACGCCGGAGTCGACATGTCTGACAGTCCCACTCTCGCTTTTCTCGCTGGCACAGGCCTCCACATCTGTCACATTTTCCTCCAAGCTTACTTTTATTACACCAGATGAACTCCGCCTCCTCGCTTCTGAATTCACGGACACCTGAAGGGCAAGCAGGCAGGGAGAAACCTATTGATTAGTCACGGTATCTGATGTCATTCTGGCTCCATAAACACTTTTTCAATCACCACTCAGCTACCTGTAAAACGTGTCAGAGCCATTTTGCACAAAAAGAATTAACCTGACTTGCACACATAAAATGACAGTAATAAAAACAAAGAACCAAAATTTCAATTAACTAACTTGAGAGTACTTCTTGAGAGATTTGAATTACTGAGCTGGTAACTTGATGCAGAAAAGATAAAACACATTGAAATAATTTATATTGAGTCTGGGCTGGACTGAAAAGGCTGGAGCTGGGTCAGAACTTGTCAGAACTCTTTCTGCTTTTCTCAGCTCCAACAGGAGCATGTTTGAAAGAGTCAGCTACTTTAAAGCTAATAAAAAAATGTTCTAGGCGTGTGGGGATCATGAGCCGGGTATGATTTAAAGGAAATGTTATCATTTATGAACAAACCCAAGATACTTAATAATTCCAGTATAAATGCATAAGGAATTCTAAAATAAATGAACTTTGAAAGAAGAACAACTATAGTGAATTTAGAATAACAGTAATATTTTCACTTCCTCTTGTCGTTGGGTAACAGCAACCAATTTATTGCGATTTAGGGAGGCTCAGATAGAAGCAAGGGGTCAAAATTAAAAGTGTGTGATAGATTCTCAGTGTTTGCCAGACAAAGAAATGTGGTATTGATAATGTAGCTGCCAGCTGGAAGCTTAAGAAAGGAATGAATTATGTCCTATCTTCATGTATGAGCCAACATGGATTGCATTCATTTTTATTTGTTATTTTATCTTTTTATTTTTATTTTTTATTACTGACTAGCAGCATGGATCTAGGGATGAGCATGTTGGTTGGTCTACCACTTTGGTCCCGACTGAAATATTAACAAATATAGTACAGATGCTGACACATGTGAAAAACTGTACCTGAAAGTACAGCCTTTGCTGAACATTGTGTTTAGTGCTGATAAATAAATGACAGCATGCTAACATGCTAAACTAAGATGGGGAACATGGTAGAGATTATACCTGATAAACATCAGCAAATTAGCATGTTTGCATTAGCACACAAGTGTTGCAGGGATGATGTACTTTTGTAGGCTAATCAAGATGTTAGCATCACCCCGGTTCCCTCAACAAAAAGCCAATGGGATTTTTACATGTTCTTTTAGATGACTGCACAAAGTTTCTGATCTTGACACATTTTTTTCAGCAGGATAATCTTCACTAATGACACCACTTTATGATTTTTGAAGCCTCAGCAGCAGTAAAAAGCTCATGTTAGGAGATAAACCAACTACACCACGGTCACATGATTTTAATGTCATCACCGCTAAACTTCCAACTTGTAGTTTGATTTAGCTCTGAGCTCTTCTACAAAAGCCTTTCTTCTGACTAAATTAATAACAGTTTGTAAGAGCCTGAGTAGAAACACAACAAGGCTATAAAGGTGGAGTGGTGAGCAGATCCGTTCTCACGGTTGGCGTGATGATGTCTAATGTCTCCAACAACCTTTGTAGTCTCAATTAGCCACTTGTTAGCAACCAGCCTTTTTTACGAGACGTAAAAGCTTAAAGAAACCATGACTGGGGGATTTACTTACGTATTTTATGTCATAGAATAAAACATGAAAATGTCTTGAGCTTGTGTAACCACAGATCTTATTTCACCCATCCAACCAAAAACCCATTCAAAAACCCATAGACCTTGGGACGAGGGAACCGGAAGTGTTAAAATAATTACTAATTTCTGGGTTTTAGGACTCATTCCTGCAGCACTCTGTTCTGCTCAAAACACCACTGTGCAGCATCACACAGCAACTAGCTTGGCTGCAGACTCACTAATGAATATACAGATATTACGTTGTGAATCATAGTTTTTGAAGTGTAACACTAATGATCAAGTAACAACAACGTGGCAGAGCACCATTACAAAAGAGCAAAGAGAGCAGCAGATACCAAAAAATAAATAGACAAAAAAAGAGACACAAGCCAGTACAACAAAGAGACTGAGGAGTTATTGCACAAAAGCAGTTTTTGACATGAAAATCTGTTTCTCTCCCAGCGCGCAGTTTCTTTTAACACCCACAGGGCAGGAACAAGGAGGAATCTCCCTCTGCTGTGAAGCTGAGGTAACAAAGTCAAACTGTATCTACCAGACAGAAGGTGCCAGCAGGAAGTTTGCCCTTCTGATCTTTGTATAATCTGCTCTGGGGAAGACACAGCTACTCTCCTTACCACCTTCAAAGGCTCCTCGCCTTAACTTTCAGACTCACATCCTAATCTGATTGAGGAGGAGAGAAAACATTGACTATTTCACAGGACAGAGCAGTGTAAATATTTGAAACCACTGCTGTAATACACCAGTGGAAATGGGGCTCAAATACTGACAGCTAAACCAAATCATTTAGAAACGATGACTTATTGTGTAACTTTTTTAAATGTCTCTCAGCATATAAATTACAAGTTGTTCTGCTAGACCAAAACAAGTCAAAAAATTGTATTATACAGATTTTTCCAAATCCTGACATTCACAAATACAGCATTTATTTTCCAGGGTCCTTTGGTCAACTCCATAAAGCCAGTGGCACCAGGAGAGGTGCACTGATAAATCAGCAACAGGCCACGAACAAGGCCTGGCGCTGGCGGACCTGTGTGCAACAGGACAACTCTATCGGTGAATTTCACAGGTCATTACTCTGGCTCCAGCCATCGCAGCCTCCAGTGGCTCTGGAGACGGCCAGCTTTTTCTCAGAGACAACAGCTTACTGGGCTTTGTGCTAGCTAAACAAGCGTGTCTGTCTCACAGTGGTAGATTAATGTCTAGATAGAAGGTTTGCTCCTCAGGGAGACCTGTGGAGGAGCCATCCATCAACCTTTGGAGGCCCATTACACAATAACAAAATAACAAAAATCTGAGAGAGGGGCTCATTGACTGAAACCTGTCCTCTGGGGCTACAGAGAGAGAGAGCTAGACAGAGAGAGATGTCTCTGAATTAAGTCTTACCAAAGAGAGATGAGAATTTCCTGAAAACCAGAGTAAATGCATAAAAACAGTTTTTCATGCTCTGCAGGATAAAGCAGAGCTGAAAGCTGATGAATGTAAATGACCAGAAACAGTAGGCA
Organism: Trachinotus anak; assembly: GCF_046630095.1. Classification (NCBI taxonomy): domain Eukaryota; kingdom Metazoa; phylum Chordata; class Actinopteri; order Carangiformes; family Carangidae; genus Trachinotus; species Trachinotus anak. Next base: position 1,611,842 of record NW_027273854.1, on the reverse strand, counting down.
TAAAGTAGAAAAGCCATGTAGGGCTGCAGGTAATGATATTTTCATGAGTGTGTATCTGCAAATTATTTTCTCGACTGACTGATGTTTTGTCCATGAAAAGTCCGTGGTGACTCGTGAAAATTCCTTGTTTTATCCAACAAACAGTCCAAATACATTCAGTTTACTTTCAAACATGCAAGAGAGAAGCAGCAAATCTTCATAGTGGACAAGCTGAAGCCACAGAATTATTTGCTTTTTTTCACTTGAGAAAATGAGTGATCAATTATACAAATAGTCGTGGATTAATTTTTAGCCGATCGATTAATCGATTGAACACTGCAGCTCTATAGCTGTGGTGTATCAGTGCTGTGTGGGCCATAATGCAGCTTAAAGAGCATTTTCATTGAGTGTCATCTGCGAGTAGTTGTGTGTGGTAAACACACAAACCCTCAGCCCTCCACATGAATGACAGTAAACAACACAGGATCTCTGGCTGCGCCCCCCCTCCACCCCTGAGGAGAAAGGGGGTCACACAAACACAGCATCTGACTGGCTCTTAATTTGTTTAAAGCAGCCCATTCAAACAGGCTCCCCAACAGAGAGAAAATCTCGTTTCCAAGGCTGTCGCCATGGCTCGGGCCGTGTTGTTCAGGAAGGAGATCAGGACGCCGCTGACGACTCAGCTGACTTCCAGCACACACAGCTTCACAGAGGCGCCAGGTTGTAATTAACACTTTGCAGATTACGTTTACAGGACCAACATGGTCTGTCTGAGTTTTATTACCGCCTGGGTTGTACTTCTGCCCTCCGGGGGATACAAAACACTCTGTTTGACGCTGTCCTGTCCTGTGTGAGAATGTTTGACAGGTTTTGACCGTGCTGAGTCTTCTGGCTGTTCACTGCTCTTCAGAGATAATGAGAATCCCCCCTTGCTTCTGTCAGTTTTCCTTCTATGACAGGGATGAAGAGACACACCACGGTCTGACAATATTAATCTCCTTCTGTCCCCCTCTCTGCAGCTTTCATTCATTTATTGGGGCTCACGCTGCTGGTCGAACAGTCTTATTAGAGGAGCGGTGAAACGAATCCATTTCTTGGCAGCAGGCATCAGACAGCTGGGCAGTGAGAAGCCGCAACAAAGTGGCTGGTATAATTGCAGTGTAATCATTTTCATGCAGCTCCTTGGTTTCCTCTTAGACAGTAAGCAGCGCTTCAGGTTAACATGCTAAGGTAATAAAACAGCCATTAATGTATCACTGACCTCAGAACATGAGGACCAAGTTATTCAATTCAGGTAAACAGGCCATTTAGTGCTGGTTTCTCTGAGCCATCACAAAGGATTTGTCTTCAGAACACACACAGACATGTGCAATATCTTAGGAATTGTAAATGTAAGGTGTTTTAAAAAAAGACAGGAACTTGTTGCCAAGCTTTTTAAAATATTTTTTAGAAATATCTTGAGCTCTTTATTTACCAAGTCAAAACTGTTCAAACAGATTCCTCAGAGCTATTGTTAGATCTAAAAATATCATATAAAAGCTGAGTTCATCCAGTGCTAATATTAGTCCCAGTTATCATGCTGAACACTTGCGGTTTTTAATCATGGGCCGCAGCAGAGTGGCAGCTTCCCTTCTGTATCCACTGTCACTAAAACAGGCAGAGGAGTCTCGGAAAGAACTGTGGAAAACATCTGCACACATCTGTACCACTAGATGGCAGATATCCCCTGACATACCCTTCAATGCAGCTTCATACTGTGAAGAACGTAGCTGCTGTCATTAATATTCCTTCAATGAAAAATCAGAACTGATGGCTTCCAGTTGTGTCAGTAAAAAAAAAAAAAAAAAACTTTCATTGGCTAAAAATTTTACCCAAAACAAGACACACTTCAAATACAGAATCAGTGTGCGGCAAATTACCACTAAAACCTGTCAACAACTAACTGTGGCAAATACTGCTGAGAGTTAATTATAGATCAGAAAACGGAGAGGTGTCAACGGAAAAAGCCTGGCTTTCCCATTTATCTCCCCAAACCACACTCGTGTGTCTCAAACACTTCACACCAAATTAAAGTGAAGTGGAAACCCACTCTCCAGACTAGCAGCACTTCTTTCCACTCCACGGCTGGATGATAAATCTTCAGTCTTCCCTCCTCTAACCACCTGTTTCCTTTGTTTCTCTTTTATAAGCTTCTTCTCTTCTCTCGCTGCTCAGGCAGCAGCAGACTGCCTTGCTCAAAACATAGGTAGAGAAAAGTCTCAAGACCAGAGGATTCGCGAGGACAGACGTCTAGTGAAGATGCCTAGGGGCAGGCGCCTCGCCTCTATGAATACCTATGAATGCAATGCAATGTGCAGTAATGCAAATTACATATCTATGTCTTATTTCTAAAGATTGGTACATTCCTTTGTTTGGGGTAAGGTCCCTTTAATGAAAGCTTGAGTGATATTTAGTACTCTGGAAATCATCTATGTTAAAGGAATAATTCAACATTATTTGCTTTCTGCTTTGCTTTGCTTTACTTTCTGAGAGTTAGATGAGAAGGTCAACACCAATCTTTTGGCTGTTAAGTGTGGAACTGGAACTCTGAGGCGATTAACTTCTCTTAGCTTAAAGACTAGAGGGCAAATTCTTTATCTATCTATTTTTACACAAGCAGAAATGCATAAAGAACAATTTGCTGTTTAAGGAAGGGTTCCGCGCTCTAACTACTTTGTGATAAACAATGGGCCCCATCTTACACCCCGGGCAAAGTGGCACAAAGCACAAGTTGCGCAAAGTGCTAGTTACAGACGGATGCAGTTGTCATTTTCCCATCCAGCGCCCACATTGTTTAAATAGCGAATACACTTGCGCCCATCTGAGCGCCCATGGGCGCGTTGGTCTTAAAAGGAGGTGTGGTCAGGCACATTGTTGGTGCATTGCTATTTTAAGACGATTGCAAGACTGACCAACAAAAACCTGGTCAGTGGCTGAGTGTTTCACTGTTATTTTAAAGGCACATTGTCAAGATAGTAATATGCACCTAAATAGGCACGTGCACAGAGTGCAGACACACAATGTTACGCACAAGCAGAGTGTGCCACAGTGTTTCCCTTTCATCACCTGGACTAAATTTGTGCTACTGCAGTTTCATAATGAACCAAAAGTTAATTTCCATGTCTCATAATATAACATAAAAGATGTCTAACGTTTTCATTTGTGCTGTGACTTCTTGCCAGAGCTGTGTGCAGCACATTGATTCACTTAGCCCTTCCTTACCCCTGAGGGCGCACAGAGCTGCTGAGTGTGTGTGTCAGGACTGGGCTCACTGGTCAGTCAGAATATGTGATCAATTCTCCACAAAAAGAATAAACTCTGTGAGAAACACTGTACCATTAAAATAGCAATCAGCCAAGGTGCAAGCACTTGGCTTTTAAAGGGAATGGGAGACAGCACTCTGATTGGTTTATTAAATGTTATGCCGAAAACACTTGGATGCTTAATTAAGAGTACTTAGTACAACTGTTTTGAACCATGCGCTTTGACTGTTAAATAACAAAAGTGATATGGACACATTAAAATAAAGCCCAATAACTTTAAAACCAAATCTGTGCAGAATGAGTACCAGACAGTTGATTCATTCAATCATTCAGGTTTTTCCTTTTCAGTAAGTGAGATAAACACAATCAAGACATTTATGGCGCTGGTGAAAACTGTGATTCTGCCTGAAGTGGGGCCCCGTCCTGCCCGTAAAACATAAAGTATTTAATTATGTTTGTGCAGCACCTTGACAGAATGCAATTATATCAGCAACCCACAGGCGTGTTAATGACAGTGCTCCTTCATCAGGATGGAGAAGTGAAGCTGATTTTGTTTCAGTTTGTGGTGCTGAAGGGCTTTGCCCCTGATAACCTTTCTATGTTGAACTTCTGGTAACACAGCTTGTGTAATAGAAGCAACACATCTAAATTAAAGAAACAACCAAGGGCCTGTGGAAGTTTCTTCTGTCTTTTGACCTTCCTCCTCACTATTTGTTGCAACATTACCTCCTGCCCCTGGAGCCAAACAGCCCAGAGTCGGGACTAGTTTTGGGGAATTGAAGCATTGTGATATATGCCAGCATTTTAAGGAAGCCATGCTGGGTGCTGACTTAGGTCCCAGGGATGATATGTGAGGTAGCAAAAGGCCCATTCTGCCAAGAAAACACAGCTGCTACTCCTGTCTCAAACTTTAGGATAGGATACATTTGCACAAAAAGCTTGAGTCCCTCATAAAGCTCCCATCCTACCGTAGCCACACCGCTAGACATGACGCAAAGATGCAGAACGCTACTGCCAACACACAGAGGCAATGTTGTAAGTGGTTACCAGTGGTGGCTCTTCTCAACCTCCCACATATAAACCATTCTATATTCTTGTAAAACAGAAGTGAACCTGTTTTAACACTTATGTGTATCCATGTAATGTTCAATACCAAAGAAAAGAGAGAAAGACAAACACTCCAGCTGAGCCTATCTGGGAAAGCTGCCAAACATATCCCCAATTTCCCAAACACCTTGCTTCCTATCTTCCTATGGTTGCCAAGAGCCCATTGTGAATCGTCCTGAAACCATCCTGAACCAAGACCTCTGTCCAAAAAATGAAGACCGTAAGACTAGTTTCTGGTTACAAAACAAATCAGACGAGACTGGAGGCTTCAGGCTTTCTCCTTGCTATTTAATCTTTGGTTGTTTTACACTAAACGCCATAATATGTGACATATTCTGCACCTTCGACGTATAATACTCCTTTTTACTGATATTATTATGTGGCTTTTTGCATTTATTCCTAACATGTTGAACCTAAAAGATAGTAATATTAGTAAAAGATAGTAGAAGTAAAAGATAGAAATATTAGTCAGAAATCTGCATTTTTTACAAATAATCCGTTTGCCTAATTATATTATTGAACATCTTTAAGCACCGAGTGAGTGAATGACTCTGACCACTAATTATACATTACACTAACTTAAGTTTGCAAATCTAGAGTTTGTTACCACTCCAGGAAAAAGACCTTCTGCAACAATATTGTGGGACCCTCCTTTAAATGCTGAGTTTTTTCCTGTATCATGTTGTTGTTGGTATGAAGTGAATACTAAATGGTATTTTAGGAACCCAAAATAATATCAACAGGTATTACTTTCTGAAGTTACTGTAGATAAGAGGCTCAATCAGAAAGACGTGGGCCTGGAAACAATTTGCAGAGATCCTAGAGTTCATCTCACAATCTCACAAACTTCCAGAAATGACTTCTTTAGATACATAAAATCTGATCAAAGCACAGCCAAGTGTAAATTCATGAATATCCTTGGGCAGCTTGTTTAGTTGCAAGATGACAGGATGATAGGAAAGACTTGGCAGGAACTCACGAGCGAGTACACCTGAATGTGCTGGGGGCTCAAGAGGTGCTAGTGGAGGGAGGTTGGTGCACTGGAAGAAGCGGGGAGACACGGGAGAGGAATGATGGACGGCTCACACGCCAGCCATTGTGAGAAAATTATAGCTAAGTGCCGCCAACTGAGGCAGTGTGGCGGCCAGCCAAAGCCCCGGGACAACAAAGACCCAGGATCCCTGTGAGTGAGTGAGCGCCGGGCTGCCCACGGAGCCCCAAACCTTCATATTTACATGCAACACTCAAGAGTTAATTGCATTGAATTCCTGCGTTGGGTGCAAAATGGGGGCTGTTGTTGTTTTATTTTACATAACAAACACACTGTTTCTACTCATTTCTCTCTGTTTCTAAGGAAACTGAACCAAAGATGCAAAAAAGCTTTTGGGCTCAGAGCTTCAGACTAAACTCTTCACCCAAAATGAGCAAAATATTAATCATTGTTATTTGTTGTCATGTGAGAAATAAGTGCAATTTCTCCATCTTAAAAAACAAATGGAGGAGGAAGCAGCAGGTCAGAACTCGCTGATATTTTGTTTATATATTATATTTCATCGTGGAGCTTTCATCTTATAAACTGCATTGGTGGCTCCCTGAGGAAAACATGAAAGTTCCACACATTCCTCCAATTACCCTGCGTGTTTGGGAAATGATTTGTATTCGATTCAGCTTCTCAGGAAATGTTCATGTGTGCGCTTTCAGCAGCAGGAGACCTAAGGGGCCCCTTTAACAAACCAGACCTCATCCTCACAGTAGTCAATGGACAAAAGCCAAAATGTGTCAGGGTTGCTACGGTTCCTGATCTTTCGTAAACGAACGGTGCCCTCTCGACTCTGCAGACTTGGCAGAGCCGGCCCGTGCACATCAAAGTAGGGTCTGACCTTGCATACCATATGAGGTTTGGATTAACAAGCTCTGGACATCAAACAGCAGGATCACCACCCACAAGTCATCAAACCCAGCTCAGCGAAATTTACGGCGGACAAAAATGCTGGAAAAATCAACATCAACCTTGCCACGCATCTCAGTTTGAACATCGTGACCAGGACGGGGAGCAGCAGCAGCAGAGAGGATATTTCAAAAGCCGCCAATTATCTGATGTGTGGGAGAGCACAATGAACTGGGCCGCATGCCAAACAGCATCCTTTACCAAACAAATAAAACTTTTGACAGGACATGTCTGCCTTTTAGAGGACTGCACAGCAACAAACTTCTCCATGTGGGGAAATCACAAACGTTCCTGATATTTAGTGCTCACTGATTTCTGTAACTGAATTTACATTCAAACTATTATAAGAGGAAAAAAAAGCAACTCTTGAGTGAAAATACAAGATATGAGCAGAATTCCAGTTGAAGTATCACTGATTTCTCATAAAGGCAACATATTAAATATATTAAAAGGCACTTCAACTACTTCTAGCACTCGATGTCTCCCTCATCATCACTGGATCATCATCAAATGGAACATCAGTCATTGATTCACAGTCGACAGAATTAGTTTGCAAGGATGTACAAGTCATTAAAAGTAGTGGTTTGCTGGTAAATCATGAAAAATAAAGGTTCTGAATCACCCACTGAACCATGGACTGTAAAGAAAGATGGACGTAGTCTCAGTGATGTCACCTATAGGTTTCTGAAGATTGGTTTTGAAGCTTAGAATGGGCTGCTGCTCAAAGCGACACACCCACAATAATCCATAACTTTAAGCTTTAATAAAATTTAAAGGGGTGAATTATATAAAAATTCACCCCCATACAGTTGTCATGAAGGTGAAAATTAGCTTTAGAGACCAAAACCGTTTTTTTGTACCAGGCTGTAAACATGTTTATTTCTGTTTTAAAGTTGGACATTTCAACATGGGAGTCAATGGGGACTGACTCACTTTTGGAGCCAGCCTCAAGCGGGACTTGAATGGCCGCTTCATTTTTCAGCTCTAAAGGGCTCTGGACTCACTCAGCAGGAGTACAAGCATAAAAAGCTTCTATATGAGAATAAAGAAAAAAGCTGGAGGAATAAAAAATGAGGCTTTAACCAAGCAACAGGTTCATATCTGAGCCGTGTGAACAACAGAAACAGCTGTTCCACTGGAGGTGAACACCTGGCTTCATTCAGGGACCTTTCCCTGAGGCCTCTGCTGCAGCCGCAGCTGGACATCTGGACAGTGACTGAAAGAACGTTCTTTATATTTGATCATAGTGACAGATGTATGCAGACACGTACCTCAGGTCTTTAAAGCAGCGCTTGTCTACACCGACAGGCTGCGAAATACTAATGAACTGTAACTTCAAAATAGGCTATATATATAATTCAAAAATAGGCTATATATATATATATATATATATATATACTTTTTTTTTAACTTTACATGACATGACATGACATTTGTATATACACACACTTTCTTCATCTTCAATATATAACATGAAATACACAAATTAAACATCAAAGGTAATTTTTTATTTTGGAAACAAAAATTCATGTGATGTCAACTTCACAACTGCGATATCACCATGACAACTGAGCAAACTCCATCTGTTGAGAAAGACCATGAGATGCAGCTGATAGACCCAGACAAAGCTTGAAAAGTAGACCTTAGCTAAATGTTTTATGGACAAAGTAAACCACAGATGTTTTCACTTCATGTCTGGATAAGTTCTAATTTTTTTTGCAGTTGTTGATTTAATACAAATTTCCCCCAAATTAAGTTTGACATAGCATCTTCAGGAAATCTTAACCAACTTTTTCTGCACAACTAAAAGACTGAGGCACCTTTGGGTCATTTTTTCTTTGGAGTAATAAGTCATTTTAGTTCCAACATAAAGACTCTATTAAAGGACGTAAAACAAAAGAAAAAATAAATGATTGGTTTTATGGCTTGAGGTCATAGCAGGCAACAACTACATACACATTCAAATTGTTGCAATTACGGGTGGATGAATGATAGCAGCAGTCCACTGTCATACTTTCCAAATTACACTTAAAAAAACACCTTTGAATTAGTCCCTCAGTTAAATTTTGACTCACTCCTGGATTTTAAAGTTATATGATATTTTATATGAAATGTGTCCACTACAGAACAAAATCTACTACAAGTCAAAACTCTCTCTGAGCTACCAGAGTCATGAGGATCAAAAGGTATTTCTCTGCTTTCATCACTGAATAAAACTTTGTGTATCATTTTATTATCGGGCCGTGATCCAAGTACAGTGGTGAATGTGTATTCAGGGCTTTCAAACCTCATCATTACAGCACATCCTTTCATGTGCTGAAATGTTTAAAAGCATTATTTGAAATTTGTCATTTTCACTGCATAAACATCACTAAGCAGTCTGACTTTTACAAACTGAGCTGGCACGCTTGGCTTGTTATTGTATTCATAATGAAGGTGCCACAGAGGCTACCTTTGGCCTATTAATGAGCCAGTGAACGTTATTAAAACTAATTTTATCATCTGTAATGAAAAATGAATGACTTGTGTTTGATATTGTTGGCAAAACTAACAAGGAGAAGTTTGCTTTGATCAGGGAAATATCTGAACCCTGTAGGAGAATTTAATCAGCAACAATGTTTTGGCTTCAGAATATCTACATAGAGAAAAAAATAAAGTTGATTAGGTTAAAGGAGGAGGGAGTAAAAAAAGCAATAAAGCGAGCCCATACCCAAAGAGATCATTAAGTTAATGGATTGCTGTTGGCTAAAAGCATTACAGAATTGGGTAAAAGATCTGTGGACAGTCGAGGCTGAGAAGCGCCACGCTGAGCAACGATGCTGGGAGCCGAGAACCAGCTCAGAAGTGACGAAGGGCATTAGCAGCCCTGCATCCTCCAGTCTGCAGCTGGTATTAGCAGGCACCGAACACTCTGTCAACACGCATTACTCCACACACAAATCATCTGACTGGCGTCAACGCTTTGCCTGTGCTACAGCTTAAAAAACTGAGGGGAAGAAAGATAGAAGCTTTGAGAGGAATACCTCATGTTCCTCGGATGTGATAAGAACCATTGGGCAAAATCTTGAGTGCGGTTATAAAAGAAATCACAGAAGAGATACTGAAAGGGTTTAAAGTGAGTTAAAAGTACAAGAAATACTCTGGACAGGACACCTGTTCCTTAAAATAGACAAAGTCAGGTTGAAATAATAGAAAGTACATGTTAGAAGAAACTATTATCTTATATATTATCCAGGGCAGCTGTTAACCAACTGTATTCTAATCCTTCTGTGAGCTTTAACACCTATGACAAACAAAACCTGAAATAGGGGGATATCCACAGAGCTTGTGAACTGTGAAGCCTGACCATCACGAGCTTTATGCAACAGAACATACAGTATCATGTAAGAGACAAGAGGATCACTGTCAAACACTGAGGACCCAACACACACCTACACCAAAGGCTATTTATTGTGTTTGTTTAAGCTGTATTGTACAGATCTTCGCCCCTTACGTTGCTATCTGGTGACAAGTACAGGGATTTGTCTGCTGCATGAGTACGTGCAGAGCTGGCTCTGAGGCTAAGGAGCATCATTATGGACTAAACACAACTAAAACAAAACACAGGCTTTCTGGTGCCCCACAGTCTACCCAACTGAGGCTCTGTGAGAACACGGGGGGGGGGCTGTCTCAGTCAGTATGAGAGAGAAGCAGCTACGTAAAACTTAGATGATTACAGAAAGTAATTCATTGAAAACTATAGTTGTAAATTCCCAGACCCACTGGTGGCTCCATACTTACAGACTCCTGTTATTTGGCCAACTCACAGAAGTTCACTTTAGATTCTTGGGGAAGATCCCAAAGTTTCCAAAAATATTAAAATGTCTGTTTGAATTTTAGGGAAAGTCTAATAAAATAAAGCATCAGAGAGCTACAATATTACAATAAACAATAACCATTTAATTTACAGAATGATATAGCTTAATCAAGAGTGGGAACAAGCTGATAGGGAATATAAAGTACATGTGACACTGGCATAAACTGTAGACAGGGGTTTTTACTAAGGGTTCAGTAGTTTAAGGAACTGATTAGCTTAATCAGAGTCAGAGTCAGTAGAAATGGTGAATATTTGGGGTAGTAAAGCGAGAGGAAGAGGCCTGATGCCAAAAGATGTGAAGCGGTCACTGACATTTGATGCCAAAAGATGCACATTACACAGAGGTGGATGCACATTCAGATCCAACTTCAGTAAAAGCAGCAGCTTTTGAGTAAAAGTTAGGAAGTGTTAATTGCAAAATGTTCTCATGTATCAAAATTAATATGCAGAACTGAAGTATAGGGTTACATAATTTTATAATATTATTAATGATGCATTAAGCAGTGTTTTAATGTTGAAGCTGGAGGAGGCGGAGCTAATTCAAATACTGTCCATACACTGTTGAGTAGTTCAGTCATTGGTGGAAAGAAACAAAGTATATTACTCAGGTATTGTGAGTATTTCAACCTTGTATTTCCCCTCATCTATTTCTATTATATATTTCTATTATTCATTATTTATAAAACTGTATCATATTTTATGAGTTGATGTTTTAAACCTAAAATATGAACCTACAGGTATTATTTTGATTCCATCTTTGCTGCTAAGTGATCAGTATTGTTGTGTTTCTAGACTTCACTTCAAGGGATCAACTACGTTTTGAACGTCTCTAACTCTGCTCTATATCTGCAATTATTTCCCTGCAGGAAAGACCTAGCAGATTCCAGGAATTTAAGCTTTACTGAACAGGTTGTTTTCTAACAGTGATATCTGAAAGAACAAATATCACAGACTCAGTGAGTAAGACATGTAGAGTACCAGCCTCTGCTTCCTCCACTGTTGTAGTTATCTGGCTCCTCTGTTCAGCTCAGCTCCCGCTGGGCTGCAAATGGAGAGGAGGGTTTGTGAAAGAGTGAGAACTGTTTGCAGCTGCTGATTCCTTCAATTACTGAATCTGGCTGCTTCCTTTATCAGCTTGTAATGGGTCTGATGTATGACTGACAGCTTTACTGTGATAAGATAGGGCTGGGGGCCAGGAGAGAGATATCGACCACATTGTTAAATAAAACCAGTATCCATCCGAAATATCTACTACTAGAGTTCTAGTCCATTCCCAAATCCTCTTTTGTTTCTATAATTACAGTGTTGCAACAGTATTGTGTGGCAGAGTAAACCAGCCTGCAGTAGCCTAAATACATGATTGTAAATATAAACCATGATTGTAAATCGTAACTGATGCGTGAAATGGAGAACCAGAGATTGTGCACAGGTGACTTAAAGTTATCCAGTCACTCAGAGTGGGTACAAGTGATCAAAGGAAGTAAAGGAAACGCATTTAAAATGATTTCAGTGTCGTTTTATTGCAGAATATAAAGAATAAATAGTAAATTTCCTTAATTTACAGGATAAAACAAGTCACTGATAGACGGCTGTATCAATAATCCACGTTTAACTCTGAGGTTGATCTGCTTCATCCAAATATGGAAAACAGCAAGTCCTTACATGGCTCTATGCGCCATATCTCCATAAATACAAAATATATAACCAATATTCTCCACAAATAAAGTAGACTCTGGTTACAAATAATACTGACTTTGTACAGGGAGTTACATATATATATATATAACTGCATGGCACCGCATATACAGAAAATACATTCCTACACTCGGTAGTGCATGTGAGAGAAGAATCACAAACATGTTGAGCTTATAATTTATTTTTTGCTGCAGAACCTCTTTTAACTGGAGCAGGAGCATTTGCAGTCCGTTATGACCGGGTACTGCACCGGTATCCACGCGCATTTGAGTCCCCCTTTCCTCTGCACGCACCTCCACCTCAGCACCGTCAGGTGGGTCGAGTTCGCGGGTTTACACACCATCCCCTCCGGCACCGAACACGACCTTTTGCTGAGGCAGCTGCCCACCCGCACGAAGCGCGGCCAGAACCTGTTCCCCAGGTCGGTCCAGGTGTACCCCACCGGACAGAATGAGTATGCCCACAGCCACTGCTGCAGCCGCCGCTTCAGTTTCTTACTGGGCTTGTGTTTCTTGCCGAACTGGATGTCGAAATCCATCGCTCTAATCTCCTTCGGCAGTACTCCGCCGGGCTTTTGGATCTCAAAGTCATCGAGCTCATCGTTCCCCGTGTATTTGTCCTCCTTGGGGGGTAAAACGGACAAAAAGCGGCTGTCAAAGTCTCCCAGGAGGCTCTTCAGCTCGGTCTCGTTAAGGTCCCTCTCTTTGGGGTCGAAGATGGGATCTGGGTCCTCTATTAATTCCACAAGCGGCAGACTGTCGCTCGGGATGGGGCGGAGAAGGTAGTAGTGCTGACAAACCCCCCTGTCCACGAGAAGTCCTATAGACAGCACCAGAAGATACATGGCTACACACTGCTGAGACTGATCCATGGCAGACGGTCCAGCGGGGAGTTCAGTGCGCACAGGGAGCTGCTACTTTATTGTGCGCAATTACGCGTGAGCCGTATCCAAACCAGCGTCTTGAGTCCTTTAAACTTCACAGACTCCCATGATGAAAATCCGTGACAGAAGTAAATACAGCAGCAGCATCAGAGGAAACTGTTTTTAAAGATGAACTGTGTGACAGAGCTCAGAGGTCTCTTCGGGCTCGGCATGATGCCCGCGTTGTCCCCGCTGCAGAAAAGCGCTGAGCGTTATATCCTCTGCACGGACCGTGATGTAATTCGTGTGCCCCTCTTTGAATGTGGGTTTGTTGTCTAGGAGGAGATCCCCAATACCTCCTTCTTCCATCTCACTGGTGGGGGGGGGGGGGGGGGGGGGGCGGCTGAGTCTGGGAGGCGGGGGGATGCGGGGAGAGGAGACGCCCCCTGTCGGTTTTCCAGACTTCCTTAAATCAGTCTCGCAGTAGGAATGACTGGTGAAGTCGTTCATTCTTCAGGGGTGTTGGTCATCTGATGAAGCCTTCTGCTGGGAGTCTTCAGAACACCCAAAAGCTCTTGTAAAAATAGTCACTAGGAAATTTACATTTACTGAAGAACTTTTATTCCATATGAGTGTGTGCCTGTATACATATATATAAATAATACTCCTCCACTAGATTTATTAAAGATCTATGATTACTTTGCATATTACGATTTTACAAAATATATTATCTCATAAAATATAATTTATTGCTTTTAGTTAAATTCTCTCTCAACTGCCTGCAACATTCAAATGCTGCTTAATGCACCAGTAATGATAAGTTAAATACAATAATACAGTACCACTGAGAGTGGCCATGAGTACTTTTACTTTCAATACTTGATGCACATTTTAAGGACATTTGCTTTGAATGCAGAGGTCTTATTTGAAATGGATTGTTTTAACATTGGGATTAATAGTTAACTGAAGTAAATGATGTGAATATTTTTTTCACCACTGTTAAAACCATTATGTAATTATGGGAAGCACACTTCATTTGGTTCAGATACAGTCTTTGAGGATTTCACAGATTCTGCCTCAGCCCAGATGTATCTGAACTTACTTCTGTATCTGGGGAAAATCTCTGGTCATTTATAGTCTGACTTAACTTTGACAGATTAAATCAAAGGCACAGATCAGTGGCTTTATGCCTACTTGATGTGATTTTAATGTGTAGTGCCATCTTGTAAATAAAGAACAAAATCTGCACATTATCACAAAAAGCACTTTCTAGATTTGAACATGCATGCACACTGTGGCCCATGTCCGTCTGAATAAAACATTGCTGCAAAGTGCATAAAATTTGCAGTTAGAATTCGACAATATTTCTCAGTCAGGGTTGTGTCTGTTGATGTTTATCTTCCAAATAAAGCACAACCCACAGAAATATCTCACCTTAACCGTATAATTTACCCACAGATCTAATACTTTCATTTGATGGACTGTGTGACAGTCTTTGGTTTGAATATTTTACACACAGTAAGCGTCATAAAGCTTCAGTGTGGGGCAGGAATAAACCTCTGCAGAATATACATGATACTGTCGGACAGTGTGGAATAAGATGAAACTAAAGGAAAAAAACGATATGTTAATGGTGAGATAAAGTGAATTTATTTCTAATTTGTTCATTTTTTCTGATAGTGGAGCTGTCCACGTTTTTGTCTTTACTAAAGATGACACAAAGCATATCAGCAACATAAGCAAAATCTATCACTTGTTTGAAGAAAAGTACAATCTGGATATGAAATGGGAAAGATGAAATGGCCTGTTAAGTGCACTTTTTGCAGTGTATTTACTGCTCGTGTCCAGCTCAAGTGGGACAATATTTCTGCCTGTAACGGTGCCACAGCAAGCCTCTCAATAAAGCCGGCCAAATTAGCTCCCAAATAAACAACGCTCACTAAGCAGCAGCCATGGAAAGTATCACAATTTGCAAACCTGTCTAAACCCGTGCTCAGAGAATCATTCTTTGAAAAATAATTTAGTGGAAGAACTTAGCCAGCTGCTACATCAGCCATAAACCATCCGCTTTAGATAAATGCATCTCTGTTTCATTTTGAATGAGCTAATTCACACAAGCACTTGAGCACACGACTCATTTAGTTTACGGTCGAATGATGGTGCAAAGTCTGGAAAATGTCACCCTTATATTTTTCATCTGACCAGCACGTATCATAAACTATCGCTCCTTGACAGATAGGCTCAATCCAGCGCATTCACATGTAAGACGGTGCAGTTAACGATATATACTTACAGCCACATACAAACCTAATGTATGTGGCCGTTAAATCCTCTAAAATTCACTGATTTTTAAGAGGTAATGCAGATAAAGATTAAGACCAATCTCTTATTTTGTCTGTGACAACTAGCTGAATTCACATGCAGTACTTAATCACACACTTGAGGAAGTTTCAAAATGAAATTGGCATGGCTTTTCCTCTTCAGAAATCATATTTCACACACTGGAATATTTCATTTCTAATGTGGCTGCATGGGTGAAGTCCAAATATGGTTCTCATTAAGTGTCATCAGGATTGCCAGGCTCATTTAACGCTGAGTTGTTTTTGTTTCTTCTAATCCCTTCCTACTGTTTTACCACAGGAACATTTTGATAGTGAAATATTGCTACTTAAAAAGACAGGCTACTTGAGACAGACGCCTGTTTAATTGAGGAGGTTTTTTTTTTTTCATTCTTAAGTTATCCAAACACAATTCCCTTTGGCTAATAATCTGGCCCCTGTAATGACCTTTTTTGTGCGGGGTCTGGTTTTTGAAGACTTTAAAACCTGCGCTTAAGGATATGCATTCAAAATGAATCTCCCTGTTTGAGCTGTGCACAGGACATTGTGGCCTTCCCTGCTGATTTCTCATTTAGTGAGGAAAAGCAGACTTCTCTCTTGGCAGACACCTTCGGTGCTCGTACCAAGAAAAGGCACGCTCAGGTAGAAACACACACAGCAGAAAGCACTGATAGCTTTCATCCACACCAAGACCTGAGATATTTAGAAAATCTCTTTTGGTCGTGATTTTTTAAAACTATGTCATCCAAACAGACCTCTGAGGCTTGATGTCCCCTCTGCAGTGGCTGTGTGCAGGAGGTTATCAATGACATAAAGCAGCCACAGTGTCATTCAGAAAACACAAAGCACCTTTCACCATGCTTTATCTCCATCAGTAAGTTGTTTCTCACCTCGTGCTAATTGAGGCCACGCTGCCAAGCTGAATACACACAGACGTGAAGTGGGTGCTATTCTGTTTACTCTGGCACTTGGGAGGTGTGCAATTTGCTAGTTTGTTTAGCACTTTTTTCCATTCCTCTGCAATCCAAGAGCACACAATCACAATAATCACTCCTGCTGTGAGCTTAATTAAAATTAATTGCTACTTCTGACCACTGACCATGAGTCGGATGGCAGATTTGCATTCTTGCAAGTCACACTATGCCTGTCCTGTTTGAGACTGTAAGGACCTATTGTCAATACTGTTAATAGTCTCAGTCTTGCATCAACCTGAAACACGAAAATCAAACTGGCTTCAGTTTAACAACTGATGATCTGAAGACTTCTATGTGTGTAAAGTATTTCAGCTCATAAAAATATACTTTAAAAGTTCATTCAAATGAAACCTTTATGTTAAATCCACACAGAGTCATGTCCAGGTTGTAGACAACACTCATAAATATCTGTGGCTTTTAACAAGGACTATTATTAGTACATTAAGCTAATTTTTCCCACAGGTTGCAGAGTTGATTCTCAAAGCACCCAAATCCCCGTCTGAGTGTATGTTCCTTCCACTCCTCCATAAACTTTAACAGACAGAACCTCTGCATCCAAACAAAGTCATTAAACCAAAACTCAGAACAATCAGTCAGTCAACCAATGAGTTTATCAGCATCTTATATATTAAAACAGAAGAAACAAGTGTGATGGTGCTCTTCTCTTCTGTTGGTTTAGAGATTCTTCAGGAGAAGCTGGAGGAAAAATTAATCTAACACTTCTTACTTAAGTCCTGGAGTGATCACATCATCCAAAACTCAACTGTTACACAATGTAAAGTTAAAGTACTGAAACTGGTCAACTGGTGGCACTGTAACAAGTATTTTTATGTTTTGGCTCATCACTCCTGAACTATGAACTATTCTTTTAACTTTTTCCCCCTCAGAGCCTTTGGCTTATTGTGCGAACCAATTTTCCTTTCTGCTAGAATAATTTTTCCAGTATTTTGAATTTTATTGAAAAAACATTTTGTCAAGGTCGATCTGAATTAAATTTTACACACAGTATATAAACTTCCTAGATTACAACTAATGCCAAAAATTTTGATCACCCACATTATTTGACTGTGATGAAAAAACACAATAGAGACAAACAGGAAGCGAGGCCTATGGCCACGTTCAGGACAAGATTAGCTCAACTTTTACCAGAAAGCAACATGCTGTCATCTGGCAGGGCATTGCATTGGCCAATCAAATACATGCCAGAGCAAATTCACGGGGTGTAATGTGAACATTAAATTTCCACTCTTTACCTGGTGTTTGCCACCTTTCACAGTTTTAAAATCTTGTCTAAAATCTAGGTTTTTCTGTCTGACAAGCTTTCATTGTCTTATCAGTTTCTGAGATAATACAACCCCACCAACACAACCATTTCAATTTTTTAAACACAGGGCTGTTTTTGGTGTGAATGTTCAGTAATGTATGAAACAGGCAGCAACTCAACAGCAGCTGTGGTCTCTAGGATTGTGCAGATGAATGATGATCTCAGTGATTGACAATCATCAGAGCAATCGCCTATAGTTTATGTCTTTGCCAGTGGCAAGACCATATTTGGCTTCTTTTCCCATTAATGTATAAACTTTAAATTAATAATAAATGTAATTTTCCCTGCCATAGATTCATGTTGACATTCCTTGAATATTGTGTTTATGTTGTGTGTAGATACCGGACCGTGAGTAAACAGAACGGAGAAGATTGATAGACAGATACAACACAACACTTAGGTCGGTTTCTTTGTCCGTTAGTTTTGGCCCTAACCTGGAAGTGAAGGGACAGTCAACGCCTGTCATCCCCCCACAACCATATCAGTTGTTGGAAATTTGGATAAAATCGCACAACCCTGGTAGTTTCTCCCGCAAAGTTTCCTACATGGCAACAAACTTTCTACAGCCCATATCAACTCTTATAGAGGCAAGAATCTAATCTTAAACGTTAACTTACTAATGATTCAGTTGAATAATTGAGATCAGCACTGGATCCCCGCAAGGCTGCGTTCTTTCTCCTCTGCTCTTCTCCCTGTACACCAACACCTGCACCTCCAGCCATCAGTCTGTCAAGCTCCTGAAGTTTGCAGACGACACCACTCTCATTGGACTCATCTCTGATGGCGATGAGTCTGCCTACAGGTGGGAGACTGAGCGTCTGGTGACCTGGTGCAGGCAGAACAACCTAGAGCTAAACGCTCTGAAGACAGTGGAAATGATAGTGGACTTCAGGAAGAGCCCAGCCCCACCCACCCCCATCTCCCTGTGTGACTCCCCCGTGGCTACCGTGGAGCATTTTCGCTTCTTGGGAACCACCATCACACAGGATCTCAAATGGGAGCTAAACATCAGCTCCCTCATCAAAAAAGCTCAGCAGAGGATGTATTTCCTGAGGCAATTGAAGAAGTTCAACCTGCCAAGGACTATGATGGTGAACTTCTACACCTCCATCATTGAGTCCATCCTCACCTCCTCCATCACCATCTGGTACGCTGCTGCCACGGAGAGGGACAATAACAGACTGCAGCGTATCATCCACTCTGCTGAGAAGGTGATTGGCTGCAATCTTCCGTCCCTCCAGGACCTGTACGCCTCAAGGACTCTGAGGCGTGCAGGGAAGATTGTAGCTGACTCCTCCCACCCTGGACACAAACTCTTTGAGACACTCCCCTCTGGCAGGAGGCTGCGGTCCTTCAGGACCAAAACCTCTCGCCACAAAAATAGCTTCTTCCCATCTGCTATTAGCCTCATCAACAAGGCTAGAGAGCCCCACTGTTGCTGATCAATTGCACCAATCACCAGAAAAAATTCCTTGTATGTGAAAACATACTTGGCAATAAAACTGATTCTGATTCTGATTCTGATTCTGATTCTGATTCTGATTCTGATTTAAAACTTTGAATTGCAGTCTTCATTTAGGGAACAGTTATGGTTCTGGGATTATCAACACCAAACTGTAAATTTATGTCACGTTGGCATCGTTTCAACTATAACTTCGAGCAGCAGAGTGGGGAGAATCATTCCCCTCAGTCTCTAACTAATTTCAAGTTGGAAATATTCCTAATACTGACACTAATACTGACAATATCTCTCACTTGGTGAAAAGACCTATGCACATGTCAACAAATGGTTGGCAGATTAGCTGCTAATGCATCATCTCTGACGGATACAAAATAAAATCCAATATCAACACTAATACAATCAATTCAACTGATTTCAAAGGAGCTATACACTGATGGTTTGTATTTGGTTTCACTTGGTAACAAACTAAAAGTTCAACATCAGGGCTAACCACTTTCAAATAACACACAAACACTTAAAGTCTGAATAAAGACATCATTATTGCTATCTAGCTTTAACTGTGATGCACAAATGCACAAACAGAAAATGAGGTATTTTTCTTTAACAGTAAATCTCCATTATCACAGCTGGAGACAATTCTCATGGCAATAGCTGAGGCCACATTTCATCTTCAACTTTTTTCAAAAAAGAGTTTATTGTCACTGTCAAAGTGTTTTCCCCTTGATGCGAACCCCATTGATGGCTACTTGCTGGTATTTATAATATCAAATGTGGCTGAAACAATTCCTCGAGAAATTCAATTAACTCGATTAGTAAAAGTCATCCAGGCAAATTCTTTGCATCAAACCTTCATTTGATCCATATGACAGCTCAGTGGTCACCATTAGAGATGAAACAGTTTCTGGTTTTATGCTAAATCACAGTTAAAATGCCTGATAGTCAGTGTTGGCTCTGTACTGCATCAACCAGCAACAGCCTCCCAGACACATGTGCAGCAAGCAACATGGTTTGTTTTGTGTCAGTCAAACATGGCGGGAGGCAGTGACAGAGTTCCTCCAGAGATTTTTAGCCTAATACCTTTTTACACCAAAGTTAGATTCTGATTAATTGATGGAATAATCAGTAGAATACTCAATTACTAAAATAATCGATAGCTGCAGCCCCAGTATCAACTACAGTCAGCTATACTTTATCAGGATTCTCATGAGTTTGTATTGGTCAAACCCTGATAAAGACTAATATCCAGAACGATGCCGGCACATGCACCCACTCTTACTTTGCCATGTTGGCCAGAGAGAGAGTGTGTCCAAGTCAGCAGTTTTAGGTCAGCCTTTATTTTACTGGAATCAAAGCAAATACTTGCACTCTTGATGGATGATTCAGCACTCCATCAACCCGCCATGTGATATAAATGAAGCCTGACGAGCAGCACAGTCACACAGCAGGCGTCCTCTGCAGCCAAGCAAGGCATTTAGCGCATTTCAACATTTTGCAGAAGCTGAGGCGTTGATCCCCACATGGAGATCTGGCTGGATTTCTACAGATCATCAGAAAGCCAAAGCTGCAGCCGTGCCAGATGCTCCTGTGAATGAGCGAACAGGCCAGGAGTGAGAGCGTAGTGGTGGGTGGTGGTGGTGGTGGGGGATGACGGGAGGTCGCGGTGTCTGTAGCCCCTACAACACAGACGGCTGTTTGTGCCATGCAGCACCCCCACCGACCCCACCTTGGTCTCAAACTCTCAGCTCCTAATTCACACTTCATAAATCAAGATGGCCTGTCCTCATGTGAATTCATCTCTCTCTGTGCTGGATAATAGTGGCACTATTGTTCCACCACGAGGATTCATTTCAGAGACATAAACTATCCTGGAGGCCGATGTATAGCCTTGATAGGTCTAGCAGCTCCTGGATGTCCATGCAGAGACGTCAAGGACTGAAATTGCAGTCCTCCGTGTCAGGCCATGTCTGGTTGGTTATATTTTCAACTCCTCTGGCAGCTAGAATAGTTCCAAAAATAAGAACACTAATTGGCCAGTGTTTATTTCTGTATGGGAGAAATACTCTAAGTGTTTTTAGCAGGTTGTTTGTGGCACGATGGTTTAACAGTCAGGGCTCTCTGGGAGGTACGGCTGAGTCCACTGCATGGAAAAAGAGCCGACTCTCCCCTTTTTTTAATAAATAAGGTCTTTTATACGAAAATTGGTAATACAGTATAGTTGTGTGTGAGGCTGGCAAGGCAGCGCGTGACATCATGAGTGTTGACTCATGAGCAGATGAGTGATGCACACTGAGCTTTTTGCCTCTCAAACTCATGTTTAGTGCCACAGAAAAGTAGTAAAGCCTCTCTCTCCTTCTGTCTGTCTCTCTGTCTCTCGCTCCACAGTTTGGAGTTGGGGTGGGGGTGGGGGGGTGTCTGGTAATGAAGCAAGTGTTTCTATGCGTTGTGAGGGGGCTGTCAGCCCTACACACAGCAGACCTCTGTCACCTGTTGCCACCAGCGGGAGTCTCGGGCGACAGGCGTGGAGCCAAGCGTGGCAGCCAGTAGCAGGGCCCTGGCTCCACCTATAGACAGCTCAACAGGGTGATTTACTCTGCCTCCACGCAGAGGTGTCTACGGACACTCGTAGCAGCAGCGGCATACAGCCAGGCTGATGTCTGAGTTTTTACACCCCATCGTCTAATGTAGACATGAAACACACTGCAGTTCTCACATTTGGATTATTTGGCATAGTGAAAAAAATCAAATGGACGGCTCAGCTAATTGGTTCTTTCTTCACTGAATTAGTGGAGGATAAGAACCTTTGCAGGCAGCCTCGAAGTAGACACACTAAAGAGAGCCAGTTAGGGTTCAGTGTACTTCAAACAAACTAGTGTGTACGGCTGAACATCTGACCACATCTAAAGGAAAATATATTTATATCTATATCGAACAGCCACAACTGAAGCTGAGGTAAGAAGCCTCCTGGCTACATCCCACTGCCTCCACGACCTCTCTTCAAGAACTCTGCGTCTTTTGCATTCCAACAGTGCGTGGCTTCTCTACTCAAAGGCATTCATGGTCATGAAAGGTGTCGTAAGCAGCTCAGTGAAGAACGATAAAAGTGCTTGAAACAAGGCCAGCAACATTGTTAGACATTGATATTTGGTTGAATGTGGATTATAACGTTGGGTGACCAAATGCAACGTCTAATGCCAACATCAATTTCACGTAGAATACTGAGAACAGCTGATGCTGATATTGTGTTGTTAAGTAACCAAAATGCAACGTCTTCCAAACGTCTCATGGCAATGCCATCTTGACATAGGAAACCTGTGGAACACAATTTGCACAAACACAGACATTCTAGTCATGAAGTATGGTGACCAAAATGTCTGCTAAATGTCACAATGTCAGTTAGCAAACGTTAGAGTCCAATGTCTTTCAGACATTACATTGATGTCTAGTGCCAGCTGGGTAGTGTCAGGGGAGGAGGTTTCAGATGCTTTCTGAAGACCCAACAAGAACTGGGTGTGAAGCGAAATAATATCAGTACATTGCTTTTTGTCATGCAGCTGCATGATGGTGTTGTTGCTTTAGATGTGAACGACAACAAAGGAGAAAGCATTCAAGTTTATGCATTGCAATGCAGCCGATGGCAAGAACAGTAGAAGAGAATGTCTTCACAGTGACTGCAGCTTTGAGTGACTTTCCACATGGTTAACAACATGATCATTGTCTGTTTACATAGACATCAACTGGAAAAAAACTTTGCAGATGCAACATAGGATTTTGTTATGAACATATATAACACAATGGCTTAAGCATAAAAATAGCTATGGTCTAAATGTGTATACCTAACTTTTTGTGTTCTTCCTAAACAATTCCACACTAGAAACACAAGTGACAGACACACAGTGCCCACAAGAGGCAGCTACTCTGGTATATTGATACACAAAAACAGGTCAATGTTTTTCAGGTGAGCTGGCTAGCTTTCTATGAAAAAGGAAACACTGCAGCACAAGATGAGACAGAAAAATGAAGACTGACAGCAGGAGGAATGGGACTTGAGTTGGGATGGGGGGGTTTGGGCCTGGCTAGCCACTGCAGCAGGAGTCAGTGCTGCAGTGGAAAGGGTTAACACGAGACAGTAAAGTGAATCCAGATGTGCTGTTATTATTAATATCTCTGGCTGATGAATGGGAAGGTAAAATTACAGGCGCCAGCCAGGGAGGCCCCGTGTGCTGCCCTGCCACCCAGGCGCTTCCCAGCTCACCTCCACCGCTGCGGCAGCAGCAAATCGGGGTGAGACTGTCAGTGAGCCTCCACGTGGCTTCAGAGTGTCAAACAACCAGCAGGCAAAGCAGGCAATTAGACAGACAGGCAGTCACTTTCACCGGCCTGCAGTCCAACAGTGGCCAGAGCAATGGGTGACAGACACATGACTTCATACCTCACTTTCATCTCAGCCACTGCTCCGTGTCAAGTTAAAAATGAAGGCATGATTCCATACTAGCGTCCAACCAAAAAAGGCTTTCTGAAGGACAATCACTGTGACAATTTAGTGACATTTTTGGAGTGAAGCTTAGTCACTCAGCCACTTTCAAGCCACATTAAAAGAATATTCCGCATATCCACCAGAAACAGGATTAAGACACACTAAAAGATTAATCAATAAGAATTTCAGTATCGAAAACTGTCATTGGCTGCAGCCTCAGATGGAACAAATTGTAAAAGTTAGGGACTGAATTAACTATTAAAAAAATTATCAGGTTATATGGAGTAAATTAATGAGAAATTCATCAAAAAGGCCTCATGTAGCAGGTCTGTGTGAGGACAAACTCAACATGTTTGTTTAACTGAACTGAACTGTCAGGCAGCTCTGTGGGCTTGATAGGAAGGACCCTATAATCACTTTATTGTCTCTATAAGCTCCTCACACTTCCTCCAATTCACACCCCAGTCAGCCTCTTGTGTTGGTTCAACATGTGACTGTGTTGTTGCTGTGAACTCAAACAGACATGGAGACAGATGGGATTTCACACCATTTCTGGGAGACAGATTTTTTTTTTTTCCTCTCTTTTCCCCTTTTTTCTGAGTCCTGTTATTTAACAGAAGCTCTGCTGGTTACAATTAAGAGTTTCTCAAATATTTTTAAAAACTCCCTAACACTGATGATTTAGTTCCGTTTACCCAAATGTTTATGTTCAGACTAGTTAACTCTTCTCTTTTAGGCTGACACATGTTTGTGAACAGTAAATCATCCTAAATGCTTCATCTGCACAGAAGGAGGACAGAGAAGATTTAACCAGTTTGTCATTACATGTCTGTGTATACAGCCATCTCCTTTCAGGTGAGAGATTTTATTCCATTGTCATTGCAATTCCAACACTGAATTTCAATAGCAAAGATACTGTGAGGTATTTCTGAAAACTTCCTCATCTCACACTGGGACATTTTTAAGCCCTTTTTCTTTTCATTTGACGTTTTTAGCTTCACTAAGTTGCCGCTTTCCATCCATAAAACTGAGCTTTTCAAGTATGCTCTCTCCAGTGGATGGATTTGAAAACGAGTCGGATTCCCATGTGGACAGGAAAAAAAATTTACTGGATGAACTGACTGGATTAACTTGCTGTCTTACTTAACAGCTACCGTTTATGACCTATAATCAAATCAAATTTACACTCATGCAACAGACTGATGATAATACAATATAAAAATGTGGACACTTGTACTGTTTGTTCAGCTATAAGGAAAATATAATGATCACAAAGAGTCAGTGGTGAGAGACTTTTACCCCACAGAAATCAAACAGTCAATTAATTTAACACCACTCCTCACCAGATGATGTCGGTTCATCCATGTTCGGGGCCGTGACAGGGTGGTGCTTTTCCCTGCATGCAAAGGCCTGGAAAGGTCTGTCACGAGATGATGGTGGTGGTATCAACTGAAAGAAAAAAAAAAGAGTAAGATGAAGAAACAGTCTATAGTCAAACAGTCTATGGTTATATTCATTGGCAAAGCTGGAAGCAGTCAGATGTTCTTGAAGCCTCGAAGAGAGTTACAGGAAGAGGGTCAGTGTAGACGGACGGGTGTACACTTAAGACTGGAGTTGGTGTTTTGTCTCCTTCCAACAGTCAACACTGGTTTCTTTAATCCACGGGACTGGATCTTTCTCCAAATTTAGCCATACAGCTGTAGTTGCTTAAACCTAAACATAACAAGACCTTAATCACACAGGTTTTTGAAAAGCACAGACAAACAAGTCACTTTGTCATTTAGATGTGAGGATTTATTGCAAAACGTCAGTGTGGACAAAAACCCAATTTCACCCAAACAGTGTTTTCAAACTATTCTACGTTATGGTTGATATGTGCATCTAACTCTGCAGTGCAGACAACTGCAGCAAAAACACATCAAAAACCTCAAGAAAAGTGTCAACCGTCCCCGACTCAAAAATTATAAACACATTTTGTGCATTTGATCTTTGTCTCTGCAAAACCCGGCCACTTTAACTTGTCTTACTGCCCTTAGCTGAGATGTCTTCATGAGCCCTGGGCCTTTGGCAGGTTGAGTTTAATGAGTTCAGGTAAGGGACTCTTGATAGCTGTATGTCAAAATGTCTAATAAGTGAATCAAAGCAGACCTTGAGCTGTGATCATGTGTTTTGTCAAAATCATCACAGGCAATGAATGCAGCTGCTTATTAACTGGCACCATATAATTCTGATAGTGTCCAAAATTTCAGGTTACATTCAGTGTCTCTGAAGTGCTTCGACTCGCCTGCTGCAAAACTTAAATATAAATATGCAAAACATCAGTGTATTGTTGAAAAAACTGTTTACAAGAGCAGCAGATGAGGAAGAAAGTCTTGAAGAGGAGAAGGTTCCTGGCTGTGGAAGATGAAGCAGAAGCAGGAGACAGAGGGGAGCGTGTGGTAGAGGGTGGTGGGAACTAAGAAACAAGCGTAAATCCAGTAGGGGAGATGGAGCCTGGCTGGCCACAGGGGCTGTTGTTTTAACCGTCAGACGCACGACTGCAGGGAGGGGGTGGTGCAGTGGTTGTAGGTGGGATTTGAAGGGGAAAGAGGGGGGTGGTGTCCCTCTCGGGTTGCTGCTGTCCCCAAGCAGTCCTGTGGGAGCTGCTCTAGTCAGCCTCTCTGTCGCTGTCTGCCCACCACCACCACCACCACCACCGCCCGGCATGGGGCCCCCACCATTCCTCCACATGACAGCTCAGAAGACAACCTCACGCTGGCTTTACTCACCCTCCTTTGTGCATTTTCAACACAGGGATACCAGACAAATTATGCTTAATGACCGGCGGTGGTTGCCAGAGGAATGGCTGCTTTGTTGCCAGTGCCAGTGTAAATGTTAGGGTCCAACCTTATACAGTCACCCTGAGTCCTACTGAGCAGATGCCCTTTCTGTTGCTGGAGTAAACAGGCTGGACCAGGTCTGGGTCTTCAGGCTACATGCTGAAGCTTAGTAGATTTCCAAATGGGCTGTTTCCCAATGATGCTAACCAAAGTCTCTCAGGTGTAATCAGCAGCTGCTGGATGTTCCCAGAGCCTGGCTTAATTTGTCCAGTCAAGATGGTGGTTGATGGCTGATGAGAAACTGTTTGGGGTATAGTGTTGTGTAGAACAACACAGAGCAGGCAGACCAAGTTTGCTGTGCTTGCGTGTACCTTAATTTTAAATACACTGGAAAGAGATTAAAAAGGGATCAGTCCAAATGTTGTCTGAAATTTATATTTTACAAGTGTGAGTTATCACTTTTATATACTTATACTTTTATATATGATATCTTCATAGTTACCCATAAAAAAACCCTGAGGAACAACGACAGCATTCAGCAGGTATCATGTGTATCTACATCCCAATACATCTTATTCCTCTGAGTTACAGAGCTCCATTATTGTCCAGGATCTATCAAAAACACATCACTGTTGCACTGAGTGACATGTTCCTTGTAGTTTATTTTGTCTCAATCCCAAACACGCCGTCCTGCTTAACCACACACTCGCTAGAGGATCAAATGTGGATTAACCCACTACTAAAAATAGTCCCCAACAAATACAGTACTTCCTCGTGTTTGAGTAATGTTTGCGTAAAACTACAGAGCCCAGTGATCAGACAATTAGCAAATTTCAGAGCAAACTTTTTTACAAAGCAAAACTATATACATTTGTGAGCTGATAGATGAACTAATAATGCCAATTCACTCTTTTGGGAATTAGACATCCAGCATCTGCTCAGAGATATGCATTTCCAGAAATTAGATGAAACAGATTCAAATTTTAATTCTTCTTTGTGAAAGAACGAAAAACTGAAAGCATACAACCACATAGCCCAACAAGTTATTTTGTTCTTATTTGCTGCAGTTTTTAATCACATGGATGGCTTACTGTATTTTGCATTGTATGACCTTACTGCACATTGTTCATTGTGTTTTTATTGGTTTTACATGCTGCCAAAAGAATTTCTTTGGGACAATAAAAATCTGAAATGAACTGCTTTGATGATGAATATAATTCTGCACTAGTTCATTTCTACACTTACTGTTGTTCTCTAAACTGCAGAGCAAGTTACAAAAAAAAAAAAAGTACAGCAGAGTCTTCAGAGTTAACAATGTTCCACGCTCTGATTTATCTGCAGTGGAGTTAAATTACAAAGCGACTTTCAAAACAGGAAAATGTTAATTGATTTCTAATCAATGTAACTGAGCTGTGTGGGTAAGGCAAATACTATGAGCTAGGATTTCGACTAATTTCACAAGTCTGAAAAATGAGGAGTGGCAGAGAGAGGAGACTTTTTAAAAAGCTGGAGTCAGTCTGATTGCTCCCCAGGGAGACATTTCCACCCAAGTGTCCCACAAATGACATGTTTGTATGTAACGTAATACGCTTTCTTTAAGAGGTGACGCTTTAGTGGGAGACACATTCTTCCCAAGGGCCCTGCAGACAAACATTGAAAATGTGTTGCTTGCTCTCCCCCATCTTTCTTTTGTCAGACATAAAACTGCTAGAGAGAGATCATACCTGCTCAGGTGCCTAATTAAGTTTGATTTATACGCCCTGCTGATTTACAGAATTCCTGGATCGCCTGCAGGAGCATAAAGAAGTCACTTCACTTTACATTTATTCGAACATGCTGCATGTGCAATGTGAAGAAGCGAAGTAACTATTTTCAAAGTGGAATTTAATCCGATTTTTTTAGAGGGATTCTTGTGGGCAAATTTATTGGACTATGAAATCACACATCTGTGTTGCACACAAGCAAATTAATGGGTAATTTGTACCAATGAGATCTGTTTTAGTTTAAATTAGACCATCACATAAACACAGAAACAAAAGACATTTTCCACTGCTTCAGGCTGTGTGCTGTTTGTTTTCTGAAGCATTTTTCTCACGCAGAATGCAATGTAAAGATGTCCACAGAGCTTCACAGCAGACACCAGTTACATTTGTGTATTTGAAAGAAAAAAAAACATTGGAGTATTTAGATCACAGCCATGTAAAGTTTTGGGACTAATAAGGGTCTTTTACTGTTAAGGTCACGGATGCAGACAGATCAGATGGAGCTTCTCTTGTCAACTTATCATTTTCCAAAACCTTACGCGTGAAATCCTGACAAAAATGACAGGAAAGCCTTCCAGGCACACAAGCAGGGAAGAGTAGTTTGCTACAAAGGTTTTAATTTCAGACGCCCAACTAGACAAACAGTTGATAAGATCTAGTCTGGTGTTTGTTGTCGTCTGTTACTTTATTGTTAAACTGTACAGTCGTCTTTCCCACTCCTACACAGGGAGGAGAAACAATGTTTGTTCTGGTAAATTAAAGTGAATCGTATTTTGAATTCCACATCATGGACCACTACTTGCTTACTGTGAATTGTACCTTGGCATGGGAAAGAGAAAACCCTGAACTGCTGTTTAGTGGCAGCATCACTTATACCTGACCATATCAAGATATAACATGTTGGTTATTGCCCAAGCCTCCCATAGTTACAATCTTTTCAGTTGTGAATTCCTTCTTTTAGTTACTATGCCTACACCTCGGATTAGCAAGACAATGAAAATACTAAAAAGTCCTACAAAGACAAACTTTGGAAGATACCCGTGTGATTCATCTAATTCAGACTCCAGACTTCATTTTCCACAGAAACAGGATGGTGGATTTTGTCCACATCAGTTGCATGAAAATTGTTCAGGAATAGGATCGCTCTGGAGGAATGACAAAAAACTCTTTCAATGAGCATATGGATATTTAAGTATTGTTTTAAGACAGATTTTTAAGTCCAATGAGCATGTTGAACTCTCTGCTACTCCTAAATTTCATATTCAAATATTTTCCCAGGCCCTGTTGAATGATTCAATTAATTATGGTTGCTGTTTATGGATTTTTTTGGTCTATAAAACACCCAAATTTCGCCAGCTCTCAAGATGATGTATTTGAATTTCTTAAACACAATTTAATTTAACTGTGTGCACTCAATGCACAATGAAATAAAACAAAGAAAAGCAGCAAATCTTCACAATTGAGCTGCTGGAAACCCTGGACTAAACCATTAATCCCTTATCAAAAGTTTACAGATTAATATTCTGTCAAATAATCAATAAATAGTTTAAGCTCAAGAAAAATGCATGGATGTTGCAGAGTTCCCTGTGTCGTCACTGCCTCCCTAAAGCATTTCAGGTCTGCAGCAGATAGATGTTGTCTCTTTGAGGCAAATCTAGATTGATAGATGGTCTGTTGTGTTGTGACATGGCAATTTGGCATGGAATGGTGCACTGTCACCAAGGTCCAGTGATCAAAGGAGTCACAGGGGTCAGCAGGACAGTTCACAGTCTTCACACCCATACCAGCCCTCCTTCAGAATCACTGCATATTTCTCCATCTTATCCCCTGCAGTGTGAACTCAGGAGGTCTGACTTTTGGCTGCAGACAAACTTTTTCTGAAGCTGCTTATTCCGTTTCCAATTAGTGCTAAATGATAATTTCTGATGTGTTTGCACAGAACCTCTTTGAAATCATTTGTTAATTAAACAGCGGACTCCACAATGTCATCTTCTTTGGATTGTGTGTCGTAGGGATTGAGTTTGTGTAGGTGGTGCTTTTTTTTTGGCATGCATCGCTGCTCAGTTCAGAGTATTTTTCCCAGGAAGACCTACCTGACACCTGGTATTTACAACTGCAATAAAAACTTTAATGAACTGGATACTCATCAATTGCTATTGGTTGCTACTGTAGCGACAAAACAGATATTTGCCTATTTTAGTAGTAGTTAGTATTGCCTAGCTATGGATTATTCCCTTGATTTTCTGAGTTTTTAGTTTAGTACATGTCATTGACCTGGTGGAAGGAGTGAATCCAGTAGCTCTGTCAGACACAAGCTCTTTGGGGATCAAAGAAATTCTCAGCCAGCATGGGTGCTGTTTGACTGTGAAAACTCAACGTTGTGGCCCTGACTAGAAGGGATTCACTGTGAGACAGAGACACAGGGGATCAGTGGCCAGCCCAACTGAGGGCAGGGAGGGAGGAAGGAGGGGCGGGGGGGTTGAAAGCAAACAGCCTACTGCCAGTGTGATATATGTTTAAGCCCACTGGGTGCAGAGCAGAGACACCCAGCTTAAGATCTTTAACTCGTCTCAGAAACTCGGATGGTCGATCCCTGCCGACTCTGTGACCCAGGCTGGTGCTTTATTAAAGAAAAACAGAAGCTGTGCTTAAATGCCCTTATGAAGGCAAAGACCAAAGCATAGTCTCTGCTGAAAAAATTGGTTTAGTTACATCTAATAATCACTTTAAGGTGTAAATATAAGCATGTGCAACCTGTAACTGTACGCTTTAGACTGTGAATCAATAAAAGAAATATTACCAGGTACCTGCTATATTCTAGTACATTTCTCACCATCTTTGAAAGGGTTAAATTATGTAACTTCTGCTGAGGGCTTTTATTGCTAAAATGTTCCAGTAATAGGCCTACCTCTTAAAAAAGCTATTTCAGACAGAAAAAAGAAAGTGCTCAACAAGTTCAAAGGGTTAAAAGGGCATATTATTGAAATGTTGAAATTTTTGTGAATGTTGAATTTGTGGGCCTGCATTATGAACCATTTGGGATAGCAGTGGGTGATACAGCTAAAAACATCTATCTTGGTATATATAATTTCATATCACAATATCAGTATATACCATAATATATGCATGCATTTTGCATAATGCATTTTCCGGGGGGAGCAGATGCCTTTTTTTGCTAATGAAGTGAATTTAATACCTGACAAATCAAGACATGTTATCGGATGGATAAAACCCTACAAAACCCTACAAAAAAACCCTACAAAATCCAAAATTGGCCATGATAGTGATGCACAGATTGCAGGCCAATTCTTAATAATTAATTTTCTGATTAACAATGGTTGGGTTGTGGGTGGGTCAAATAATATATAATGTTTAAAATAATATATAATGTTTATGTTTATTAATATAATGTTTGATTAAATTAGAATAGGGCTGAACAATATGCAAGAAGAATCATATTGTGATTATTTTGGCAGACATTGCGATATGAATCATGATTTCAGTTGGAGTGGTCACTACTGCATTTTAATTTTCAATGAAAAAAAATATATAAAAATGATGATGTGAATTTTTGTTGGGTCCTGTACCAAACAAGGACGTTCCTTTACATCTGGAGAATTTGATTTGTAGACCAGGGCGTCTCTGTGGCATCACAAGCCTTCATTTATGGTTTGTTCTGACATATTTTAACTTTATTTAAAAATATTGCAGCTCTTGAGATTTGGATATTGCGATTAAATGTTCAGCTTTAATTTAAAATCAGCCTACTTCAGTGTAATACGTTACCATATCTTCACGCATAATATCCCACTGAGAAACAATGTTAAAGCGCGACTGGGTGAGGGTCTCTCTAAATTGTTCGGGTGGATGATTTATGCATACATGTGGATTCGGATGAGTAGCTTCACTAGCCACTGATGATTTGCAACAGTGGCCACAGTGGCCTTGTACACCCAGAAATATAAATAAGTCATAGCTACAAAGGGATCTTTTTCAGTATGTGTATAATTTGTGGGTTGGCATAATAAATGATGTACAATATTGTGTATATGTAGTTATATTTCATCTGGCTTTGAGCAAATGCTGAATAAAATACTTTTTTCAGGACAAAATATAGAGAGAGGTTTAGTAAAACAAAAAAAAAGAATGGCTATCGAGGTTTCATTAAATGTATAAGTCATGGGCCTGCATGACAAATCATTTAGGATATTGTGTATGCATAGTGATATTTAATCTGATTATATAAGCTTTTTATGGTTCCATAAGAGAAAATAATAAAAGGCTCATTTTGCTGTCAGGCAGGAAAAACATTTTGGACTATATTCCTCCAGAAATTTACTTCACAATAAGTTGATGTAATTTTAATGTTCTCTAGCTAATCAGGGAAAACTGATGCAGAAACTGGAGAGTTTAAATTGACTGGAACAATGATGCATCTTTATGATAAATACGACATGCATCCACCACCATCGGCTTCATCTGTTTTTGCATTTATCCCGTCACGGCTCTGCTCTGTCCAGCTGCTCCAACCAATTCTTAACAGTGCCGTGAAAATCCATCATACCGTCTATGAACATTTATTGCTCCAATTCAGCTTCCCAGACACTGAAGTATGAAAATAGTGGCTCTGAGACAAAGGCCTGGTACCTGACCCTGAAACTGACTCACTGTTACAATTTTCTTTTTTTTCCTTCCTTCTTTAAATGTCGGTTTGACGCCAACTGAGGTCTGCGAGTAAAGACGGGGGGACTGCTATTTGCCATGCTGCAACAATTAATTAGGAGTCAATTAAATTACCTGAGTGGTCCAGAGACAGTCAACCGAGAAGCTCCCACAAAGAAAGAAACCAAATCAGACCACCCAGATCCTTCATAGAGCAGCCCTGCTGTTTGTGTAAATTGCTTTCAAAATAATAGCAAATAAAAATCATATTGTGTCAAATAAGGCAAAGCGCACATGCAGCTAAAAGGGGCTTTTAGATAATTTCAGCAATCATTAGATCTGTTTTAGAGCATTGATAATGAACAAAATGTTTCAAAAACATCATATATTTGAGGCTTTGTAAAAACATCTATTCTTTTCCCTGTGGAGTTCTTTAAAAATAACAATGGCGGTGGCACTCAATCCTCCAGCCTTTGCAGAGTTTGCAGGAGAATGGCAGCTACGTAGACCAAGTTATGACAGTCACAGCTTGACGGGCAGTTGTTCGACATCCTGTGCCTCTACGTGGCTGATTTATTTAATATTGTAACCCATTTCACAGAAATCTCTACAGAAACAAACAGCCTGAGCTGGTGAGGACAGACAAGAAGATGTTGACGGTGAAAGCTGAGGAGTCTGTGGTCAGGTTTTTATTGTCTTTCTGATTCTGCTTGGCGGGGAGCCGGCTTCTGTAAAGCCTGATACGCCTTCTACTGTGTTTCCCGCAACCTGGCAAGGGAGATTCTATACTTAACATCAAGCTGTATGGGATTTTGAGGGTTGATGGCATTAACACAAATATCCTGTATAAGCTAAACAGAAAAAAAAAAAACTGTATATCTGTCAAAAATGGAGTTTCAGTCTTCTGAATGTCAATTGCTGTGGTTCAGTTCTTACACACAGAATGATGTACAACTGTAAGTGCTTTTCCAGTCGTAATAATTTTGTGAAAGTGTCTTTTTTTGTGCATCTTTATTTGGGTGTATGGAAGCGATCCTAGATTTCCCAGAGTGAATTGTGTCACAGATATAATTAGGAGGTTCTTATTTACTGTATCGTGTTTATGTGAAGACTGTGGGAGAAGTTTGATTCATATTGAGAAAGTCACTGAAGAGATGTTTTGTTGTGCTGTAGCCAGATGTTTAGAAGAAAAGAATCAGATTTCACATGACAATGATGACACATCTGCAAAGATACAAACTGTGGGTCAGATAAGGCAGAAATCATCTCTGCCTCTTACAGTAGATCAGTATTTACAGTATTTTTTTACTCATTCATCTGACAGCACTACAAGTGAGTTTGCCAATTCATATTTCACTCATAAAATAATTTGCTTGTCATGATGCTAGCTCCAACTTTCAACTACCCAGAGTAGAGTAGGTAATAGATGAATGAACTTCCCTCTGGACCAACTAAAAAGTTAAAAGGATAAACTTTTACATAACTAAAATTTTGACAGCAGAACATTTCTTAACATTGTGGTGTCATGACTTTCACTTAGGCGAAGGATGTAAATTCTTTTACTACTAAGTTTAACAGATGTGTAATATGGCAGCTTTAGAAAGAAAACCTCCCTGCCTTCCAATATGGAAAACTACGTTTTCCACAAAATTTTAGAAAAAGAAAATGAACCGAATTCAATCGTAACTAGATTGAAATCATCTGAAAATGCTGAAAAATCATCTAAGTGTGATCACTGTTAAATTTTGGAGGGTTATTTTAATATAAACTTCTGTGACAAATTTAAAAGGGATGATTTCCCTGCAATAGTGATGTGTATCTATGTCCATCTATTAAAGGACAGCAACACTAGTGAAGGAGATCGATGTAGCACCGGGGAGCTGACAGTGAATGATGTGCTGCCGGTCATTCAAACACTCTGAGATTGGCATCTCCAAAGGCTTTAGGAGCAGAAGAAACACACTGAGGTCAGACTAAACAAAGCCCTGTCCACCCCAACCTCTCTGGGGACTACAAAGGCCAAAGCTGCTCCTCTCAATCCACTTTGAATCCAGACCAGTGCTCAGAGCAGGCGGCAGGTAAACCACTTAAAGAGTTGAGCTGATATGGTAACGCAAATAATCAGTGTCATATATTCTCCGAGGCAATGATGAACACCCCGTCACTTCAAAGATGTACTTATCAGTCAGGTCAATGCTCAATTACAATCAAAGTATTACAGGCCATTATAGTAATGGAGGCATAAAAAAGATGGTGGGTTAGAATAACAAAAGGAAATGGACCAGATCGAAAAACACTGAATTAATTTTTGCTGGCCCAGAAGATCAACACATGAGGTGATTATCTTGCTGTTTCTTCTTTCTTGACTACGTCTTTAGAAAACAGACATTACTCAGTTAATTCCTTTTTGGATCACTGACAGACCATGAGAGGATTTTGAGAAGAAACATGGTCTCACTTACGTTTTGAATGATGTCCTCATTTACGGCTGAAACAGTCAGCTCATTAGTCAATAGAAATTTCATCACATTTCATCATTTCGTCAATTATTAAGCGAACATGGCAAACCTTTCAGTTTCTGAAATGTCTGAATTTATACTATTAATAATTATAATACTCTACTTTTGAACTCTACTTGGTTCTTGAGACGAGAGTTGTAGACATCACAATGGTTTCTGAGGGCTTTACAACATGATTTTCACTATTTTCTACACAAAACAATCAACTGGTCAGTCAGACAATTAACAAAGTAATTAATAATTAAAATAATCATTCTTTACAGACCATCCATAAAACCTGAGATATAACCTGTAAGTGGAAAGAAAAAGACCTTAATGTGTCATGTTTAAAGTTTGATCATATTTCAAAGTAATTTCATAATCACAGGGCTCTGTAGTGAACCAAAAAACTCTTTCTGGTACCGACTATAAATGTCTGTAGCATAACAAACGCTGAGGGGATTAGTCTTCGTCACTTACTCTCATCATTTAAGTCCTAATTTAAAATCAAGATTTTGCTGCTTTGAGACTTTTACTCAAGTATAGTTGTTCAGATATTTAACATCTTAAATGAAAAAAGGGCTTTGTAGAAAAAGAGGTTAATGTGCTGAAGTTACTATTATTTTTCTAACAGTACAAAAACCCAGGTCTTATTGGCACTAGTATCAAAAAATGCCATGTGCTCCTCAGGCCTGGATATATATCTTATACAAGAAACCTTTTTTTTTTTTTTATTTCAAGAGGATGAATAACATAATTATCGTCTAGAAAAGGAGCCAGCAAGGCATCAGTAAATCAAAATGAAATAGAGTGAAGAAATATGCATGTGGAGATAAGGGGTCTGGATTTGATCTATGGTACAGGATGCAACAGTGAACATAAAAGAGGCTGATTTTATTAAATGTCAAAAAAGGGGCTTCAACTACAGTCTCCATCCAAAGTCTATGTAAATTTTCCTTAAGCAAGCTCAGATTTCAGATCAACTCATCCCACACTACTTGTGAAGACTGGTATTTGAGGGTCAAGCCTATTCCTCTCACAATATTTGTACAGTTCAGCCTAGTGATTGTGTATATATCCAAATTTTGAAGAGCGTGTGTGCCACTGACAGTTCAGAGCTGCAGAGCTAAAACAAACTACAACATGTGGAATCATCCCACATAAAGAACTGTGGCACCAGACTCATCCAGACAAGCTTGAATGGCAAGCTCTGTGAGAATCCAGCTCGCTGCTTGAACTCCCTCCAGTATTTGTGAGACGGCTTAATAACTGTAGAATTAAACTAATTACAAACACAAAGTTAATGGCGGCAGAGCTGATACGTGCCAAACTCAGGAAACCCTGAGAGTCTGGACTTTCGCCTATCTTCTGATTCCAAAAACACGCTAACAAAATAACTGGATTAAATTGAGGTAGATTGAATAATTTATGTACACAAGTCTCATTTTATTAGCTCTATTTTGTTTGTGGATGCAGTAGGTTACGGTACACTGCTGAGCCAATGTGAAATCAGTGAGAAAAAAATGTAGATATGGTTCTGGTCTATAACTGACACTAAAACCAAACACAAGTGTGCAGTGCAGCTGATTAAGATGCATTTTTCCAGGAAAAAGAGAGAGAGGAAGAATTTCTGTTGCCATGGCTGCAGTCATTAAACACTTTCGATTCCTCCTGGTATGTGTGGATTCAAGGGCAAAGCCGTAATGAGCAGTGGCATTAATGATACTGCAAGATGTGCTCCTGCCACGGCCCAGATTACTGCAGTTAACTGGGTTTGTAATGGGGTAGTTTTTCAGGCACGTGTTTGAAAAGAGCCGACGAGGAGCAGGATTCAACCATATCTGAGTGCATTACTGAAAAGCAGGGAGAGGATGTGCAGTGATTACTGCTCATTACTGCCGTCGTTATAGCTACATCAGGTCAGGCGAGGCGGAAGGGAGCGTCACCTTACATTTTTCTGACATTTTTTTAAACGCAAATGTGAAGCCTTAGGTCGAGAGTTTGAAATTTCTCTCTTGGTTTTATGCATAAAAACATCTCATTATGTGCAGACTAATTAAACAGGGATTTCAACAGCATTCTTTCAGCAACAATTATATCTATTACCAGTGATTTGATAGTGTGGCGTGAGCAACAGCGGAATGATAATAACAGTAATACTGTCACAGCTATTGTGTGTCCTCCCCCCAACTCCCACTTTGTTTGTGAAATGCGACGGCATGAGGGTGACTGGCCTTTGATTCTGGGAATCAGTAAATCAGTCTGCAGGCTACAATGAGACATCTCATTTGAGGTATTTGTGGGTTTATTGGTCCCAAAATGCCCCCTATCCATCTCTGACCAACACAGCATTTTTTTACTAGGGAATACACTGTTAGGAAGTTTATAGAAGAGCACTTAAGTTCACAGACGGGTTTACTGCTGGCTCCGTGCGCTTGGTGTGAAATAACAAACATTTCTCTTAAAACAGTTTCACTGCTCAATAGAAAGTGTGTGGATAATGAAATCCAAATAGCAGTGGAGACACACAGATTCATATCTACAAACAACTTTTTCTTCTTTGGTGTCAACATGTACTTTAGCACAGTGTCATTCTTGGTTAATCTGATAATGATGGTGTAAAATGCAGCATGCAACAAACACGGACTTCAGTGCTACCTAAGGCTGAATAAGACATTTAAAGAAAATCTGGAACAAAAACATTTTCGTACCAACACAGGATTATCTGAAAAACAGTGAGAGCACATAAATATGCAGACTGTAAAAAGATGTCACTCCCCTAATCAGATGTTTGCCATTTGCACTCATCCTGTTGAGTCATGGACTCTGAAACTCTGTCCACATCTGATTTTTTCAGCGATTTAAATGGGTCTGGTGTTATACTTATTGATGGCTGTTCCCCAGGATTGAAATACCAACTGAGCCCATTGCAGCTTTTTGGGTAGGATTATGAATGGGAACACCGTCTTCCTGTGTCAGGACCAGAAAAATCCTGACAAAGGAAATTACCAAAGAATTGGCAGGAAGCATGAATGAACAGGTCGTCTTAAATCGACTTACAAACAGCTCTTGAACATATTTCTTCAAATCAGCGTGACAGTTAAGTTAACTGTTCCCATAGCAACAGTTACTGCACCTCCATGTTGACAGAAAAATGACAGATGGGACAGATATGTCAGTCACTACAACATGACCTGATCCAAACAGAAAAATGCTAATATGAATGAAGAGAAAACAATGATAATTTAGTCTGATTATCAGCCACTTCTGGCTTTAAATATGACATCTGGTTTCTACAGAGGTTGTATTTAGAAAAAAAGACACTGTGGCAGAGAGCCAGGAAGATTTAAGAGCTGACAGCACCATGTGATTGGCTCATTTGACACAGAATAATTTGAAGATGCTATATATCACTATAAAAATTTTCTATATACTGGCCTGCCAACTAAATCATTCAGACTTTTCAAAAGCTGTTCTGTAAATCCCAAACACACTGACATAATACTACTCGACAATACTACACCAGTCAGAGGTCAGAAGCTTGTTTCATCTTTCAAAGACAAAAACTTTGAGGTTTCCTGCAGCTCTACTATTTCTCTGCTCTTTCTTGACTGGTATTAGTATGATTTAGTCTAATCCAAATAATCCCTGAAGGTGAAGCACCCCTCCAAGAAAAGCACTTGGATGGTGCCAGCGCAAAATCATGCTGTTTATCATTCCTCGGTAAACATGTCTCTGCATTACAAGCATTTTTAACCAACACCCTTATTTTCTGGATGCTTTACACCTTCTGCCATTTAAATAAGACATTTAGCTTATCAGCACATACTTTGGTTTTATGTGTATGCTTAGGGGTAATGACATAATTTGAGGTGTGGAATCCTGGAAGTTATATTTAGTCTGAGTGATGAATCTGCTCAGTAGCCAATCAACAATCACACTTTATTAAGAACCCAGTGTACAGACAGATCATGGAGAAAATATGTATGTGATGTGTGAAGTATAAATATGACATTTTCAAGGAATTGTCAGGTGTTAAAACACATTGTAGGACATGCTATGCTGCTCTAAGTTCCCACTTCTGAGGAGGAAACTCAGCGTGCTACACTTTGGCTTATCACAAAAGAGAAGAACTGTCCTCTGATGACAAAGAGCGGAAAACTGACAAAGCTGAGAGAGAAAACAGATTCTTCTTCTCAGTATCCAGAAAGAAACGCTTCACCTACTTTATGTTCAGCCGTTCATGCTGCTTTGTTTCAAGCTGCTTGGCTGACTGCGGGTCTGGCCTGCTGATTGCAGTGATAGACATGGAGGAATCTGGTGTTGGCTGCCAGAAACCACAGAAGAAAAAGTAGAGGACCCTCAGTCTGCCGTCGGTCTGTGCCGGTAGGGTGAGGTAAACACAAGTCGTCCCTCCTTGGTATGCAGGGCTTATGTTGGCCCAGAGAGGAACTGCGACTCAGAGGAGGTGCCAGTCTGTGGTC
The DNA here is from genome assembly GCF_046630095.1 of Trachinotus anak. Lineage (NCBI taxonomy): Eukaryota > Metazoa > Chordata > Actinopteri > Carangiformes > Carangidae > Trachinotus > Trachinotus anak. The sequence continues at coordinate 1,572,294 of NW_027273854.1, read as the reverse complement.
TGCTCAGCAGAAAACACAATTATTTTTAATGAATGCAAAAAAAAAAAAAAGAGGAAAACAAATAGCTGGCATTAGCCATGCAGTCTGCAGCACACGAGCGTTACTGTTATGCAATCAAATGCAAACCAGCACAGACAAGCAGAAGAGTTTAGCCTTTTAAATTTAGACATGCATTTACTGTAAGTGTACTGTAAAGAGGAGGAGGTCTTAACTGCAGTGTAGCTGCCTCTCACCGCTAACAGAAACTGTCGTACTGCTCGCTTCACTCATGATGATATATAGCTTAAAAGCCTCTTATGAAAACTACAAACTGTGAGGAACCAACTTCACAGAGTAGTACGTCCACACTAAGCCAGATGAATGTGAATCTTTGTCTAGTGTTTTGTGTCTTCACACCTAAACACTGAGCTTTCTGAAAATTATCTTGTTGATGACTCTGAAAACTTCTAACTTGTCTTAAATATGGATGAGGAAAACAGAGCTGTAGGAAAACAATGACATAAACCTATTCAGGGGCTATGTGAAAAGTTACAAACATAACTTTCTCTTGCACTTAATTTCCAGTTAATAAATGTATATAAATGATAACAACTAAATTCCGAGTCCAGCTGTATTAAGCACAGTATAGGAGGTCACAGAACAAGAAGACACCAGTTGATACTCAGCAGAGTATTCAGTCTGCCTGTCCAACTGCTGATCACATGTTGGCTGTGATGCACAGGTCTGTTGTTTGCCATCAAAGAAAGAACAAAGAAGAGGAGCTTTAGCCACTTTCCTGTTGTTCAACATGGAGGGAGCTTGTTACAAAATCAACCCGAAAAAGGTAGTTTGGATGATCATTGTTTGTTCTCTAACAATTAAAAGCTATCACCATGATTCAAAATGTACAGTATAAATAGTCTAGGACTGCCCTTCTGGTAATTTCTGTACCAGGAGACAAGACAGGCCATTCATTAACCAGGTTCAAACTACTGGCACTGTAGAAAATCCGTTTTGCCAAGAAGGGGATGGAAAAATAGTGACACATACAAATATCAAATCAAAGAGGTTTAAAGTTTGTTTGTTTTTCCAATTGACTAAAATATTTGAGCTGTTAAAAACATCAGGAGGGCGACACAGCAGCTGGATGTTCTTGAAGTAATCCAGTTCTTTGTTAAATATTTCTCTCCTCAAGGTAGAAATAAAGTAAAATACATAGTTGTGTTTAAGTGCAAGTGTTTTTTTTAGCATTTTTTGCAAGTGTTTACTTAGCATTACTTAGTTTCCTAAATGCACACATAGATCATATCTAAATTACACAGCCTGAAGACAACTCCCTCTTTTATAGGAAACCAGTCATCGGAATAAGCACTTAAGCTTTGTGCAGTTTGATGAATTATCATTCGCTGAGGTTGAATTACCTCAAAATGTCCAGTGTTTGATTTACTCCACTGAAGATTGGCAGGAGAAATACAGCTGTTCTAAAGTTACTGGTGTCAACTGCAATGAAAACTGTATTATGCAACTTGTAGCCTGAAGGTGAATGTTAGACATCAGAACATTATCAGCTGGTATCTATCCAAGTTTTTCCTCTTGGTAAAAATGACTTTTCATTAAATGCATGTATCTACAGACAGGCTGTACATAGTACTTTGTTTTTATTAAGAGGCAGCAGTGGTGCTACAGAGGTTGAAAGTTCTGGAACACAAATAAAAAGAAAAACCGAGCCAAAGCAATGACACTGAAAAACCTACTGAAAACACATTTTATGATACTACAGTTCAGAATTTTATAACTGAAAACTACAGAGTGACAGAAAGCTAAATGTTTAACTTTTCAGGAGTTAATTAAGTCACTAAAAAGAATGCACAGACAGTCAACTACAACTACTGTAAAAATTTCATATAAATGCAACCATTAAGAGGGATGCATGGGTAACAAACATCAAAACCAACGTGAATGTTGTTTTTTTATCCTTTGATAAAATAGAGGGCCTTATCTATCTTTAGACAATATTTCATTTAGTTTCTTTTAATGCTTTAAGCACATGTTTATAGTCTCCAAACTAAGGTCTCAAAAAGTGTGTCATTGTAAAAACTAATGTATCATATTGGAACTTATCTTTAAAAAAGCCAAAAATTCAGAATTCAACACAGAGACTACCGATGACAGCTTTTCTTTGGACAAAGAGCCAAAAGAGTTTGACTCTGGTGAGCTTCTTCTGAATTATGGAAAGTACTGTCAGATGTTCTCAGCACTGGATGGTTTAGTGATCTCTTGATTTACTATACAGCTACCATAAGAAACAATATATTTAAGTTAACACAATGCAACACAAACATACCATGTGGCAAAGTTACCGTGGCTGCCACCATGTCAGTGTTTTTATGTTGCATGTTGGCACAGGGTGGGTTGTTCATACCAAATGCCACAATAATGTCAGAGCCCTGACAGATATCATTTATACTGAAGGGGTCAGTGTGCTACAACTGCAGGGCTTGTTGGATCATCTAAGAGTCTGAAACCCTCTCCTTCCACATCTTTCCAACGTCAGAATTGCAGGGGCTGTGTCCAAAAATTTTGTAGTTCTATTGAAGCCGACAGTCGATCGAGCGCTCTCATTTTACGTGATTGGCCAGGGGTGAGGAACTGAGAAAGGCGGAATTTGAACTTCAAGTTCTTTTCTTCATTCTTGGCACAACTGCCTCTAAAACTTTCATCTGTACAACGGAGTGCAACACCATGAACGCCTTCAAGTATAGACTCTCAGATTTGACTGATTTCAGCCTCCCTTTGAGGGTAGCCGTTCTGAGCGGCTACAAACTCTTATGGCCCTCAAATGTGGTCGTTCAAACTAGCTAGTTTTAAGTATACCCCTGCCTGGGGATCAACGATAAAAAAAAATAATAATAATTTATGCTGTATCATAAATTAATGACAAATGCACCCTATCACTTGAAATGTTAAACTGATGCATGATATTTCTTAAGATGCAAGAATGTCAGACATCACAGAAAATAACCGAATCAAAAAAAAAAAAAAAAATTCAAGCACTGAAATTAATCTCTGCAGTTTTCCCTTTTTATAAAATGGGCTCACATTGAGCTTTCATGTGAATCTGTATGCATAATGGGGCAGAAGGCCTTCCACCAAAGTATAGCTGGAGTGTAGAAAAGAAGAAAACACATAAAAGCCTATTCAGGATCAAGGATTCCCTCGAGTACACCAATATCTCTAATAGTAATCTATTAAAAATCACAAAAAAAAAAAAAAAAACTTTGAAAAATAGGCTTCCAAGTGGAGCCATTATTTTGTTACCTCTGGCAGACAGTGAGGCACCTGGGAAATCTGAGCTGACGTTAAGGGGGAGCAGCAGTCCAGCAGAAAAACTATATCACTTTCTTAAGCTAATTAGCCCTGTATATTACCAATCAAAAGAACCTCACTCTGAAACACAATGGCCGGCCAAGAAATATATTTGTCTTCCATTTGTGAAAGACTGGCAGTGGAAAGACTTCAGGACTGAATATTATTCACCCAAGACATTCCAGGGGATAAAATGTTGCATTAAAGTGGGATCTAAGCGTCTGATTTTTGTCACTGCTACCACTGTTATTCCCAAACAAACACATGAGAACTCTGCTGAAACCAGATCTCACCATTTCAAATTGAATCAGTCAGACAGTTAACATCAAAAACTGAAATTAACTTATAACATCACCACCAGAATGAAACTGATTTTTTTTATATTGTCATATCAATGACAACAAATATTTACATATTACATGTTCTTGCTAAACTGGGACGTTTGGCCTCACAGACACGACCACAAGAAAGGAACTTTGGTGTCATTTTAGATTCTGATCTCAATTCTACAGCTCATTTTAATTCTTCAACCAAAACAGCTTTGCACATTGCGAAGTTGAGACCTCTATTGAGCCAGTAAGATGCTGAAAAGCTTCATGCTTTTGTTTCTAATCATCTTGACTGCTGTAAGGCTCTGTATACTGGCCTACCAAAGACAACTATTGCTAAACTACAGACTATCCAGAATGCTGAGAGATCATATTACTTCTGTTCTACACAGCCTACACTGGCTTTCCTGTATCCTACAGACTTGATTTTAAAGTTCTTCTTTTAGTTTTTTAAGTACTAAATGGCCAGGCCTCCTCTTCCATCACAGACTCCCTATCTTTCTGCGATCCTCCACGAACCCTAAGATCCTTTACAGCTGTATTTTTAACTATAGTTGCCACAGAAACCTTTGGGGATGCTACTTTTAGCCACTATGCCTCAAAAATGGAGCACGCTGCTGTTAAATATCAGACCAACTGACTCAGGGGATAGTCTCAAATGACAACTTGCTCACAGAGCTTTTAACAAACAGCTTTCTGCCTTCATTTTTTAAATAATGTTTTATTTTATATAATAATATAATTTAATAGTAACATCAGCTGTGTTAATGCTATTATATAAATGTTTTAAACCTGTGTTTTTACTCTAAAGCACTTTGAGCTGCACTGTTTTACATGAAAAGTGCTATTTAAATTCATTCATTCATCCCTATTCTATATAACTCCAAGTACTTGAGTTTGTTCTTTTTTAAGCAAGTCTCTGACTGATTGTGCTTTGATCTAATGTAAAATACTGATCTAATATAAGATACTGATTGTTTTTCCACCTTCATGCTGCCTGCATCCAACTTAACCATGTAACGTTTTTTGGTTTTTTTGCCATTTGGTTCCAGGTTTCTATTTATATTTTGTGATTGTGTTTTTCCATGCTAATATTATAGTATGTACCTTGTTAATGATAAATCTTTCACAGTGGCATGTTTGACCGGTGAATCAAAGGTTGAGGTGGTTGAGAGAAGAAGTATTAAGTAAACTAAAGGACTTTGGTCAGTTTGGACCTTTCACCACCAGAGGGAGCAAAAACATCACAGATCACTGAGCTGCTAGGCTGTGATGTTTGGTGCAGATGTGCTTCTGCACACACCAGCCTTTCACTGAAACACTGGGTCTTTCATTGTAAACAACTCATCCATGAGCATAATGCTGCCTGGAAAAAGCAATGTGTTGCTTTCTTTCTGGTCAGTAATTTCTAATGATATGACAGCGCTCTGCTTCTTTTATCAAATACCTCAGTACATGTTGAAAGTGGACTGAAGTATAATGAGCTACTGAGCAGAGCATACAGGGATGTGTTTGATGTTCTGTGTTTTGATTATCTACCACTAAGAAAAATAAGAGACCATATAATAAACCAAGATGGAAAATACCCAAACTTGAGGAATAATGGTGACTAGGTATGGTATTTTATCATTATGATAAATGGATGCCCTGTTTGAACAATAATATAAGAGCTAATACAGTGTGACAGAGACACAGAGATAATTTAGTTCACTCCTTTCTCGTCATAAAACCCGCTTCACGTTGAACCCACAGAACTGCTTGTGTTTTAATTAAACCTACAAATCGTGTGGTGGGGGATTTGATCTCATCTTGCCCAGGTGAAGATTTGCTCCCACACTGCCTCTGACTGACGAACTTCAAACCAAATGTTTCCTTTCAGGTCCAACTTTGGCATGCAGAAGATAAGATAAGACACAGATATTCTCTTTTGTGTGTTCAAGTATTTCAAAATTGAAGTACACTTTGGATATGAAATATAACACCTGTCTTCAGCATCATCAACCATATCAACCAGTTAATATAATTTGTTGCGCAAAAAGTCATCTTCAAGCTTTTAAGATCTTTTCACCGAACAAACTAAAGAGGAAACTTTTAGACATTTAACAGGCCTAAATACAAGTGTATGTTTCTGTTTTGCACATGGTCAACTACAACTTTCAGTTTGTTTGATGGTGCTTCATGGAGCAGGAGCAAAGATCCAGCCCCATGATGATGGCAGATAGACAGTAAGAGGGGAGCAAGTCAGTAAAGACCACCAAAACCATCACTTCACTACCAGCAAAGTGACCTCATAGGAAACTACAACCATCTCCTCCCGTCAGGAAACATCTGGGCCAACACTAGTTTCACGATTCATCAGCACAGAAAAAAAAGCACAGAGCTGTGGTGCGAGGGTGTGTCATAGAAAGAGGGGTGGGGGGCTAAAGGTCCCTGGCCTGGTTTCACTTATACCTCTGTGGTAGAGAAGTAATCTGGAGGATTATAGGGGCAACAAGGAAATGACCCTGTAATTCATCGTTTCCACTGAGAACTCCTCTGAGGCATCAAGAATTGCACTTCTAATGTATATCATATACACACATATTGACCGTGTTTAACAGTTAAGTGCTTTGTCCAAAATAAAAAAAGGAACATCAAATAATATCTGCTTAAATGTGAGGATTTACTGCTTGATTCATGGGATATTAAATATCCTAAATCTTATTTGAAGATGTCACCTTGAGCCCTGGCAAAGTGATGCTTCTGGCATTTAATAGACCACAAGAAAATAAGTCATTGCTCCAGATTAGACTAATGACCAATGACCAATAGATTAATTGATAACGAAGATGATCATTAGTGGAAGCACATTATATTTAACTTGGACAAATGGAAGTCTGTGCACACTTTTGATCTTGGTGGATTTTTCCTGACTTCAGCTAGGTTTCAAAATATTGTGGAAAGCCTTCCACAGATTGGAGGATGTTATTGCAGCAAATCCATATTTTTGGAATGAGACATTCAACAATCACATGTGGCTGTAATGTTCAAGTGGCCATACAGTGTTAAGTAACAGCTGCAACATACCAACAGTCGGAGCTGCAGCCAATATGAGTTGGCACCAGCCCCTCAGACTACAGAGACACAGTACTAATCACTTTAAGATTTCTGTGTCACACCAAAATGCAGCTATAAAAGTCAGTTGCAAACCTGGTGAATGTTTCAGACTCATCATGCAGCTGCAGCAGTCACGTCAACAACATTACACACCAGCCTCCTCAGGATGTGGTTGTCTGCTCCCATATTCTGCTTCTGTGGACAGAAACACACCATTACAGGATCACCTGTTGGAGACAGAAGACACTCCAACAACTAACTTCAACATTTCCCATTGCAGCTCTGAAATTTTATGTGAGGACATCTGCTTCTGAATATCTTAAAGGAAGACATGATCATGCAAAACATTTTGTAAAAACATAAATTAATAGAGCCAAGTTGCCTCAAAAGCCAGAAGCCTATTATCTGTCCACAGAAATGAGCATCAGTGAAGTTTCTGGTAAAATAAATGAACATTCACTCACTGAGGTTAATAACAAAATGTCCTGTCAGTGATCCCAACTCAATATCATAAGAAAAATATAAATTTATTCTTGCTTGTCAGTGAAAATATAAAATATTTGGAAACAGAGACAAAACCAATCATAACACTTTAACTTTTGTTGCACTAATCAAAAAATATGAAAAGATATGTCATGTTTGTTTGGGTTAATAGAGTCACAGTTTAGAACACTGGTTAAAAATATGTTTAGCATTCAACAGATGAAGTTTATTTCTTAAATCTAAATTGTGAAACAAGTCTTAAAGGATTCTGGAAAAACTTCAAGACAGCAGTAAATATTGTTAAAGTGACTTTCTGGGTTTTCAAAGCTAATGAGGGATTTACCATCTTGAAAAATGGATGTTGCGCAAATGTGATGATAATACAACAATTTACAATTCACAAATACTTTTACATCTTCCAAAAAGAAGAAGGTAAACATACTTGTTCACACTTTGTAGCTTGACAACATGTAAGGTGCCAAGTCAACTGTTTAAATCAGAGTAAGACAGGCAGCCTCGAAAATACAGCTTCACACACCTGTAAATTTCTCATTTGTTATAATGAGATTGGCTCAATGACTGAAAAGTCCCGCTGTTTCTAAAGCTTTTCTGCGACTAATTTTGTCACAGACAGAAACAAACAAAGAAGAAGCCAGCTAGCTAACATGGCAAGGAGCACCCATAACAAAGTTGCTAGCTTGCTAATGTTTAGGCAAATGCCCCCCACCGAATAAATGACTGACCACCATCACAAAAACATAAAGAAGAGTCGCACAACTCGTTATAAAGCACTAGCCAAAGGTTCACCTAAGCCATATGATCACCAGAAGCTGTTGTATATTTGGTTCTCACCAGCAGCAGCTCCTCCTCCTGGCGGTGAAAAAGCTCCGCGCCTCTGAGAGGCCGAGTTCAAACCTGCCCGCCCGTTGGTTGCGAGGCAACAGCAGTACCTGACTGGTGGTCCAATCAGAGGCCAGACCACGCCCCTTCGTTGTAAGTGCGCCGAATCCGCCATTAGTAGTTCCTGTTTGCTTTTTGATGTTTTTTTGTTTGTTTCTTTTTTGTACTCATAACTATCAATGAATTAATTACTTTTATACTGAAGAAAAGCTTAAAAACGTCATTATTCTCGGGCAAGTTCTAGAGTTATAATTAGCAATATTTTTGCCATGACTTCTGAGTGAGTTAGAGTTTACTTGCGATAGACATGAGATAATTGCATCCTGGGAAAGTGCAAAACAAACTGAATTAAAAACTTTTCTCAAGTAAAAACTGGCCTAAGGGTAGAGAAATTACCCCATAAAATAACAACCCACCAAAATCAATATTTACCAGCTCAATTACAGAAAATGTGGCTTAGTTGGCAGAAAATCTCAAACAGTCAATTAAGAGTTTTCTTCAGATACTTACAATTTAGTGTGGAATTGTAATGTTTATATTGTATAGTGTTCTTCTAAGATTACATCTGAGCTGTAGCAGTTGTGTTACAGTTATTCATATGTTAATCATATTTTTTAAAAAAAAGATAAAATATAATGATCAAAACGAGTAGTATAATGTGTTGGTGCAGTTATCAGAAGTTTGTATGTTTGGATTCATGATGATGTTTAACATTGGCATAACATTAACTACACTGCATTAAGCCAATCAAATCTTTTATTTTCAACTGTAGCTAAAGTTTAAAGAAAAAGAGACATTAGAAATTCAGAGAGAAAAGTAAAAATTGTAATTGTACTGTGTTATACTGACAGGTGGTTCTATCATTTTCTTTAGCCCATTAATGTCAATGAGGGTAGGCTAAATGACAGCAACACCTCTCTGATATACTCTCTGAGGTACTGCAGAACCGCATGTTTTGTCTAGGTGTACCTCAAACTGCCAAGTGAGTATATAAACCTTATCCTCAGCGTTAGTACCAAACACTGCATTGCTCAGCAGTGATTAGGTCACCATGGTAGCATCCTGTCTGTAAGATAACAGCGTACACGCTCGTTGACCTTAAAAGATGATCATGTTACTTGTAATGCATCATTATGTGACAGCAGACGTGCCTGTAATAGCACGCTGGAAAAAAATGCAATAGACCATTTTACGTCTCTAAATGTCAAATGAAAGTTTGTTTATTTCAATAACACAGCAATATTACACAGTAATAGTCATTCATCACCAGTTTAAACCATGTTCATCTGTATCAGCAGGAGCACTGAGGTACTGAGGTACAGCCTAAATACAGTAAAGGATTAGATACTGTATCTTTGACCATATGCATTCATTACCTTTGCATAAGTAATAAACCCATGAAAAAGAACAACAAGCAACATTCCTCGAAAAGTGCAGATTTGTCATTTTCACTTGATTGAATTCCAGTGAATTGAAATGGACAATGGGAAGATTCCAGTGAGAAAGAAAACATACAATAAATCAAATTATATTGCATCTCTCACATTTAACAGTAAACTGAATTAGAACAAGGAAAAGTGACTAAGACCCATACAAGGGGATGGAACTAATTATCATTTCACCACACAGGGCCCAAAATGATAATACATCTGATTTTTTATAAAAAAGATTTGCTTAAAAAATATCCATTGAAACCTCTTAAATCCTGGAGGGGACTGGAGCTTACTGCGATTGCACAGAAAAGACAATACAGTATTGGGTAACACAGAACAATGGAACAGAATTGATTCACACCATCCTTTTAATGAGGGTGACTGTTCATGCAGAGGAAACAGCATGCTACAATGAAAGGTAGCAGCCCACACCATGCCCCCTTCACCTCATTACAGAAAAGTCAAATTTGAGCACAAAAAATTAAAACATCTCCCAAATCTAAAACAATAAAATGGATCAAAGCCCTTGTGTGTGAGGCCCATGTCCCGCGGGGTGCTTTCATTTCTTCTGGCAGTAGGTTTTGTAATTGCTGCAGGCCTTCTGCATGTCGGTTAAGAAACCTGGAACCCCACTCTGTTTAATACAAACACACAGAAAGGATCTGTCAGCGAGCGTCATCAACACATGTGCCAAGAGGACCCGCCCAGGAGGGGCAACGAAGTGAGGAGCTGCTGACATCACCCTGCCACACATCTGCAAACGATAATGCTAGAAAACCATAAAGCAGGCGGAGGGATGGAGCACTCTGAGGCCTGTGAGTGAACCCTTTTAACACCGTCTTTAAAGCCCTCATCAAAGATCTGCCTATGTAGGGCAACAATGAACATGTGTACAATTCAAAGATCATGATGTTCTTGTGGGAAATGCTCTTGTCACGATTTCCACGTCAATGAAAGTCTTAAAATCTTTAGGTCTGAATACAAACACAATAACAAGAATGTCAGCGTGGTATTTTAATGTAGACAGGGGGAACTGACAGGTTTTGTGTGTAACAATATACAGTACAACTACCTCCTCAGTTTTTTTTTTTACACTCCTAGTCTATGTCTTTTCTCTCCTTTGTGCAGCTGAGGAAGCATAATCCACATGTAGCCATTTAAATCTCTGTTGAGAAATATCAAATAACTAAACCAATAAATCATTGAAAAGTTACATGAGATATCTGCTGGTCACTATTTCAATTAATTTAATTCCAAAACATGAGAATAAAAACAACTAACAGGCTCAACTCTGCAGTTCTAATGTTTGACAGGAAGCCTTGATTCAAACCACTCATGTTGAGCCACACTTAATTTATCCCAGTGAGGAGGAAACTCTCTGCATGTGACACATCTGTAACTGTTCAGTGAGGCCACAGTCCCTCGAGCTGCTTAATGGGTCAATCAAATTTAAAGAGGTTACATGTTTGTTTTCTTTTATGTTTATTTGCATTGTGTTTATGTGCACTCACCTTAGCTGCCCAGTTCACCAGCCACGTAGGAATCATGCCGCCGGGGTTGTCAAAGTAATTCAGGAAAACTAAAATAAAGCACATTTTCATTCAGGATAATAGAGCTGCAAATAATTACTGTTTTCAAAGATTCATCTATTGTTCTGATTTGTATTTTTTATTAATATTTTAATCTATAAGATGTGCAAATATTGTGAAAAATCACAAGTTTCCAGACAATTGCTTCATATGTCTGATCGAACGATCCAAAATCCAAACTTTTTGACACAATATGATCATCTTGTGGAAAAATGGCAAATGGCAAAAGCAAATGTTATTGAAAAACAAGTGTAATACTTTTGAACATCTCCTTGATTATCTGTTTCTGTATTCAGTTCTCCCATAATGATGTATATTTATATGGGAAAAATATCAAAATTAATCTTCCAATATTAATTCCATCCATACTGCCCGGTCCCACCCAAACATATTCAATTTACAATGATGCAAAATTGAAAATAGACAAACATTCACTGGACTGACAACTGTTTGGAATTTTTGCTCTTTGAATTTCTCAAACATCTGATGGATTATCAAATTTTCAATTGATTTTATCTATAAGTTGGATTCCTTCTCTGTCGGGCCAGTTAATCAGCTGATCATTTCACCACTCCTTTGCCTGCAAACATGCAAAAAAGAGGCAGTAGTTATCATTATGTTCCCTCATCACGTGTTACCTTTCGTTCCACCGGCTCCGTCGTTCTCCAGGGCCACGCTCTGCTTGTAGTCTTTGACCCGCAGCACGCCGCTCTTCTCTGCACACGCCGTCTCTGGAGAGCTTCTGGCCAGGATCACCCAGATCTTCCTGCCTTCCACATCCAGGTCTCTCCTCTCCCTGACGTACACATACTGAGGTTTGGGCTGTCAGGGAAGATACTCTGTGAAAGTATGTTCTTGGAGAAAATATGCTCTCCATAACTACCTTTCATCTCTCCCATAACAATATTTAGTGTGGACTGCGTGCAAATACATTTTTAAACCAGAAGGATACATCTCTGTTTGACAGAGGAAATGGGTATTTTACTTCCCAGTAGATTGCTGACTGTCCATCAAAGTCCTTCTCATAGAGCTCTGTGGGAAAAAATATGAGAAAAGCATTTAGTAAAAAGCAGCTGAACATTGGCTGTAGATGGATGGATACATCCTACACAGAAAAGTGATACAAGAGGCTGTAATAGTCTGTAATGTCGGAGATTATTTATACTGAGAAAGTCCCTAAATGTTTGAAACATACCCTGGAAATACAGCCCAGATCCAAGAGTTTCAGGAAAGAATTGTGCAAATAAAGACAATACCAAAGAACTGCAGCCTCATACATGTTTCAGTGCACTACAGCTTCTCATGCACCATATCAAATAGATTTGAGAATCTGTGGAAGTGGAAGTGGTAGAAGAGACTGCATGAAGACTTCAAATGATCCCAGATCATCATTAGATGGAGCAAGATACAAGAACATTGCTTTTTGTCTGACACCCAAGTCTATGAAATTCAAATGTGAGGTAGTGTTACAGGATGTTTTACCTCACCGAGCTTAAATCAAATGCAGGTTAGTTTCACAAAAGTTTACTGTGACTGGCTGTTTAAAAAAATGCCCTTTTCTCAATTGACACATCATGAGAACAATGTGCAGGTTTTCAGTGGTCTCAAACGTTTTCATCCCCCCTTCAGAAGGCAGAGAAAAAATTAAGCCCCTTCACCCAAGCAAAAGCAAAATTTGAATTTTATCAATCATTAATAATATTAAACTACTAATAAAATGAGCTAAGTTGAATGTTACCAAAATGAACAAAAGATTCAGGTTAGCAGGACGTGCTTGCTAGCGTCAGTGGACTTTTGCTGCCTCTGGCCTGAAAGAAATAACTTGCAGATATTTAGATTTTTTCAGGTTCTAAAAAAACACTTTGATGGGAAAACTAGATGTTTTTATGAGGGGTCAAAAACAGACTAGAGACAACAAGACTATCCCACAAAACATCCTATGATAGAGGACAGAGTTACTTCTACAAAACCATCTGAAATTTTAACTAATAAACTGTATGCGATTCAAGCTGGAGTTTTGTTTCTAACAGACTAGGTCACTACATGACTATGAGACTACAGACCAGAGCAACTGTACAACATGTTACCTTGTTACTGCAGACGTGCATGAAGGCGAGGATCAAAAGTTTAAAATGTTATTTCTTTATTAAACTGCAACAATAAAACCATGACCATGTGCAGAACGTTATTTCAAGACAAGAGGATCTAAGTAGAAAAGGCAACGTTTACAAAAGGCTACACATGCGCTGCAGCCAGCAAACCACGGTGAATGTCAGCAGCTCAAGAGCAGAAATCAAACATCTACTGAAACTCATGTGAATGTAAAGATTATCTCTTAGGCAGAGGAGGCATGAGGGAAATTTGATTTGGATGGCAAGAACAATGACAGCGTGAACCTCGCCTTACAGTTTATTGTACCTTTCACATATCCATCCCAGTGTTTCCGATAGGTCAAGTCCATGTAGACATCTGCACACAGCTCTGGAGTGCAGGTGGTGAGGACACCAAAGACTTTGTACTCATAAAGTCCAGTTTCCTGAAAACAGCACATAAAAGTTCTGTCTTCCAATTGCAAGCTGCAAGCCACACCCCACCGTATGCAACTAATCCCAAACCACATAACTCTGATTAGAGCCACTCTGTGTTACACCCTTTCTCACCCTGAGTGAGGAAGTGTGTTGGATTTGATTCAGAAGTTCAAGTAGAGTTAACACCCTTAACTGCAATAAACAAACTGCGCTACCAGTCACACCAAACTGGTAACCAAACTCCATTAAAAAAAGGTTTAAGGTTGCTTAGCCTCCCCTTTGGAGTGGAAAGCCAATTGTGTTAAAATACACAGAATTCAGTTTTCTCAGTCATTGTTTCACTGGTCATTGTATTATTGAGCTCCCAAATAATTCCCCAAACATTTTATTTAAGTAAAGTTTTAGAATTTGATTTAACATTAGACTTATTTAAATTTTGTTTAAAATTATTTAAGTCTACTGCCTAGAGATGCAAGATATATGCCGAGCTGAGCGGTGTATTCAGTTATTTCATAAATATATTAAATGAGGCATGTCCACCTGGCCAAGGGTGAGGACGGAATAAATTGGCAGATTTCTAAATGGAGTTTGGTGTCACCGGTACAGCCGGTTTGTGAGTCAAAAAAAACAACCCTCAGCTCTCACTGAATTTCCGGATACTTCCCGTGCTTGCCGCCAGGAGACCACTGCCAATGTGCTTATGGATGTTATCAATAAATCACACAGAAGATAAAAGATGTCACATCATTCTGGAGTAAAGAGCGGCATGCGGTGGCACTAGCGAGGCTACGGGCCGACTCACACTCACCCATTCATTCATTCATTCATTCATTCGCAGCAGTTTCAGTCTTTCTGGGCACCTTGTCATACAGGCGGTAGATTTTCACTCCCATCGCCTCGGTGAAGAGCTCCCATCCTCCGTCCAGCTGCGGCTCGTCCAGCTCCCTCCAGGCGGCCTGAAACTCCTCATCTGTGAAGCGCGGCGACATGACGGCTCCTCTCTGCGTCACCGAGCCGCGACCCCAGCACCGCGCTTCCGGCCACTACTTTCAAAATAAAAGAGCTAAGGAGGGGTGTGTGCGCATTGTGTGTTTTTCTTTACATTGAACCAGACAGAGATTTTTGCACCATTTTACGTCTGCTAATGTATTTTGAGTACATCGTCAATGAAGTACTTTTACCTGTGTTTTAACAGGGTGGTGTTGTCGCTTCTGTTCAAATAAAGGATCTAAATCTTTCGACTTTTCCTCCACTCCCCTCCACAGCAAAATACTGAGGATTTTAATTATAATCTCAGAGCCAATTCACTAACTGTGAGTTCTGAGTCATACACAGCATGTGAAGCATTCTTGTAAATCTTTGCCTACAGAACATACAGCAGCTGTTACTGGATTTCACTATTAGTTGGTTTTAACATGCAGTAATTTATGTCTTTTATTTTTATAATTATCGGAAATCTTGCACATTTTATTGAGCCCCAGCAAATATTTAAAGAAATGTTATGTGCAAATTTATCAAAGCTTAAGCTCTGCAATTATAAGAGACCAAACAAAAAGCCACACATGACTCAGGCTGGATCACAAACTAGACAATCCAAATGACTGCGCTTAACTTGGGTAACTGCAAATTTACAGAAGTGAAGTACAATATCAACGAGACATAACTGATCCCTGCCACAGTTTTAAGACTCGGATTATCTGAATATGTACAGAACTAACATGGTGCATATTCCCAAATAAAGCGAACTGAACTGAACAATTAACTGAGACAGTTGGTGCCGGGTACATAACGTGTCTGCACACAATTCACACGTTTTTGCACCATAATCTCAGACAGATTAGTTCTGTCATACCAGTAAAACACGCGCAAGTCTGCATATGTCTACGAGCAGAAACCTATAGAAAAAAAATGTTTGAAATTATCCCATAACGTCCGAGAGTCAGGGATTTTCTACCTTTCCACATATTCAACCATCTCAACAACATGCTGAGCTCCACCAGCAAACCGAAATAAAAATAGTAACGGAAACACACAAATTCGGACTTCAAAATAAATGCATCCAAATTACTCTTGCCGCGAGATACGATTTATTTTGTAACACCGGACCGGAACAGGTGGTTTCTCATCTCTGAGCTTCACAGTGCGGTCATCGAGACTGGAGATAGTTGCTCTCAGTGGGGATGGCAGTCGAGCCCTGAACCCGGGGGCGCGCCTCATGAATGGGAGTCCGGGTCCAGCCCGGGGGGAGACGCCTCAGCTCAGAGCCTCTCTCTCTTTGCTGAGATCAGTCACTGGATGTCTGAGCAGCGGGTTTACCCGGAGGCCGGTGAACCGGAGGAGCGACCCTTTGGAAAACTGCTGTGAGGTAACTTCACTTTTCTCCTCTGTTCGGAGCGTTGTCATGTCAGAGACGCCGCTGGACAGACCGCATCCCTCCTCTGCTGCTGGTTTTCACATCCTGGAGCTTTTTACCTGCTTTACTCCGTTTGATTGTTTGTTGGTCACAAACTCCGCTTAACGCGTCGGTCTGTCGGGATGTTTTATTCTGAGTTATGTAGAACTGCAATGATTTATCGATCAACAAAACCAATCAGCACCTATTTTGATAATTGGTTTATTATTTAGACTTGTTTTTCTTTCTATTCTCTGATCTTTGGGTTTTGGACTGTTGCTTGGACTAAAGGAGACATTCCGATGGGCATTATTCACTATTTTATTGAAGAAATAACTTTAAAATTGATGCAACAAAATGAAAAGAATCAGTCAATAGAAACACACCTGAAGAAGAAAAGAAAAGACAAATGAATTTACTGCTGTGTTTCTCTATTCAGATGAAGTGAAGTTTCTGATCAGACGTTTTTGTGATTTAAAGCTTCAGTTTCCAGATAAGAGACTGAAAACAAAACTGTTCTTCAGTAGAAATCCTGGGGATAAATGTCGACCTGTCAGTCCTCCAGCCTGAACAACCCTGCAGGTCGTTTTATCAACCCTCTGATAAGACCAATCCAGAGTCCCCTGAAATAGTGCCCCTACAGTGGTGGTACTTCCGGACCCTGGTTGCCATGGTTACAACAGTAAACGTGCAGACTATACCGAGGGTGGTGTACCTGCCTCCGTTGCCATGGTTACTGCAATAACGGTCATGGCTTGGGTAGGTTTAGGAAAAGATGGTGATTTGGGTTAAGTACTTCCTCAAGATGATCTTTGTTGTCATGGTTACAATGATAACAACGTGGTTAAATTTGCAGTAGAAAGAACATAAACTTCACATGGGAATCGAACGCCGCTCTCCTTTGTCATGTTCTTCTAACCCTAACCCTTTCGTTGACCCGTCCATCCACCACAACCTCCTCCTTATGTGCTGTGCACCGGTGGACTGTAAGTCTCCTGAGCTACATTTCACGGCTCTACTAAAGGAAAAATGTTGTTCTTTTAATAAAGTCTAAAGAACCAGTGTTTGAACACCCTGGCAATGATTGGAGTGTAACTGAAACCGTACTTCCCGCTTATTGTCACTCAGCGTCTGAATCACATCTTTCCACACACCAGACTTGGGGGGGGGGGGGGGGGGGTGCTTGTGAAATTGCTGGTGATTTTGAAGCTCCTCGCATTTCACGGAGCAGTTTGTAATGTCATATCCTGCGCTCTCTAGGGAATGTCTCAGCTCGTGCTGGGCTGAGTGGTCCTGCGTCATTCAGACAAGTCCTCTGACTGGGTCAGGAGGCGGCTGGGACTGTGCGGAGGGGTTACATGGGTTTATTAAAGCAGCATGTGGTGGTCAGAGAGTGGTGGTGAATTGTGAAATGTGGGGTTGAATTCCAACAAAAAGAATATGTGAGGTCTTTGTTTTTCCTTCTGCAAGGCTGTGTCCGATGTTGAGCAACAAGCTTGACTCTTTGCTCTCCCTTTAACGAATGGTTTCTTTCTCCACACAGACTGGATCCTAGCAAGGAAAAGGGGTAAAAGGGTAACGCTGAGGTACCATCTGTGGTTGGTTGACAGGAGGCTGCCGGACCCTGCAATGCCAGAAGAAGCTCATAAGGACGCCATGAGACCACCTGTGACCCCGGAGAAGGCGAATAACAATGAGCGCCCTGCAGCCACTGAGACGACGGTCAACATCCCCCTGGTCAATGAAGTCCAGCTGACTGCAGCCACCGGTGGGGCGGAGCTGTCCTGCTATCGCTGCACCGTCCCGTTTGGCGTGGTGGTGCTCATCGCGGGCATCGTGGTCACCGCCGTGGCTTACAGCTTCAACTCACACGGATCCACCATCTCTTACTTCGGCCTAGTGCTCCTCTCAGCCGGACTGGTGCTCCTAGCGTCCAGCGTCGTCTGCTGGAAGGTGAGACTGGCGAGGAAGAAGGAGAGGCGACGGGAGAGCCAGACCGCCCTGGTCGTGAACCAGAGGAGTATTTTTACTTGAACTATCAGTTTGAACCACACAAATCCTGATTTCTAGAGTCTGCAAAGGCCTGACGGTTTGGAGCTGGACAACCAGCTGTAAGCAGATGTGCTGGATGTCCGACCTGTAAAAGCTTTCACCACAGACTCTCAAGGCCCAGAACATAAAGCTTTGAAGACATTGTAAGGGATCTATTTGTCAAACTGACGCTGTAGCATCTGGCGAGCTGGGAACGCAGCCAGTCAGAATGTCTCACAATTAAGATGAATTACCACTGTACAAAGTGATGTAGAGGAAGTCTCCCATTAATCTGCCGTTGGATGTGGCGGCTTTGATTGTAATGGGAGGGACTGTGGTTTCAAGAGCCCAGGAAAGGAGAGGGAAACTGGAAAATCCAGGACAATTATTCATGCCTCATTTTTTTTACACTTCAACTTGCACATATCTGTTATTGTTCATCTCAGAGGGACTGATCATGAATTGTCTGTTATGGAAGTATGGTACTGTTGAAAACCTGCCAATATTATTCTATTCAACACATATGATTAGATGGCAGGTGATGTTATACACAGAGAGGGAATATTTAACCTTAAAGGTCCTATATTTGACACTTTTCCTATGTTTTATCTGAAGCGTTGATCTCCATCAGAAGATTTATTTGTGGTTTTAAGAACCAAAAACCATCTCAATGTAGTTTTACATCTCCTCTCTCTTCTCTCTGGAGCTCTGGCGACAACAGGTCAGTCAGCCAATCAGAAGAGAAGCTCTGAGCCCCTCTTCTGATTGGCTGACTTGTTTTCTGGGTAATCAAATAAAAATATAGCAGATTTCAGGTAACCATAGTGAGAAGCCAAATCCTGCAAGGTTGGATGCTGGGTCCAGGTGGGCGGGGCTTGGGGTGTGGCTGAAGATGGTGACTCCTTTGTTGTGACATCACAAAGTTCCAGAAGTCCTGACGGCTGGTTTTAAGGCTCAGTTTCTGAATACAGGCTGTGTGCATTTCTCTGTGGACTGAGGCTTTGATACTTTCAGAGTATTAATATAGAACCTAGACCTACTTTATAATCACAAACACATGGACATCTACCTTTATACAATATGGGACCTTTAAATATATATTCACTTAAAGCACTTTGAGCCTTCATAATCATCATATTCAGTATTAAACAACATTTTGTAACAAATTCATTAAGTGATACATCCACATTTTGAGTACTATTGCTTATTATGGTGAATATGGAACATTTAAATTGTGTTGTGGCAACTGTCTCGTTGTCCACAGTGTACTTCCATATTGTAAGAAATATTACATGTAGCATATGTTTTGTTTTGATGTAATCATTTGCATGTATTACCAGGACGTCATGGGGTTTAATAAACTCATTAATACTCATACTCACAACATATAAAAGTGTCTCAGTTGGAACGAAGGATTGTGAAGTTATAGATTTTTGATATTTGAGAGTTAAAGGAATGAGAGAGGAAGTGAGACGACAAGATCAATATTAATCTTGTGTTTATATGTTTAGTAAAAAGCTGTGTGGTCAGCATAGCATAGCGCAAAGACTGAAAAGAGGGGGAAATAACTAGCTTTGCTCTCCAAAGTTCAAAATCAATGTATCCACAGCTCACTTGTGAACACATTCTTTCTTGTTTGTTAAATTTGTATACATACAAATGTAAAAGTGGGGTTTTATCTTGGATCTATTTATTGACAAACAGCAGTGTATCTATCCGCCAAGCCTCCCTGGCTTCAGGCTGGTCACTACCAGAGTTCAGGAGGACACACACAGTCGCTGTTTGTCGAGGAGACAGTTCCAGCACATACAGTAACCGCACTGAGGCCACCACTTGGTTTTACATTTGTGTACAGATCAAACAAAGAGATACAACATACTGACAAGTCAGCTTTTGAGATACAAGTGTAATTTGAAACTTTGGACAGAGTTAGTCATTTTCCCCATCTAATTCTGGGAAACATTTTTTTATCTATATATCTGCTGTCACACTACCACATCGGGCAACATGGGTCCAAAAGTCTGACACCACTTCCACTGATAAGCAGAACTGCATGTGTTTCAGGCTGATGCCACCTACCAGTGAATTAGTCAGACTTTGTGTTTATAGGAAATGTGACTCTGGATGACGCTGATGTCAGTGTTTGTATTTCTTAGAGATGGCGTATGGGTTGGAGAAGTGATGAGTTATTATATTAACATTCAGCTCTCTGCCTGCAGTGCTGAATTGAAGGAAATGTGACGTAAATGGGTGTGCCCGAGTCTTCACACAAAATTATACACACTTTTGCCTTTTGTTGATTATTTCAAATAATCAAAATGAATGTGGTAAACATTCATTGCTTTGAATTGTGATATCATTGTAGTGCAGTTAAAGTCAATAGGTTGATTTGAGTAAGTAGGTGAATTATATAGATGCATTATGGTCCCTGTCTCAGTTATAGCTTCTTAGCCAAGAAACATGGCAGACTAAAAATTGGATCCTGACAAATCATAGTCTTCCATCTTGTATTGCACTAAGCGATCAGAGAGCAACGTACTTCACTGTCCCAACATCACCTTCCCTCTTTCTTTCCTTCATTTTTCCAGTTGTGCACCGAGGAGCCCGTCTTAGTGTTTCTGCTGTGCTGTGTTGTGTTGGTTGTCCCACACTATGATTGACTGCACAGGACAAAAGAAGCAATTGTTGCGGCCGATGCCGATCTATTTTTAGAAGTCAAATCAACTGTCTAAATCTTCTTTATTTAATTCACATTTCAGGATATAAGTTCCCAGCGGTAAAAGGAAGTTGAACTCTCCTGTTTGACCCTGTTAAGTTTAAAATAGCCTGGACGTGGAAGTATATTTATAGGCAGCATTTGCGTTGCTATGCGTCCCTGTGACACCAGACACTACAACTAAATGGTTTCCTTGCGTCAGAGGAGAACCTATAACACTTCTGGGAGACCACCACCACATACACAATCAGCTATAGGCTGGTACCGTATAGACGCTGAGGTATCAGATTGGTAAAACATTTGCTGGACACATGACACAGTGAGGCGTCACCTCCCTGTTTGTCAGGTTATAGAGCAAGGCAGACCCAAGCTGGAAAAATGGGTGACTTGATATGAAGTTTGACAGGTGCTCTCCACCAGTGTCTTTAGCCTCTTTACACACTGCAGGCACCTTTTTGTGCCTCACATGGTTCTCATTTCACTCAAACTGCCGGGTTAGTGTATTGATAAACAGTAAAGAGCTCAAGTCATCTAAGTGGAATTAGCTGCACCACAACAGCGACAAAATCAAGTGACCAGAAAGAAGAAACATAGAGATTCGGAAAGATGATTAAAGAAAAAGAATTAAGGATAAAAGTGGCCAGAAGGAAGCAGGCAAAAAAAGGAGAAAGAAATATTGAAAGAAGTTAACGAAGGGAACGACAAAAGGGAGAACAAATGAAATAAGGAAAAGAAAATGTAAGAAGGATTCATGGAAGGAGCTAGAAAACACTTATTTTAACTACTACAAATAATGTTTCCACACTCCAGTACCATACCTGTATACAGTAAGAACAGCACTAACAGAGCTTCTCTCAACAAAGGAAAAACCCAACACCAAACAAACTGAAGTCTGAAATTCCAGACTTCAACACAACCGATTGCACATTGTTCAAATCCAACACAATTAAACATAATGAGCTCAGCATTACAGGGATCCTGGTCGGCTCAGTTCAGTCTCATAGAACAGCTGTGCAGACGTAAACAGACCTGACCTGACAGCTCTCTGACCAACTGACCGGACTCAGCTGACTTTTGGTTGTTGTCTAGAACAATGTGGAGCCCAGAGAAGCCAGATGTTTCATTTGACCTGGTCCAGCTCATCTGCGTCGTAACATTATTCCACAGTCGTCCTGCTGCTGGAGAAGGAACAAAAAGACTGCGTTGATAAGAACTGCTCCAAAAAACAAAGGCCAAACCTGAGATAAAGTTTTTGGATGTCAGAAGATGAAGATGACAGATCCAAACTAATCTCAGGAGATTTGAGAAGATTATTTTCATTCGATTTGTTAGTTTTATTTTGGCTCATATTTCTAAAAAGTCTTCTTTTGCTGGTTATTTCTCCAGTTTTAATTTCTGTTGGGTTTGAAATTCTCAGAGGCTCTGTGAGGCTCTACTTTGACACCGGTGCTTTGAGCTAAATGCTAACATGCGTACAACATGCAAACATTTGCCAGTTAGCACTTAGCACAAAGTGGAGCTGATTGGTCATTAGCTCATTAGCTTGCAGGTATTTGGCCATATACTTACCATTTGACCTGACTGTGGTACAAGATGAAAAGTTAAGAGGTCAACAAAGAAATTACGGGTCAACCCAAGCGGTGCATGAATGTATGGACCAAGTTTCATGACGATCCATGTAATCAGGCGGGATTGCTGTAAAAGAATTGTCAACTGTATCTCCTTCTAGATGCTTCAACGTAGAAACTTTGAAACTTTAAAATGTTCAGCTTAATAAGGACACTGTCGGATGTATTCAGTTTTTTTTATATATATTTCTTACTTTTTACAATATTCTTTTTCTTTTTTAATATTAATTGTTCATTGTTTTTCTGACCTTTTTCCCATTAAGATGAATGGATGGGATGTTCAAAATCTCCAGATTTCCACAACTTTTCCACTCCTTCTACTCATTCATACTCAAGGGTGGACTGCCCACTGGGAGTTGTCCCGCTGGACAATTGGGCCAATAAGTATCAAAATAGAGACAAAAAAACTGCAGCTGAAAATCAATTGATATGTGCCTTGATTGACTGGCCCTTAGTGTTGTGTGGTTACTGGGCCAGACGGGAGTGGGTTAATATGATTGGCTGTGGTCTACCAAATAGTTCCACATATCCCTACCGCAGAGCCAGTTAAATTTGTTCCACGTGGATCTGTCCCACCCCTCATTCCACATCAGAACTGATGAAAGAGATGAAATGTGGACCTAACCCCTAGCCTGTTCATGGGCGTGTGTAAGACATAGATAAAAACATGCTACGAAACAAGAACCTTCCAGAACCAGAACTTCAAAGTGATGAAATGCACTTTAGGTGGTGTTGAGGCTTGATACTAAATATTGTAGTTTCCAGCTTTGGGCAGTATCCTGAATCTTTTTTTTTCTTTTTGGTTATACTGTGTCTTCTTGACAAAACCTCTCCCACAAGACGTTGATATGAAAGTGCAAAACTAAACCATTTATGGCCTAAAATCAAAGTGCAAAACCTCTCTGCTTAACACAATAAGAGCCAGCAGTATTTTACAGGGTGACAGTGGCTCTGCACGGCAGGCTCTGTCTTTGATTCTTTCATGTGCTGCCAGAGGTTGTTGGAGTGTCTGAAGTGTTGGCTGCCCACAGTCTCAAAGGGGCTGGCGGCTCGGTTCGCCCTCATTCTTCCACGTAATAAAGAGACAGCTCTTCCTGACCGGTTCCTCCCATTTTTACAGTAAATCCCACTTCAACAGCACTAGTGTCATCTCCAACATGAAACATTTTCTTTTACATTTTGTAACTATGACAACGGAGGTCTTCTTATGTGAACAAAATATTTATCATAACACAAATAACAATCTTTTTCCAAATTTAACCAAGTTGTTTTTCTGGCTAATTCTTGCCATTCCCCCTCTGCAGCTCTCCTTGTTAGTATAGTGGACAGTATCTCCGCCTGTCACGTGGGGAGAAATTATAGTTAATTTATAAATTTCCCTAGTGTGGGACTAATTAAGGACCATCTTAATCTTAGTATTGTCTCAGATAAAAGAGTTAGAAATGCATTTTCAACAGTGATTTAACAACAGCAGCAGTGATTGCTAATTCAGGAAACACTCCTATGGCTCGAATCAGTGGGTAGGGACAATCCTCCCACAGCAAAGGGTTGTTAAGGTTGGAGGACTTCACACTTTTTCCTTTATAGTTTGTATTTCTTTGAAAAAAAAAAGTCATTATATCAAAAACACAAAAAACACTGACTCTTAATCAATAAAACATCACTTGTACTACTGTCTGATTTCACATCCTGTATGTTTATTTGACCAGTAATAAAAGGTGATTGTTGAGTTCACACACATGATCTAGAGAGAAACTGCTTCCCTGTCTTATTGTTTCTACAGTGGTCGTCACTTCCTTATTGAACCCAGGGCTGTAAAGCTGTCATTAATTCTCCTTTGATAAGTTTTCCTACCTAAGAGCGTGGGTGAAGGGAAGTGTATGAGTCCACCTTGAGGCACATGTAAGATTTAAACATGAGAGTTTTTACCACCATAATGTATTACACACATCACATTAAGTGGTGTAAAAAGGATTTCATTCATTTTTATTCAAAACAGGGCTTGCAAGATAACAAAAAGGATGTTTTTTATGTAGAGATTTGTCTGTAATAAAAGCAGCTACAGCTCATACTTTGTTCTGATTATTGAAGTCAATGCTGCACAACATCTGAGTCTTCTTTCCAGAATTGAAATGTTGTGGTCAACACCAGAGGAATAAGGAAGTCTCTTCATCAGAACCAAAAAACCGACACAACAAAAGGAAAGTGAACACCCTGTAGTCAGTCCCATCACGTATCGGGAATGATGAGGGCCATATGTGTGAGGAAAAACTCATAAGCAGTTGTCTGAACCTGAACCGAACTGCTGTTTTTACAGGCAGTTTGTTTGGCTTTTCCCTGAACTGCAATTGGTTTCGCCTCTTCTGACGCACATGCTTCGCAAAAGATGGGAAAACTGCATGCATGGCCAGTGTGTCAGCCTCTCATTCACCCTCCCACTGCAGCAGAGTGATAAGACACTGAAGATGGCTGAGAAACATCTGTGACTGTCAGGTAAAAGCCTGCTGCTATTGTGACACTAAGCACCTTCAAATGTTTTAAGGAAAAAGCTGTTCCTGATCTGCAGCAACCACTTCATGGACTTGAGAAACAGAGCCACAGGGGTATTTGCCAATCAAAGATTTGCTCCTGCTTTGCTGAATTAAATCGCTCACTGGCCTATTACATAAATGTCTGACGAGAGCACATTAAGCAGCTGAAAACCGTGTCATTGGTCACATGTGAGGTGGTTTAGACACAGCAGTTTGTTTCAAACTCCAGATGGTAATGGTGGAGTTTATTGTGCTCCTGATGACAATGTGTAGCTCTTTATTTATGGAAAGAAAGGCAACAAGATAAAACAGTCAAAATCAACACAAAGGCCTTAAATGACCGCATGTCATATTTTAATTGACTTTTTTTTGTTCCATCATTTTACTGGAACGACATATAGAATACATCGATCTGTTTCTGAGCTCCACAGCAGGCCCTCTGTTTTTTAGTCGTCAGTGGTCACTGGAGTTGACCCTGTCAGTGTTAACTCGACATGTGGAGGTCCAGAGAACCTTGTAACCCGTCTGTATTTCATTTTAGTTCTGTTCAGTTTGGCACTGGATATCTATGGAGGACCAAGTATCGAGGGAAACACACTCCATCCAGATGTTTGCAGTGTTTGTGCTTACACTCTTGTATGTGCTTTTTAGGGGCTGCCATCATTGATTGATTTTATACAATACATCATGTTGAAAACATTTCTATTCAAAACTGCAATTACTGAGAAGAATATTGAAGCATTTGCAACATGAATTTTAAAGGAAAATAGACAATGGCTGTGTTTTTTCAAGCATTATTCAAATCTTCTGTCCATGTTTCATCAAGTTTGGAAAGATGATGCTATTGTAATGGATCAAATTCCCCAGTTTAATGTGGTGTTTTAGGTTTTCACCGTGAACTTATAGTACGATCTTTGTAGTGGATTATTACATTGTACTTCGCTTTAATTCTTTTTCACCTGTAAATTTTGTAACTTTATCATCAGCACCATTAAAACTATCCTGAATTAGCTCTGGTCAGTTGCTGTTTGCATTGTGCCCATGGATGTACACACAGCTATCACCCGATTATTATGACACAGAAGAAAACTTAAAAATGTGACGATTCTCAGGCAAGTGAATCACACTGAATCTCAAAATGTGTGCATCATTTCTGTGTGTTCGGATTTGACTGTTATGGAGTATGATTTGATGCTAGTTGCAGCATTCAGGGGCACAAAAGATTTTAAGATACCTCAATATTCTGAGTGATTCATGAGCTCAAACTGTTGCCCACGCTCTAAATAAAATACTGCTTTAGACCTCCCATTATAAGAAATATTTTGTGATGGTCTATAAATTGGAACAAAACATATTTGTATCTTAATTGTTAAGAATAAAAAAATAAAAGAATGTGAAAAGATGGTAAATTAAATTGGTTATTACATTTTCTTTTGCTGTAACTTTTTAAAAATTCAATTTTGTGTTAAAAACAAGAGAAAAAAAACTTGAAAAGGAATTTAAATGACTTTCCATAAACCCCACACAGATAAAATCATCTTCATTTGTCAGCTCATTCCTCTGATTAAAGACCGAGTCTTTCAGTCTTTTCAGAATTGTATTTGTTGTTTCAAGGACAATTCTGGCAAGCATTATCCATTTTCCCCTGTCAGTAAATTAAGTAAATAATTTGAATGGCTCGGGGAGGAAACGAGGTGTGTCTGACATGTCCGCAGAGGTCATTTAACAAACACAATGATGTCATGGGAAGTAGCTTCTTCACAGCACTTGGTTTCCTTTTCATCTGAACAGCTGAGCTACTTTGTGGAGCTGAAACTTTCCTACCCGAGCCCCATAAACCAAACTGTTTCCACGGTCTGCTCCACCTCCTCACATACTGTTTATGTACCGCTACCTGCAGCAGCGTGCTATTCACAATGTGCTTTCAGCATGAGAAAGGTCCACTTTCATTCATGCAGAGGTTTTGGATTATTGTTCATATTTACTCCCATATCTGATTAAAGTATGACGTGCAAACAGCCCCACATCTGTTTTCAACAAGTTTCAGTTACAGCATCAAGCTTTGATTTTCTAATTGAATTTAGGCCTCTCCTACACACAGATCACTTTGGATCTTGGCTGAGTACAATCTGAATGTTCTCAGTGGATGAAGCAACTTCTTCATCATTCAGGTACACCTCCGCCTTCAGCAATTTCAAATTAAAAGATATTAGCCATGCTAGCAGTTTGGCTCTATATGGACGACAGTGTCTGTGTCTTTACCACTTTAGTCCAGAGTGAAATATCTCAACAACTGTCAGATGGATCACCATTAAAACTATGTGCAGACTTTCATGCTGCCCAGACTATGGACTCAACTGACCTTGGTGATTGTCTGACTTTTTCTCTCGCACCACCATGAAATTCATTTTTGTGGTTTTGATAAGTATGAGACTACTTTCATCTACTGTTATCATTAGATCAAAGTTATAATTATCCAAAATGATTGGTTTCAGACCAAACAGCTGCAAAAACTAAATTACACCACGTTACATTACTACATACAAATAGCATTTCCCTAGGTTTCAGCTCTACTTTAGTGCTTTAGTGTTTACTGCAAATGTTAACATGCTAACACGCCACATGAAGAATGTCATACAAAGGTTCTGTTATCTTCCTTTTCTCAGTAATACTTCTAACAAAGCCAATTTTTAAAACTGCAATTAAACAATTAAAATATCATTCAACCCAACCACACCCCATCACATCCTTCTAGTGCTGCAGTGGTGATATAAAATTTTTGATTGAAATCTGAAGCTCTAAACCAGGCTCTATCCACGGCAGGACTCCCGTTAACCACTTCTGTCAAGTATAAATCAAACTCTGTTCCTGCAGGTCAAAATGAAAACACATGACTTCTTGCAGCGTTTTATTCTTTACGTCATATCGGAGCCACATAACCGTAAACTGTAAACTTATAGGACGTTTTCAGCACCAGTGCAAACAAACCGCTGTGAAAATCCAGTTTTGTTCTGCTTTCTACAAGGTGAAGCTGTGGCCCCATAAACCAGCAGGCCACCACCCTGGATCCTCATCAACAAGAGGACCAGACCCATACACAACCCCCCCCCCCACCCCCCCCCACCCTCCTGAGTGTAAACAACGTCACTGTGAGCCCCAGAGGGAGGGGGGGCATGTTTTTAGGAGATCTCGGGGTGCTCCTTTGGTTTTTATCAGCTGTGGACATTCCTCTGAGCACAAGCTGTTGTGATGACGTACAGGAGACAATGGTGAGGACTCGGTTTTACAGCCCCCTGCTGATTTAAACTGGGTGTGAATGTGTGGCTGCAGCACAAAAGCACTGAGCCGTTTAAAACCGAGACAAAGCTGGAAGAAAAAGACGCAGAGAACAACTTAGGCCGTTAATCAGTGAGATATATTGTTCTCTAATTCACCATTTGCACAGAATAAAAATCTAAACTGGATTCCAATCTGGATTTATTTATGTTGGGTTTTCTTGATGACACTGTGGCAGTAGGAGGAATAAGTTTTTTTTTTAATCGATTGATAAGTGTCATTTTTTCCTATTTTGACTATTGTAAAATAACATTTAATGTATTGATGTCAGTGCTATTGCTGCTCTCAAGCTGCTGTTTAAAATGATAAAAAAGTGCCAAATGTTATTTCCACTAAAACACTGACACTCCAAACAAGGACAAAAAACTAAATAATGTATGAATAGATGGTGTTAATTGCTCAGTATATGTTGATAAATACGTAGACAGGTGGAAAATTAAAGGAAACCCCTGAACAAATGGGTGCACAAACACAACAAATGCACTGCATGGTTCAATTAAGCAGTTAAAAAAAGGCCCAGTTTATCCTGCAAATCAGTACAATGTTGTTCTGAGTGATCACCTTCATCCTATCATGGAGCAGGAAGACACTGCCCCCATCCACAGGGCACGAGGGGTCACTGAGGGGTCTGACCATCAAATGAGGGAGTTTATCCTTCCAGTAAACTTAATTTGTCCCCCACCAGTGTATATAGATATAAAATAAAAAAATGGGAAATAAAAAAATGATCCTACATACAACAACCCATTAAATAAATATGCTGATGTCCTGTACAAGCCTCTTCAGGCAGTTGTGAGGCTGAATGACACGTATGGGCTGGTGGCAGGTCCTTGACGAGAGGAAACCACGAACTCTGGGAGGAGCAGGTTCCCACACCCAGAAGAAGAGACACAGATCCCCTC
This sequence comes from Trachinotus anak, assembly GCF_046630095.1. Lineage (NCBI taxonomy): Eukaryota > Metazoa > Chordata > Actinopteri > Carangiformes > Carangidae > Trachinotus > Trachinotus anak. The sequence continues at coordinate 1,543,055 of NW_027273854.1, read as the reverse complement.
TAACACAAACAGTCCAGCACTCAGGAAAAGGAAAGGGCTCTCTTTGGGCCTTTATCAGATCTGCGAGATCCTCGGCCCGTCCGTCACCCGCTGCTGTCCGAGGGGCTGAGACCCCACCCTCCCTCCCTCCACTCTTCTTCTTCTTCTTCTTCATGTGTGAGATGAGGCCACTCAGTTCACATCATTGTGAGAGAAAGAAAACTGAACCAAAGTAACAGTTTAACATCTAATATGTGGTTTTATAACCACTGGTCTTAATGGAGAACAAGGCACCAGTTTCTTCACCAGACACTCCAGGAGAGTCAAATGAAATTTCTGGTCCAGTAAACCCCCCCCCCCCCGGTCCATGGCCCGAGTCTGGCCCACATACTTCAACTTAGATTCCAGCAGCTGACAGCTGGAAGATTTTCTGTGTGTGTGCCAGAATTGGTCCAGATGTGGAAGTAGCATCTGACCATTGTGCTGTAGGTGGGCCAGACCTGGGAGATGGAACCGGGGGGGGGGTACACTGGGCCAGATGAGGTCCATGTATAGGTCAGATGTGTCTTGCTCTCTGGGCTGTAAATATCATTTTTCAGTTGCTTTTGGTGCTGATTCTAAATTATTTTATAATTTCACAGTAAGTGAGTATGTGCAGCATGGAGGCTGCAGGCTGTGCTGTTTAAACTGTATTACAGTGTTTTCCATTATTTCTCTCAGTTTTAAAGGTTTTAATGTCAAACAGCATATTTTGTTTTTGCTATCAATTTATTTCAAAACTTTTGGTTAATGTAATGAATTGTTTTCCATTCGCTTTTACTTAGAAAAGTATTTTGTGCAGACCTTTGTTGTTTTTTCTGTGTGTAGTTTTGATAGTTGCAACAACTTTAATTCACAGAGTCAACTGCTGTATAAAGACACACAAACACAGAATAAACAGTCGGTACTGTACATTTAAAGCTGGGTTATTCAAACTTTGCAAAAGGTCCTTAAGAGTATTGCGCCATAAACAACAGGAAGAACAAATATGGTCTGATATTGAATATTGAATATTATGATATTATAAAAATATCAGTCTGAAGTTTCAGATCAAATTCTAGTAAAATAATTTACACTGACTGAAGAAAACCTGGCTTGATTTCCTCTCTCTTGGTTTGATATATGTGTATCAAAGAAATGTAATCTAATGTGTCTGTGGAGCAGTCTTCTGTTTGGAGAGATGAAACCTGAAGTAAACAGACAGGCTTCCAGGCCGTGAGATCCAGCCAGTGTTTCAGAGTGAGCAGCGCAGCAGGAGCTTCCTCAGCTGTCTCCTGGTTGTGTAACAGCACCTCCTTGCTGACCTCATGGAACATCTCTGCAGTAACTCAAACAGTCTGAAGACACAAAGGAGACAGAGGATCACGTTAACCCATCACCCCCCTGCCTCACCCCCGCTCCCTCTGCCCTACAGGCCACTTCAGAATGAAATACATTTTCTTTCAAGAGACTCACTAACATTAACGTTGGATGTAACCGGAGCTGTTTTGTTGTGAAACTGTAACTGAGAAGCTGTTTTGAACTTTTTCACTTTCATTCTTTATAAGTCTCTGATCTTAGTTTTTCCTTCAGTCAGTGTGACTCAACATTTTCTTTCCATTCCAGAGGAAACGTGAGTCAGCCCAGTTAGTAACCTCGTTATCATTAAACTAAATTAAATTAACCGAGTGATAGTGTTACTGTCACTGGAGTTTCACATATCTGGGACTTGTGACTGACAGCAGCTGTATCGTTAGAGAAAATGCTGACTGTCTTTTTAAGAATCTGGTGGAAAGGAGGCAATTTGTGAACAGGTCATGAGCTATGGAAGCTTAAATGTGTGTTAGAGACAAAACTAAATAAGAAATGTGCAGAAAGCTGTTAATTTGATATCACATCCTTCCCACTCTTTCATTTCTTTCCTTCTGCAGGCGCCGCAGACAAGAAGCTGCAACAGATCATAACAGCTGCCTCCACCACCCAGCCAGGATTTTCAATAATCAATTCAGTTTTTGGTAAAGCCATGAACAGTGCTAACTAGCAAGCTTGTTGGCCTCGCAAGGACGTTGTGCAACTGCTAAATAGAAAATATGAATAGAGATAAAGTTTAGTTTAATCTACTTAATCTAGGTTTATTATTCATGAGTTAATATCTCATGTACAAACAGAAGAAAAGGAGATATTCTACTGATCCGTAATTCATATCATTTTAAGTTATAAAACAATATCACAACATGAGTTTTATTGTTATTGTGTCTTTTATTCCACGTTTAGTCATCCAGGCTCTGAGGTAGAGAAGTTACTTCTGTGTGCGTTCACATCAACTTTCTTGCTCCTCATTTGTTTCTGTGACGGTCGATGGTGGAGAGCGGAGGTGAGGTCAGATCGAGTCTGACCGAGGTGAGGATCACCACAGGGAGGCCGACGAACATGTCTGAGAGACGGAGCAAGAATATAAAGCAGAGACAAGCTCTTACATCCTCAGCTCATAAGCCACAAACGGCTGAAGACTCCTGCCCGCAGGATTTGTCAACACATCCCTCCCCATCTCTCCCTGCTGTCTGTCTCCAGGTCCTGGCAAGGCAGCCGGACTCCCTGGCACCAGCGGGAGTCTGGCGCTGGGGAAGATCTGTATCTCCAAGATGAGCAGGAGAGAGCCTCCACCCAAGAAGCCTGGTATACACACAGACAAACGCTTCACATCCTCTGAGCTAATCATTCCCCGACACCACCACAACACAAACATTTCCCAGGAAAGAAACACCGCTCTTCCTCTGACTGTTTTTAGCTCACAAACCAACACAAAACATCTGAGAACTGCTGGGATTAACAGACATCTTCTCTCCATTTATAGTTTTTATTAATTTTTTCCCTCCTCTGTCTCAGGCGTCCTGGTAAAAAAAACACTGAATGTTTCATCTTTGAATTTGCTTTGTTGGCTTAAAACTTTTTGAAACCCTCTCACACCCATAGCAGTGTCTCCTGAAATAGCGCCCCTACAGCAGTAGGTGTACCGGACCTTGGTTGTCATGGTTACATTAATAAAAACAGGGACTGCAGTGTCAGCATCGTACCAACTTCCATCACCATGGTTACTATAATAATGGTCATGGATTGGTTAGGTTCAGGAAATGATAAAGTAAGTAATGGTTAACTTAATCAAACGGCCATGGATAACAGAAACAACATTAACTGTCACTTCCACACACCGCTCTATAAACTACGTCACCGCACTTTTCCCTTTGCTCCTGTCGTCATCACTACGACCACTAGATGTCGCCTAGCAACAGAACCTAACTATGGGTCATAGTGACCTGCTGACAGACGACCTGTGGGCTCATTTCTTTTTTTTTATAGGACGACAGTCTCCAATAAGAATAAGCCTATAAAATTACACCTGTAAATACATCTAATTATTAACTTGACTGAGCATGTCAGAACCTTTGTCTTCTCTCCAAATTAAAAGCCCATGTGTTTATTTCACTGCAAATTGCTCCTGGAAATAAAACATTGGAGAGAGAAAATATTGCAGCAGCATCCTCTATTTTGGGAGCTTGATGCTCCATTAAAATACTGCTCCTATAGCAGCCAACACAGATAAATCTACATACTGTATTTTGTCATGTAAATCCCATCTGTCCTGTCGTTTAGAAAAAAAAGAGAAATGAAAGATATATCATGTTGCACAAGGATAGGATAAAATATAAAAAATACATCTACTGCATTACTCTGCGGTGTGATACATCATACGCAGCCTCTTTAATAGAAATAATCTAAGCCATAAATTGTATTTATGAAGCGTGTATTATCCATGAGACAGATTTATGTCCCCTGGAGATTTCAATTTCTTATGTGAGAGAAAATGTCTGACATTTAATCCAGATTTATATAATGTAATACTGAGCCATTTTAAATATCCTGATTGCGACATGACAATCAGTCGATAATTGTGAGCAGGTTATGACACGTGTTATGAAAACATTCAGAGTGGATGTGATTTTAGTCGCTGCTGCCTCCAGTGTATTGCAGAGTGCTCTCTGGCTCCTCCAGATGCTGACTTCTGGAGCAGGACCAGGATCAGTGACGCACAGAGGTCATCATTTTTCACAGCAGGATGATTCGTCAGCCTGACAAATGCCCGCACCCACCCACCCATCCACCCCCCCTTTCCCGTGTTCAGTTCTCATCCTGAGGCAAGGGGAGCTGAGTGGAGGTCAGGCGGGATCGGGGTCAAGCCATTTGCCTCCGACATCGGTTTCCTGAACATATAGAGGGATTACAGGCCTGAACATCAAGAGAGGAGTGAGGTCATTCTGTGCTCTGCAGATACAGTGTGCACGTATGCCGCCCACCCTCGCTGTTATACACCAGCAGGCAGGAAACATCACAAGGGCCAGAATTTGTTCTGCAGGAGAGGCTGAAGTAGATTAGTGCTTGATTTAATGCTCTGCATGTTTATGTTATGAATTCTTTTTGTTTTAGATAAGAAACCCAGTGCGCTGCCCTGTTGCTTATGTTCTGCTCAAGTGTAGTTCTTGAAGATTTACTCTTGAAGTTTGAAAGTTGCCAACTATCTAGGATTATAAAGATTTGAGTTGCAAAAAAATCAACCGAAGAATTACAAGTCCAGGCCCTGTTGTTTGCAAAACCAGTAAACAAATCAGGTTGATAAAATGTTGCACGTGCATCTGATGCGTCTCATCTGATGGAACGGTGCATCTCTAAAGAAACATGCTGTCTTGTTTTTGAATATCTCACTTTTCAAAGCAAAGCAAAAGATTCTTTACAAGAAAACTCAAAATTTTCCAAAGATATCAAACATGTTGAGCTTAATGAAAAATAAAAGACAGACGACACAGTTTTATGGGGAAAGTCTGATATGTTTGAAAACAACTTAAGAAAAATTTAAGTTGAAAATATAAAACTATGACATAGATGCACAGACAGACAGATGCTGTGTCTTTATTCCATATAACATAGTAAAAAGTACAATGTGTACTAATTTTGTATTACTTTCACTAGTTACTAATTACTTTTCATAGTGTACTGATTTTTGCAGTTTATATGACATTTACGTTTGTGCAAACTGGAACTGAAACAAGACACAGATATTGACGGACACTTTAAAAGACAGAGCCAAACGCTTTAATTTAATGTTTTTTGTTTCACCTCCATCCACTATAGATACATTTTTCTGGCGCAAAGTCTCCACTTCCTTTGTGCAGGAAAATTGGATGTTAGAGCTAACATCCAGTGAATCCATACTGACTTTTTTTTTTTAACTCTAAATTTGTCTCAAAGTCATGCAAAAGGTGCTTATACAATTAAGAGGAAGAACATGCACAGAATACATTTTATTTCTCATCAAGATGTCTGTATTTTTCATGTCAGGATGTCCGTGTGAGTTATGGGTGCCGCGTTTGCTCGGTGTAAACCTCCCTCCCTCCTTCCTGAAGTGTTTGTTTGGGTCAAAGTTCAGCCTCCAGCTCTGCTTCTTCTGACTCTGCTCCCTCTGCTATTGTTGCTAATTGCTGCCACCTGCTGTCCATAATCTCAAATTAGTGCCTCATGAACACATGAAACTTTTTTACGTACAACAACACACACTCCTACAATAACATGCACCTGTGCACATGGTTTGCAGTGTCATGCATCAGCAGAGATTCGTCCACTGTGATAATCCTGCCTCTGATTCCCCGGTAACCTACAACAGGAGTCTGACACACGGAGGACAGAGGCTGCTGTAATCTGTCAGGATTACATGTTCAACAAACCCACAGACTTTGGAAAGAAAATGTCTTTCACCTTGTTGTGTGGTTGATTAAGTCTTCTGTTAGCATGTTAGCATTTTTAGTCTCACTCTCCATTTAGCCAGATGGCTTCCTCCGTCAATCCCCACTCACAATCAAGATTAAGATTACACCACACACACACACACACACACACACACACACACACATATAGACATGCACTGAAATACGTCAGACACACAGTAATTAATGTTCACTTGCTAGCAGATGACATAACACAGAATCTGTCACAGTTGCTGAGTTACAGCTGAAGCTTAAGTTATTAAAGAGATCCATCGATCGCAGAAATTCAAGGTTGGAGGAGTGGCGCGGATTAAAGTATTTTTACCACAAAGCCACGTAGCCACGGCGCTCATCTGAAACAGAGAGGTGGGAGACAGAAGAGAGGCAGAGAGGATGGAGGGAGGGAGGAGGGAAGGACAGTAGAGAGACAGATTGAAGAGGATAGAGAGGGAGAAAACCCTGCCACCCGGCTTGTTTAGTGTTCCTCAGTTGACCGTCGATACCTATTACCGTCCCTTCCTCTGAGGTGCTTGTTCTCCGAGGCCTCAGGGCCGCCCAGCATGAAGCAGGGACCATGGGCTTTCTGGAAAACTACCAGGAGATTGACCCTGTCACTTTGAACCTCTGCATCCTCATTGCCAGCTACGTTATCTTGCTCCTGGTCTTCCTGATATCGTGTATCATGTACGACTGCCGGGGCAAAGATCCCACTAAGGAGTACGCTCCGGACCCGCAGCCGACCCAGTCTCCCATCAGACTGGTGGTGATGCAGAGCTCTCCAGCTCCAGTGGGACGGTGGGACACGACCAACATGATCACGACCTACCACGAGCCAACACACTCGGACTTCAGGGAGAAGAAGAGCACCATGGTCTGAGTGACTCAGAGGACTCACCTTTGTATATACACCTGAATTTTTTTTTTTTTGTACATACATTTCTTTTTACATTTTCTTGTCTTTCGTTGCTCGGACAATGCTTGGATTTGACCGACACAGGAACCGATTTGGACGGTAAGGGGGGTGACATGTGTTGATGTCTTTAAGTGCTATGTGTATGTGCATGAAATCCCTCTTTATCTTAAGGATCTCAAGCCAAAGCCCACAGTCTGATCTGGAGAGGAAATGTCACAACAGATAAAGCACAAGGAACAAAGAGGGAATTTCTGTTATGTTGGGTTGACAGGGTGGGAGAGAGGTTTAGTATTAAGGTTAGGGTTGGAAAACCCACCGAGAAGTGTAGTAGGGGAGGAACTACGCTAGTGTCTTCACATCCCTTAGAAACAGACCAGTGCCTTTGTTGCACCGTATTGTCTTTGGACTTTGTTCCTCTCTAACATGTAGATAAAACTTATTATCTCTACTATCGAAATCAAAGGTGCATTTGCTTTCACTAGTGTTCAACTTTCGGTTTAAGTCTGGACGGACAGTTTCATAACTTCAGGAAGGATGTGTCTGAGTGCGGTCGTCAAAGCAGCTGACAGATGGGTGACAGCACTCAGATCAAGGTCCTGACCTGCCATGTCTAGATTCTTATTTTGAGACGTCTGTCTTTAATCACTCCACCCACACGACAGGAAGGTGTTAACCCTTTGATCGACTCAGTGCTCCACTTGTCCGCTGCAGTACGAGCCCAAACACAACCTAATGCTTACCTGTTGCTCTTCTTTGAGATAATGTTGAGGATGATGAAGAGGTAACCCACTTAAAGAAAGGCTTCTGCAGGGTTTTTCTTTGTCCCTCATGTCACTCAAGTGCAGATATGTATTATCAAATCTGTGGAAACATGCAAACAATGTTTTGTCAAGATTGCAGTGTTTAATGAGTAAACAGGGCACTGCTGATATAAAGCTGCTGTTGTGTTGACGGTGAATAAACTGCCCGTTAAGTCTTGAAGTTGTTATGATCAATTTCGCCTTTAATGCATTCAGTATTTATCCTTTCAATGGCCTATACCAAATATTTAATTTCAGAAATGTTCAGCATCTGTTTTTCTGCTTCTTCCAGCTTTGTCCAAACATCTCCACAGGTCATTAATTGTGTTCATCTTGCGTGCAGCATCATGCAGTAATCTGTGGCGGGTCAGAATGATTAACTGGCCTGTTACAGCAGTCAGAGGGTCTCAATTGTTCCATGAAGCAAGTTTGCAGAACTGTCAAGATAACTGCGCTGAGTGAAACCTCCAAGCCTGTCGCATCGGAAAGAAATTAGCCTTTCCTGGCATTTTCCCAACAAAGTCATGGAGATAATTCACTGAACCTGCCTCTTGGGACAAATAAGGGCTCCAGCTGAAGTTTAATCATACAAACATCCAAATCTCTTCAGGTGGCAAAAATAATCCTATCAAGCATTTATTATTATATATTACCTATCACAGTGATTCCCAGTGTTTTCCAACTCATGGCTGATTTGAAAAATTCAAAAATGTTGGCAGCTCACATCCAATCCCTTAACAATACAGAGGCCAAATAATACTTTCTCAGAGAGCTTTTTATTGTAATGATAAAAATCAAACATTCAGGACTGAACTGAAAGCAGGAGAAACTCATTTTTTCTTTTTCTTTTGACGGGGGAAAGATCACTTATTGATTCATCTGTCTCTTGACTCTCTTTCCTTTTAATTCTTCCTGTTGCTAACCAGCACCATTTTGATGCTCCAGTTTTTGCTGGATGGAATCTTTTGGTTACTGATCAGGCTGAGACAGCAAATACGTATATGATGTGAGCCAAGGGCAAAGTGGTCCAGCTGGCGACAACAAAAAAGTTCCTATTATTGGCTTATCACAGTGACAGGCCTTAATACGAGAGAAAAAAAACAATGAAAGGGAGTCCTCAAAGAGTTTAATGTTCTAAAACCTGCCTTTAAAGTAGACCATGTCTCTATATATTTTGTTTTTCATTTTTGATCAGAAAAGAAGTCTTTATTAAAACTTTATTTTTATGTTAGCCCGTCAACTTTTAATACCAAAAAACCTGTTGTACTTTGACTCCTTCCACTCAGGTTTTACCTCCGTCAGTTTCTATTTGTTCTGACACAAACACGTATAGATAAGTAATACTACTATCTACCTCAAAGGAAATACCCGAGGATAAGGAGCGATTATACCGGCAACTGAATCAGTTCTTTGTTGGTTAATAAAGAAACCTGATTATTCAACAGAGTGTGATTACAGCTCTGGTTTGTGCCGCCAACACTCAACAGAAATAGATCTCGTAGCTCAGAGGACTCTCACAGTCGACTTGGACAGAAACCAGGATGGAGGCCTGTGTAATCCTGCTTCCGAGAAATGTGCACTAAATGGATCTCATTCATAAAATAGGCCAACCGTGAAGTTCGTAAAAGATTAGCCAGAGAGTTGGTAAATACATTATGTAATTGAGACAATATATCTTTTGAAATGTCTTCAAGATTCTCCAGTTGTATGTTTTCTCATTTTTATTTCTCATATATTCCACTGCAGACTGCACTGGATGTTTACTGTCATTTATCAGCTGACCTCCATCTCGACCCCACCTCATTATCTAAACAGCCAAAAACTTTTATCATGTGACCAGACCAGGATGGAAACATGCAGTTCTCTTCATTTTGTTTATGAAATAATGCCAATGCTTTTTATATTAAAAATTATATATTATAGATTTTTATATTTATATATTTTATATTATAAAATTAAGCACTTTTTTGTGTTATAAAAGCATCTTTATACAACATATATGGCAACCTCACTCTTGATATAGGGACATATTTGTCATATTACATTTCTGTATATATGACAAATATTACTGAACAGCCTTTTTGGACACAGACTCAGGAGCCCAATGATTCAGAGGGCCCCATGCAGGGGACCACAAAGAGATGCAACATCCACAAAAAAATAAAAAAATAAAATTATTATTAGTGAACGTGAATTTGTGAATTTTTTAACAGTGTTGTCCCAAAACTGAAGCTGTACATGCACATCAGAACAGGAATAATCCTGGTTCTAGATGTTTTTGTTACAGCAGTATCTAATTATAGATAGATATTGTGTCTGTGACACTAAGTGTGAGGCAAGAACAGGAAGGCAGCCACGCTTCGATGAACACAGTAATCCCCAGCCAGAAGTGCTTTCCGCTATAGAGCACGCTAGGCTCAGCTTGTTAGCTGCAAGATTAATTAACCTGGGTGAAGCAAAACACTGCAGCAGCAAAGTCTCTGACCTCGAGAAACTGTTTAGTTTTGTATTCAGATGGATTTTACTGTAAAACTGGAATTTTTGCGGGAATAAATATGAACAATAATATGATCTAAATCAGTTTAGGTTTATATAAATATGGAAATTTAATTCTTTAAGTAGTTAGTTCAGTAGATTAACTGATATTCTACAATGATTTATTGATGCTTTCTAAGGTTATTGCCTTGAAAATGCATTTCCTGAATTGATGCAGTCACTTTTTAAAGGACTGATGTCTTCATGCTGAGAATTACTTTCCCATTCATTTTTTTTAGTTGGTGTTTTGTTTGCTAGCAGCGACATTTCCTCTGTATTCATTACCTTCCCGTCCCTTCCCTTCCCCACTGGATGTAAACTATGGGAGATACATTCCACCATGAAACAGTAAACCAATTACAAAGCTGTTTAACCCTGTGTCACGTGTGCACAGAAAGCCTCTTTTATTCTAAAGCATTCCCATCTACATTAGATTCAGCATGTCCGTCCTATACATGAGCAGTGGGAGTTGTTATGATGACAGCATTCACACACAGAACCTGTATTTCAGTCTGTGGGTGATTGTTTGGTTTTATGTGTGTGTGTGTTCTCTGTATGACATGATATGTTGCAGCAGCTGAGAGTAAAGTTTAGGACAGTGACACAAGGTCAGCAGGTTTCTGACCCTCACGTGACTAGACTGTGTCAAACAACAAGAGGGTGTCTGACCTCTGACCCCTGGGTTATCTGGAGGATTATATAATTTATCTTTTAGAAATTGTTGCAATTCATACATTAAAAAAAAAAATCAGTAAGTCAGTGCTTAACATGGCAGTCATTTTAAATCCTTCTGGGTGGTGAATTTTTTTTTTTTAAATTAAAACAACACAAACACATTCTGTCTGAACCTGTGAACATTTAGAGAAAATATGAGTTACAGATTGAGCTGAAACATGAGAAAGTCAGAAAAAGCTGAGAAAATAAGCTGGAGTATAATTATATGTGATTTATTTACATCTTTGTTGTGTTCTTTCCTATAAATCAAAGTTCACTAGTGTTTAGTTTTTTCATATTTTCTTTTCACAGTCTCATAAACAAAAAATTAGAGAAGTCGTCACACAAATCTTCACCAGTGTTTTCAGATAAAAAAATTGTTGCTGGTTTTTTATAGTCATTGGGCTGAATGAAAGGCTCTTTACTGGAAACTGTTTTCCGTGAACAGGCTTACACTTGGCAAGTAGGAGAGTCTGAAGAGGGAAGAAATGCAAATGATCCAATGCAGGAAAGCAGGTCACAGGCAGGTGACAGGTCTATGTACAGATGGCAGATACCAGGAAAGGAAATGGTTGAAACCTGGCAGATGATCAACGTGGACAACTTGGCAACTGTGAGGGGAAAGTGGCTGGTAGCCTACTTATGTGCTGGGGCTTGATGAGGGACAGGTGTACATGGAGGAGCAGGCCCAGGTGAAAGGTCAGAGCCAACAGGTGCACAGGTAGAGAATAATAAGGTGATGGTTACAGGAGATTTAATACCAAATTTTCATTTACATCAGTGGATAGTTAAAGTTGGTTGTGTGATTGTACAGTCGGTTATACAACATGACAGAATTTGTCTGTGTGCTTGTTTGCTTTTCAGGTGTTTCAGTGGGCCTATTATTTAACATTGGACATATTGGTGCTTTAAGAGGAATCTGAGATTTGCTGACATCATTATGACTTGGATAGTGATGTGAATGATATTTACAAGCTGGAAACCAGGCATAAGAAGGAAAGAGTCTGAGGCTGTAGAGGAATTTCTTCTGTTGACATTTATGGACTGCCCTACAACAGCTGACCTAAACACATCCCTTCATCAACTTCATGTTGTCCTCAAAAAAATCTATAAAAATGTACATTTCAGGACATTCAGACAAATGTAACATCCTGATAAGTTCAGAAAAGTGTTGATTAAATAAAACCATCATGTAGAAAATCTTACATTTAATGCTCTGCACAACCACGCTGATGTTTTCAGTAATTCTGGCTGATTAAACCTGTGCCCAGGTTGAGTCTGGGTGGAGCCAGGCAGGGTATTAGGTGATGTCATGGAAGCACATGGACTAATAAAGACACGCTCCCATTAACCTTCCACTCAGCACGCTGCACTCTCTCTAACAGTCTGTGTGAGCATTGCCTCAGTTGGTAGTCTGGTAGTGCAAAGGGTGATGGCACATTGTGAGAATAACTATATGAATTTGCACGTCAAATATGAACTCTGACCTGAGAGTACATACAGGAGCCAATCAGGAGATTGCACCGAACAGGAAATGCATTCTTGAACGTGTCCCTCACGAGTGAATGGGGGCGCAAATTTGAAAATGAAAAACTCTGGTGGTGTGAAGTTTGAAAGAAGTAAGTTTACCAGACCTCTGTAGCCCAAAAACTAGATGTAACAGACAATTATGTTAGTGACATTTTTTTAAATCAAAATTAGCAAATTTGCAGTTATGTTATTAAAGGTTTGCTGCTTTAAGTTTCTGTTTTTTACCATAAGAAAAATAATTCTGTTACTTGGAGCCAGTCATGTCTTAAATTAAAAAGCTTTAAGTTAAATCTTTGCTCTCAGCGCACACAGTTACAGAAAGTGACTCCCTGTGTGTAAACTGATACAGCTGCTTGTGTGAGGTGAGAGTGCAGGTCAAACACCTGAGAAGCTGCAATGATCCACCAACAAACTCAGCAGGTGATCAGTGCAAGTCACAGACAGCGAACACGGATTGTTTACAGCCCGGACAGGACGCCACCCTGAGCCGCCGTGACACACTGCCGACCTGGTGCTCTCAGGTGTGCCTCACGAAAGAGGTGTTAGTGACACAGCATGACGGGAAAAAGCAGAGAGAGGCCAGAAACAAGGAGCCGCTGTCTGCTGACATATGGCCTCTGGGATCCACCCGTTGTCTGTGATAATGTCCTTTTTAAAACCCCAACAAAGAGCTCTTTCTTTTCATCTGGATCAGTCCATTCTCTGCTGCTACTGGTACGGCATGTTTACCACAAAGACCCAGATACCTCCGTTTGGAATAGTACACCTTTCTCTTTTAATTTCTGATACATGCTTGATTTTAATTTGTTATTTATAATCCAAGAGAAAGTGATTGTCTGTATCTGCTGATAGAAAAACATACTTCATGTGCTCAGGATGTAAGTAAAAAGCACTTGTAAGAGAAAACACTCAGGTTCAGCCCTTTTCTGTCTTGTGTGCAGCAACAGTCACGACACTGACAGGGTGGTACAGCTTGAACTTCATTAATCACATGGATAGCACTTTGGTCTTACGTAAACACTGTTATACCTAAGAGTCCATGATCAAGTTACAGTTCTGTTATGTAACTGGGCTTTTATAGCGTGACACTGTGTGTGTGTGTGTGTGTGTGTGTGTGTGTGTTTGGGTCTGGGTCACTCTGTTTGCTGCAACACCAGCCTCAGATGTTTGCCTGAAGTGTGGTCGTACCACCAGAATTACACACTTCCTTTCTCAAGATAACTGCTACAGTCAGATAGTTCAATTGTGAAAAGAATAAATTAAAACTGAGCTACAGCATCATCTAGTTTCACATCGTGCTGAGGGTAGAGGTGTCGACACAGACCAGTGTGGTCAGCGTCTCATCCTCCGTCTGTGAGGAACTTCTTACATAACACGTAACAAGAGCATGTTTTCTTTGAAGGATCGTGGTGTATGATCGTGTGTGTACAGAACCCGACGAAAAGTGGCTGCGATATCTGGTTTTAGGTTTTATTTTTTAAACACATAAACATTATTCAAGCCGCAGCTTTTAGCTTTTGCAGCCAAATACCACTTTCAACTTGGACATACAGCAGCAGTTTGAATAAGTCCTTAGTCCCATTTTTCACTATTGCTGAACAAAATGTGATACTCCTTTGTCATCAGAGGTGTCCTATCACAATCCTGTCATTTTATTTGTTGATGGTCAATTGCAAATATCCTGTCTATGATTTCTGTTTTCATTCGAATGATACGTTTCCAATTTACACTCCTAAATTCAACATACACTGGCAATGCTACTTTTCTACAAACATATAAAATGTATGAGCCTCCCAGGATTAGTCCACCACTGTCTGATTAGTCACCCTAACTATCGGCTTTATGGATGGTGAGTAAAACATTTATTAATGCTTCATAGATCAGTTAAAAGTCAAATTTTAGCCAGGTTTTGAGTAATCCATTTTTCTGTGGGGTTTCCTCTCCATTTGCAGAGCCAATAATAAAGTGTCAACAAAGTCACCAGCTCTGCAGATAGAGACACAAAAATAAACCATTAATAAAACGTTTTCACAGCAACTCCATCAGTTCTGCAGTGGCAAATGGACAGGCAGTGCCAGAGAGATTTTCTTTAAATATCTGTTACATGTGTTACTTGAAAGGCAGAAGTTTTAAAGCTAGGACATTATGTCTGGTATTAGTTATTTGATATTGCATCTGTTTTCTTATATTGATCCAGTTTTGCAGTGGGAAAGGTCAGTGACCGGCAGAACAAACACAGACTAACTGCAACACACAGAAAAGAGAACGGGTTAAAGCAGACTATGGATGTTAAAGCATTGCCCAGTTTTACTGTACGTATTGATTTATTTTTATTTGCTTATTTGTTTGTTTCCCATAAACAGCCACGTTCCCAGTATTTACATATCCAGACCGTGATTATGACGCTGCTGGCACAAGACACCGCCTACCAAATATCTGATTGGCCGGTCCGCCGGTCATCCCGCTGCTCATTGGCTGAAGCGGCTGCCAGTCAACGTCTCACCACTGTTCGGGCTCAGTTGAGCGGCTCCGCGGGAGCAGCTCGTCAGTTACCGGCGGAGCTGCCTGCCTGCGGGGGGTGCTCTCAGGGTGGTCCGGGCCGCCGCTGCTGCTCATGGATATCTGTAGCTCAGAGAAGAGGGAGTGAGTTAGTATTTTGTTGCAGAATGGTCTTAAGAAAAAGACTGAAATGGTGCCTTTGTAGCGGGAGTGCTAATGCTGCCGGTGCCTTGTAGCTGTGATGAAAGTTAGCTTACGAGTAGCTAGCTAACTGGCTCATGCTAGGCCTTCCGTTTCCTCCGGTTTGTCAGGACAGTTTGTTGTTTTATTTCTCCATTAGTGACACAGATTTTGTTGCTCTTTTGTTTGCTGATTTTTTCTTTGCCTCTGTGGTTCATACGGCTGTGAAATGAAGAGAGTGAACAGCTTTCAGAGGTGGGTGAGAGCCATTAATCTGCTGTCAGGCAAACAAAGCTCGTACCATTTAAACTTGTCATATTAATCCCAAACAGTTGTGGGTAGTTTACCTCATTCTAACATATAAGGTGCTCACAGGGAAATTCATACTGAAACACTGTTGATTTTTTTATGTATTGTATCAGCTCTGGAACAAAAAATGGTAAATATAGTCAAATAAGGGCTTAAACACAAGTTAATTAATATACAAGATCATTAGAGAAATGTAATTCTCTGGTTTCAGCCTCTCAGATGTGAGGATTGTTGCGTAATGTATTATTATTATTATTATTATTATTATTATTATTATTATTTGTAATTAGAATATATTTGGCTTTTGGACTTGTGATTTCTTGTTTTCTGACATTTTATAGATTAAATCGACAAACGACAGATTAACGGATGCTGCTGATTTCAGCTCTAAATGTATGTGAGCCTCTGTTTTGGTAAATGGCAGTGCTTTCATAACTGCCTGTGAACATGAACCTGTGCATGACTAATTAGGCAAAGTTATAAATATAAATCCAAGATTATGATGTAACTGTGATAATTTCACATGACCAGTCTCAAAAAATGTGAAGCACATTAGTATCATTGTACATGTGCGGCTAGAGTATAATCCTGAAGTTACATTTCTTGGTTTCATTTTTTAATTTTTTGGCTGCTGTACAATCTCTACCTCTCTATATCTATGTATCTCTATCTATATACACAGTGTTTGGTAATGTAGTAGATACAGGAATTACTATACATTTACTGTGTATGGTTTATTTGATTTATTGTTATCAAGGCTACGTTACACCCTTAAATCAACATTTACACCAGTCCGCTCTCGATAAGGAGCTATTCAGGACTAAGGTCCTGTTGGAGGGAAGTTGTACAGTGTGCAGTCAGCCAACTATAGCTGTTAATGTTGACTTTTTCTTGTTTATTTGTGTGTTGCAGGTTTATGAACAGAAGGGCTTCTGCTAACTGCCGCTACCAGCCCACCTGCTATGAGCATGCTGCAAACTGCTACACTCATGCCGTGAGTGGCTTCTATCTTTCAATCTCAAATGTTGAGTTGCTCAACCTCCACTGATGCGCTGAAACTGTAAATCTAATACCTTAAACCTAAAAACCTAAAATCTGTCTACAAACTGAGCTGTATGTGGTTTTGTTTTTAATGTTTCTGTGATTTGATTGTCGTCCCTGCAGCTCCTCATCGTGCCGGCCTTCGTGGGCATGGCGTTACTGCACCGTCTGTCGGACAACCGCTGGGAGAAGATCACAGCCTGGGTGTACGGAATGGGCCTCTGTGCCCTTTTCCTGGTCTCCACTGTGTTTCACATCATCACCTGGAAGAAGAGCCACATGAGGTTAGAGAGGTGATGACAGAGCATGTTGGCAGAAAACCAAGGCTGACATGTAGCAGCGCAAGCTGTCATAAAGCCGTATGTACTTGACATATTTGCAAATACAGACATAATACACGAGGGCACGGACCTGACAACAGAGCACGGGACGCACACAATCAGCGATTCCTGTTGTGATATTTAGAGTGAGCGTAATAGTACACAGTGGAGCTGGTCTCCCATTTCACTGTCCCCACAGGGGCTGTTGACAAGGACACATTCATCTTTCTGGATTCCTTAGCTTCTTCTGTGGCTTTGTTTTTTTCCTGGAACGCCACTATTTGGCTTCAGGTTTCATGTCAAACCTTTTCTGTCTTTCTTGCACTGTTCAATGGACAAACCCTTAACTTGGCAATCTGATGTTAGATTTTGGCTTCTTGTAAAATAGAAACCCCTGGTGTCTTTGAAATGATTTTTCCGCCTCTTTCTGCTGTTTCGTTCAGCGTTTACTGTGAGTTTCAGTCTGAGTGATGGAGGGATACAACCACGAGGCGTAACTCGAGTTTAAGGTTAAAACTCTTTGCTGCTGAGAAATTTTGATCAGTCATCATCGATGTTGAGTCACCTGTCCAGCTGACACAGTCAATGTGTTATATACAAATGCAGTATATTTGCATTCATGTCATGTTACTGGAGACCAAAAACAATGAAGCTGATGCTGCTCTAGATTCTCTGTCATCTTTGTGTTGAGGTCTGAGTCTCTGTTCGTGGTCCACTTTTAATTTCTTGTTCAGACAAGAAATGTCATACTTGTGTGAACTCCTCAGTTTCCTGAGGGTTACCAGAGGGGTTTTTCCCTGCATGAACATGCAAATAATGTTTCTGTTTTGCACATCAAAGACCTCAGGTAACAAAGCATTCACCTGTTCACCTGCTTGTTGTTGGTTTCAGGTCTGTGGAGCAGTGTTTCCACATGTGCGACAGAGTTGTCATCTATTTCTTCATTGCTGCCTCGTACACACCTTGGTGAGTGTCAGAGCTCAGTCTGGATTCAGTGCAGCTTGTCTCTTCTCACACATGCAGACCTAACACAGGTGCATGTCATTGTATTTGTCCCTCCTCAGGTTAAACCTGCGTGAACTAGGCCCTCTGGCAGCACACATGCGCTGGTTTGTGTGGCTCATGGCTGCTGCTGGAACCATCTACGTCTTCAACTACCATGAAAAGTGAGTTCATGTTTCAGTCGGATCACAAGCACAACCACTGAGGTTGTGCTTGTACAGAAATTGGGAATTTAAAAATTGGGATAATACACTTTGAGTGAAGTGTAAAAAAGTCTGTGACTGTAACCACCGGTGAATCTAGACGACCTCTGATTAGACAATCAAACAAGACATGATTTAAATATTAATTTTACTGATGTTTACATTTTGGTTACAAAGAAGAGAACAATTAAATGATTGATTATTTAAAGAGAAATAACCAAAACATGACTGATTCTAGCTCCTTCAATGTGAGTGATTCTGATGCCTCTCTCAGTCTTAAACACACAGTCTGTAACTTCTGCTGCTTGGAGTCTCTCAATCGAAACAATAACAAAAGACAGAATTTGGTGATGTTGAGAAGTTGCATAGGATCATGGGAGTTGTTGTCTTCATCACTATTGTCATCAGTGTACTATTCCTTCAGTGTCAGTTGTTCAGAAGTTTTGCTGAACACTGAAATCCTTCATTCGGTTAAAAACAAACCAATCATAAAAATGTGGCTTTAAAGTGGATAAAAAGACAATTTTCCGGCAGACAACCACAGCGATGTGTGTGCAAACAGGATATGACATCATCATATGTCATCATCATATGACTGTTACATGGCTAAAATCATGATGGATTTCTGTGGGTTTGAAAATAGCTGGAAACATTTGGGTTGATGTAAGAACACAACTCGACAACATATATAATACAGGTCTAGTTAGATGTAGAATACACAGAGTCCATATTGTTATACAAAAACTTAGAACCATGTTTTTGATTGAAGGACCCTGCTACCATCAGACTCATGCATCATGTAAAAAGGGTTGACTCTGTTACTTCCTCCTCCTCCTTCTCGTCTGTCTGTTGACTGTTTGGTAACAATCAGATCTGTTTTCAGTATATAAAATAGTTTAACCTTTAAGGCAGGTTTGACAGGTTTTGTCTGAGCTTCATTTAATTGTTTGTGCTTAGTCACTTTAATGCCCCGAGTGTTGGCACATGCAGGATGTCACAACAACAATCTTGTCTGACAGTTTATGCTGAAACTCTTAAACCACAGAGCCTACATTTTATAAATTAAAAGCTTTTTGCTGTGTGTCTAAATAAAACACAAAGTAAATTAGAATAAATGTAATTGAATAAGAATGAATATGATTAAATGATGGTGTTGGAGTTAAACAGAGTACCCCCCCCCCCCCACCCACCCACCCCAAAAAAAAAATAAAATAAAAATCTGCTCTTGCTGGTGCATGAATGTGTGTGTTTTTTGTCTTCACAGGTATAAAGTTGTCGAGCTGGCCTTCTATTTGACGATGGGATTTTTCCCGGCTCTAGTTGTGACATCAATGGTAATTTATTTACAGTCACATTCTGTTTGTTCACATGTCACATGTCACCTCCTCCACCCAGCAGCTCAACAGGCTGCTGCAGCAGGGTGGAGGTGTGTCACTGTGTGATACTTCCTCCTCTTGCTGACACTAAACAGCAGTGGTCAAAGCGGGGCAGAGGGGGGAGACCTCACAGATTTTATTTAAAATGATGTGCTGAGAAATGCTAATAAAAACTGACACATCGTCCCCCTGAAACTGTAACAAGCAGCATTTTTAAGTTCCCTCCCTAACATCTCGTATGTTGGGGGAGTCTCAGTTTTGTTCCTCTGATTGTTCACAATAGATTTCACACTGACCCTGAACTCAGATCCTGCCCCCATGTAGGAAAACCCACACTGTGCCTCAACTGTGCCCCCACTCCATTCAAGAGACACCAGCTCCACATTTTTTCTATGCTCAGTAAATTTACCAGTTTTTGTCTGTGGCCTTTGGTTTAAACCTTTTTATAATGAAGTGACACATAACTTTGAATCCTACTGGCAGAATAAAATGTTAAAATTAAATAAAAGATGTTCACAAAGGTAGAATTGATAATTGTTGTTTATTTTTTCCTCTCTTGCTGGTTTTATTCATTTCCTGTGTGCATGTTGTCTTTTTACAGTGCGACCGCACCGTGTAACCAACCCACAGTCAGAATCAGTAGATGTTAGTTAAATGCAGGGCTGGAGTTGTTTTGTTTCATCGTTTCTCTTGTATCCTGCAGAGCAACACGGAGGGGCTTCAGGAGCTCGCCTGTGGAGGACTCATCTACTGCCTCGGTGTGTTCTTCTTCAAGAGCGACGGCGTCATCCCCTTCGCCCACGCCATCTGGCATGTGTTCGTGGCGCTGGCTGCAGCCGTGCACTACTACGCCATCTGGAAATACCTCTACAAGGCTCCCAGCGCCGACACCCTCCTCGACTCATGACCATGGCGGGGCCCCCCCGTTCTTCCCCCGAGCAGAGGCGCTTACATACCGACTCCCTCAAACTGCCCGCTGAAGCTGCAGCGACAGCCCAAAAGTTTACGAAAAATGTCGACCATGAATTGTTTACTGTTTTCTAATGTGGAGGACAGATTTCTCAGCGTCTCCCTGACAACAGAAGCTACTTTAAAAGCTGTTTTGTACAACTTCAGTCTAAAAAAAAACAAAAAACAAAAAAAACAACTTAACAGTGAGGGAGGGAGTATTTTGAACTTTTTACTCTTGGTGTTAAACCGGGCACATTCATGAGCATTTGAAAAATTTGATAGCAGTCTTTTGTATCACTTGAATCGAGTCACATTCCACATCTGGGGTCATTTTGTGTGTGAAAACCTGGAGAGTCGTCCATTTCAGCTGGTGATTTGAACACTGAGGATATAAGGTGCTAAAATCAGCTCTTTCCAGTAGCTGGGCTGGGTGTCAGTACTGGTTCTGATATGATACCTGAGTTACAGTACCAGTACCAACATAGTTTTTTTTTTGTAGCTTTACTTTTGAGAAATACAAATGTTTCTCTACAAAACCATTTTTTTCATTTAACAAAAGAAGCCAAAGGCCTCATGTTTTTAAACACAAGGAGCTGAGCAGGAGCTTTGCTAAAGTAAAATGCTTTAAAACTGGCAAAATCAAATTTCCATCAGCAACTAACAGGTATGAATCTGACCAGAAAGTGTATGTTTTGATACCCAACCCCAATCAGTAGTAAATGCAGGTTTGAAGTGTGTGGAGTCAGAGCTTGTTGATCTCGATAATCATTGATCTCTTTGGTTTTTTTTTTTTTTTTTTGATAAACAATGCTTTAATTTTCAGCCCGTCTGATCCAGGTTCACACTCTTCTGTCTGATGCTTTGTCTGTGACTTGTATCCAAACGCAAACCTCAGTTTTCAAAGAACCACAGTCGGTCCTGGTGGTATGTGGCGCCCCCTGCTGGTGGGGGCACAGTGTTTCAGAAGGTGATTCGTAACATTTCAGGAAGTGCGGAGCTGATATAGGTGAGGTGTGGGTTTTATTCATGAGCCAAATGAGAGACGCTCGGTTCAGGTGATGTGATGTCGAAGCAGAATTGTTCCACTGTATTTGTAATGTGAACAGTGTGCAGAGTGTGAGAGAGAGAGAGAGAGAGAGTGTGAGTGTGCACGACCTTTGTACTGTAGTCCAGTGTGACGTTTCCACTGATTCTCTCTCGTCTTTGATTTGCACCACTAGGATGAACAGTGTTTCCTGTCTGTTTTCTGACGTGGGTTTGATCAGTGGAGAAACCTCATGTTCTTGTTTTTGATTATGGTTTTGTAAATTTGCTAAATGGCTCCTGACTCATAAAATTACCATTGTGTTGCTTTCCTCTTAGGGACGTACGGAGCTGAATTATTGCATATTTTTTTTAATTGTGGCTCTTGTTGAAATGATTCCTTAACCACTCTGTTTTGTAATGTTTATATATTCTGTTTTGTTCTGTTGATTACATGAATCCTGGCCTTTGCAGGAAAGAAAACTGCTTCCTGTCTATTCCATTGGCTGTTAATGGTGCTGCATAAAAATGAATGCTCCTCCACTATGAGTATCACCTTTATAATGTGACAATAAAAAATAATACTGCCCCACACCTGATGGGAGAAGAGCCTCATTCATGATGAGCACTTGTAGTTTTCCTCTTAAATTTTGTTGCATTGACTGTCTGTAGTTCTCAGCAGGAAACCAGGCTCTGATTAGACAGACTCATTTCCTGCGGGGACACAATATTGACGTACTTAAATTGGAGTACCTGTTCTGTTGATTTAAAAAAAAAAAGAAAAAAGTGAACACAGAAGAGATGTAAAACCTAAAAAGGGATTTTTATCACACATGTTGTGGCTGCAGCATTGACCAGTGTCAATTAAAGGCTGAACACCATGAAAAGTTTCCACTAAAATGTCACAATTGTTCAATACCTCATATAGAAATGCTTGTTTTATGTGTTTGATTCTGTCAAAGCAAACAACAACAAACAAAACTGCCCAAAATAAAATACAGTCATAAGTGAGCATGATAGTTAAAATCAACAGGACTCAGAAAGTGACTGAAAACATTCAGGGTCAAGTGTTGATACTATGTATGTAAGTATCAGCTTTTAACTCTTCTTCAAAGTTTTCACATTCTTACTGAAATTAATCAATATAAAAAATAAAAAAGAATTGTGAAATCTTAAAATATACCAAATTTCTAAAAGGCATCAGCTGTGTTTGAGTGAGTTATAGTTGAAACAAAGCAGCTATACCTTAGATATTTAGATATGAAGTATAAAATTTACCTGATTCACTAATTTAAATATCTGATCAAAAAAATAAGTCTGAACGTGCATTTGAAGGCAACTTTCAGGACTTGACAGATTCAATATTCTGCACTTTATAATAATAATAAAGGTTTTATAATGCCATGATATCAACGTTTCAGTACAGATATCAAAACAAACTGTAGCTTGAATAATTTTTCTACATTTCTACATTTTTCTACAAAATCCTTTTTTTCTCTTTTTTTTTTGCATTATTTAAAATAAACCCAGTTTGTAGATACATACAATACGTAAATTATAATGCAAAATTGAAATGTAATTTCGTAATTTTAAAATAAAAATTTCCTGATTCAAATAATAAACTAGACCAGTCTAACTAGACTAAGTCTTTGTTTTCTATTCTGAGGGCATGAGCAGAGAAATAAGAAATAAGAACACGTCAGAAAAGAATTGGGATTTTATTAGACACTACAAATTACAGAGAGACAGAGGCCGAGGGCTGAACAGCACAAATAAATGTTATGCATCCATTCCATGACAGACAAGACCGAATACTCCTTTGTGTTGTATTATTATACACTCTGAAACAGTCCGTTGGTGTTGCCATGAATACAATGGTTACAAGTCTGTTGCAATGTCCAAAATAAGAAATGAAGGAGTTGTCAGTGTATATAATATATAGATTTTTGATGCACTAAGAAGCCCTTCAGTGCAGATCTGAACCTATCCGAGTGGTGCTGTGATGAGATCTTTACATTGCTGAGAGACTGGGGAACAGTCAGTGTATTCAAGGCACTGGAATAGACTCAGAATTATGGTTAACGTTTCCGGGTGAGGTAGTGAAATCACTCGACAGTGAGGTAATTTTGGGATACGCATGGATTAATTATTGGCTTTTTCCTATGTATATACGATTTCATATAAAGATGCTCCACAGATTCGTAGAGGCATCATTCCAGTCTTCACATTCTCTACAAACCCTGTTCACTCGAGTGCATCTGTGCAGAAAAGGTGTAGAAGGGAAACACCATCTAAAGCGCAAAAACATTAAGACAATAATTCGTAGTTAGAAAATCTTTTTATATTTTATATAGTTTTTCGCACACCCCTTTGGATCGGATAGATATTGATCAGCCAAGTCTGGGCTGGGATTAGACCGATGTATCTATTTGCTGTTTTATTGGGCCATTCTTGGCTTTTCTGATTGTTGGGTTTTAATGCTGTTACGTTACCTAAAATTTGAACACACAATGAATAAATTATGGAAGTCCGTGACTGCCAATATTTCAATCAGTCAATGTAATTAATAACATTTTATTTTCTATTTGTGTGCACATGATGGATGACAAAATTAAAATTTAACACATCCAAGTTCCATTTCCATGTAAAAAAAAAGCATAATTACAGCCAAAAAAAAAAAAAAAAAGAAAAAATTGCAAACTGGGATTTTAAATTTGAATTTTTCAAAAATTGAAACCACCAAGTGGAATCGTTCCTGCTGGGGGGCCATTATTCAGCCTTACGATAGTTTCAATTGTACATCATATGCACACAAATGAATTTTTTTCTTGCAGACAGTTAGATAAAATAATAGTTGATACCACTGTCATAGCTGTACAGTGAATTTCAAACTACAGCCAGCTGCAAACAGTTGGAAACAGGTAGCCTAGCTGTGTCCAAAGGTAACAAAATGTTCCTATCAGCGCTTCCAGCTCACTAAATAATATCTAATTTAGTTCATCTGTATAAAAATGTAAGTGTAAAAAAACAACACTGGTTTTTGTACAGAATTTCGAGTTGCTAGAAGGTGGATTTTGTTAGTTCTAATCACAGCCACACCAGCTGTTTCCAGCCAACTGGCTGCATCTTCATATGTCATACGCAGACATTAAGTCTTGTTCTAACTATTCTTTTAAATAATTTAATTTTAATATTTGCATACCTGAACTTCCATACAAATGATCAGAAATGTTAGTATCAGGCTTCAAAAACACAAATCGGTCCCATCCCACTCCTGACTGGCTGCAAAAAAGCTTTGCAGCATGCAGCTCTACACGACAACACAGCTAAGGTCTGAGGGGGGACTCCACTCTCAGC
The DNA here is from genome assembly GCF_046630095.1 of Trachinotus anak. Taxonomy (NCBI): domain Eukaryota; kingdom Metazoa; phylum Chordata; class Actinopteri; order Carangiformes; family Carangidae; genus Trachinotus; species Trachinotus anak. The sequence goes on along the minus strand of NW_027273854.1, from coordinate 1,518,492 downwards.
CTTCACTTAGGAAAAATAAAAGAAACTTCCCAGTGTCCATCACTCAGGTTCAGGGACACGCTACAACTGCATTGGCTGAAGGAACCAATCACACACAGAGCAGCAGTAGTAACCAGCTATAGATTTCCCTTCCTTCATAGTAACTTCACCCCATCAAATCAGATCAGAACGAAACAGGACTCACAAGCTGCGCGTTTACAAAAAGCCTTGGAAAGTTAACAATATTCGCCTTTGACGCCTGCCCAGGTTGGGCAGGTTGCGACACTAAACACGATGAACAAACTGTGTTTCTGCGTTGGAGTTGATGGATTTTGAAAGGGCCTAACTATACATTCTCTCTTCTGGACTGGATTTTGTTTGGTGCATCCGATTCCTATGAGTTTAATGGAATTAGCTTTAGATATGGGATCCTAAAGGTGGCACCAACATAAGAAGGAGTGTTAGTGATGATGATAAAAATAATGCCCAGGACGTTTAGGTGCTGCTGAATATCCACAAATCTCTGTAAAACTACCACATCCTAACTAATATAGAATATTAAAATACCACTATATGCATTTGTCTTTGACTTATATACTTGTATTTTTTAATAATATTTTGGATCTGTTGTGCCTTTAAAATACATAGTTCAGTAATGTATAGGAAAAATACTGTACAAAAACAACAACTTATAGAATAGGTTTATATAAACATATCTCTTGTAACCAATATATCATCTCTGTTGTGAATAGTTTGGTTTGCAGTAAACAAATTGATTGGGTTAACCACAGTATTGGACAACACCATCCAACCTTTTTTGTCAACATCTTTTACATTCATACAGCCATCTTTGAAAAGAAGGCAAACATAGAGCTACAAAGAGAGAGACTACAGACATCTGTTGATTCCTAAAATAAAGACACTCATTGATCATGCTAAGTCAAACAGAAGCGAAAAGAATTATCAACAACTTTGCAAATAAAAAGAAAAGATTCGTAAATAGCTTTTCATTCTGTGAAAGAAATCATGCTTAAATCTGAAAACAAGGAGGAGGCTAAATGACAACGAAGTCAAGAGAAGTATTAATACTAACAATTATATCAACAGAATATATATATATAAAAAAACAACAAACTTCCATCTGAGAAATAAAAGGTCGATAAATATGAGGCGGAGGAAATTTTGAGCGAGTGGAAACATTGCACCAGATCAGATTGTGAGACACGCATTAGTGCAGAAGTTAACTAAGGTTGTCTTAGTTAAGGGAGGGGAGCTGGGATGTGAGGTGGAAACAGGGAGAGATCTGCGAGTGGTGGTGGGGGTCATGTAGGTCGTCATGTCAGTTTAGTTCTGGACAGGAATTATTGCTCATTGATGAAGAAAAACCATAGTGGTACGTGGTACATAATCTAAAAAAGATTTTTTTTTTTTTTAAGTTGGGGGGGGGCTGAGATACAACATGAACATCAAGAAAGGATCACAAAGAAGTTAGAAGAAAAGCAAACCTAGTTCAGGGCTTAAAAACTTCAGATTTCAGGGGCAGAAGCAGGCGCTGACACGTCACATGGTTATAAGACAGAAGAAGAAGAAGGGAAACAGGAAACAGTTTTCAGTCCTGATGTCACGTATAAAATCGGTATGAAAGTGAACAACAAACAGCATGGCATCGTTTCTCAAAAGTGAAAGGTAGCGGGGGTTGGGGGGTTGGGGGCGGACTCAGCTGGTGGGTTGGCTCATAACTCCTCACAGTACATTAAAGTGGGAAGTATACATGTGTAAATATATATATATTCATCTATGTATATGTATATATATATTCAGTCGAACAATGTGTACAGAAAAAAAAAAGAAAGAACAGACAAAACGAAGCTTATCATAGAAGTCAAAATGACAGTTATAATACCAGAATCATACAGGTGTGTGTTGGAGGGGCGAGGAGGAGGAGGAGGGGCCGGTGGGAGGAAGAGGAGGTGGTGGAGATGGTGGAGGAGGAGGGAGGGGCAGTGCCACCAAAAGAGACACATTGTCCTTCAAACTCGAGGAAAGGGTGGGTTGGGGTAGTGAAGTGTTGGGGTAATGGTGGTGGTGGATGAGGGGGGCGGGGCAGGGTGCTGGGGGGGTCTGGGGGCCTCACAGGGGCCCGTGCCGGGCCTCGTATTTGGCCAGAATGTTCTTGCAGCGGCCCAGCTCCTTCCTCAAGTCCGCTACCTCCATGCGGAGAGCGGCGTTCTCCTTCTCCAGGAAGCCGGCCCGGATGGCGATCTGGTTCTCCTTCAGCCGCCGGGCGTCCCGTGACCGCTTGGCCGCCACGTTGTTCTTTCTGCGCCGGGCCCAGTACTTATCGTCCTGAGGAGCAGAACAGACGGGTCAGGGAATTCAGTTTCGTTCCTTTTCCCTCATCAACTAAATCTGATGCCTGGTCCCATCACCTCCACACACTGATCTATGACCACCATAGAAGCCCCTCCCCCTCGAGGGCCTCGGACCCTCTGTTGAGAACCTGGAGCTTATACATATATATTTTAGAAAAGACTAAAAATGTGTAGGTTTCATGCTGTGATTCATCTGAACTAACCTACCACAACAATTTAGCAGCAGTTGTATAAAATAACATTTTCTTGACTCCAGTTAAGCTACTTTATAGTTACTGACTTTATTTTGGGTTAAATTTGAAGTGTGAAAACAAAGTTTTCAGTCTTCAGCCCCCGTCTGAATTTCCCTTTTGGGTCTGCCCCCCCCCACCCCCACAGCAGCAGGTCACCTTCAGGTCTTCGGGGATGAAGACCTTCCGGGCTTTTTTGATCATCGGCTGTGGCTTCAGCTCCTCCGCGGAGAATTTGCGTTTCCTGGGGTCGAACATTTCCTGGCCAGGAACGCTGGACAGAGCCAGGTCTGCTGGGTCAGGCTCGTAGGTCATGGGCACCTGAATAGACTCTGGGTCGATGGGGCTGGGGGTGTCTCGGGCTGTGGGCAGTGCTGCAAAAGAAAAGAACACATATTAGCAAGTGCCTCCACAAAAAGCAGGCTGTTCTCTTGAAAAGTGGGTGTGAAGACTGTTGAAAACCTTTAATTATGTGTGAAAAGTGGTCGAAAACAGCAGGAATCAAACTCTAAGCTCCTCTGAGGTCAACTCAAACGGCAGAAGTGGCCCCATTAAAGGTCCCGGTGGCTCCTCCATTTGGGATAATTGGTTATTTAACAGCATGAGTGAGTCCTCATCAGCAAATCTTTTTTGTGATGCTCCCAACGCTGGACAGGGGACACAGGAGGAGCAGTGGTGGGTAACTCTGCTGAGAGGCTCTCACACCGGGCGGGGGGCCTCTGAGGGGGAGCTGAATGCCGCTCCCCCTCCGAGCTCACATATTTGTGTGTTCGAGGGCTGATCCTTGAAGAAATGTCTGACTTTGCAGATGTGAAGCTTTTCTGGAAAAACAACATCTTGTCTGCGTGTTCCTAATGTGACCAGCAGGTGGTGCTGCCACACAAGCTTTGAAAAGCACAGTTGAACACACTGACACAACATGTCACAAACTCTCTTATCTTCAGACTGTGCAGGTATCAGCAGCCCCTGTCAGCTGATCTCTGATGAGTTGCTCTTTAAACTGTGGAGAAGCTCTGCTCTGCAGCTTCTGCCTGTTGTGTGTGGCTTCTCTAATTGATTTGAAGTTTATGGGCCGACCGCTGGAGGGTGATTCAGGTTATTAGCCGGCTTAGAAGGAACAACCGCTCTGTGATTCATTACATTAGAACTTATTTGCTCTGTGCTACAAACCACACCTGTTCCCTGTTCGACACAAAAACCTTGACGAGCAACACAACAACTGGGAATACGCCTGAAAGCAGCCGAGTGCGGCGAGCATGTTCACTCGCTGCTGATGATCTGCTCTCAGCTTGTACATCCTGACCCAGATTTTTGTTTGCGAGCCTGCCGTGACAGCCAGTCAATGCCGCTGACCTTCGGTCAGAGTGTACGCAGACTTTCTGTTTCTGGCTGCGGTGGAGATTTGAGAAGAGGCCTTTGGTCTCAGCTCTGACTGCAAACAGGAAGTGTGTGTTCAGTCTGAACGCCAGGAGACGCTCCCCTACCCAGCAGAAGTGATGGGCTCTTTCATCAGAGACGTGAAAACCTCAAGCGGGTGCCACTCAGCCTCAGATTTGTCTGTTTAGCCCAAGGAAAACAAAAATTTCTCTGCTGACACAGAACACAGTGTTCATTTGAAGAACTATGCAGAGCTATTAAAGCGTCTAATTATCACTCCATAAAGCTGAGCATAAATGTGGAAAAATTCCCCAGTGAAAACAAATCAACAACTTTCTCACACATATGTTTCAAATACTTGCCTCCAGCAGATGTTGATGTTGCAGTCGGCTACACACAAGCAGGACCGGGTGTGGTTTAAAATTCTTCCATCAGATAAAACAAAACAATGACTTTATTTTTAAATTAAAGAAATGAAAACTCTGCTTTCATCTCACAAACCAAAGGTTCAAGCATCAAAGTGCTGAACGAGAGCAGGCAGCAAAAGAACATCAACTTCAGACCTGAATGACCCACCAGTTATTTTCTTGATTAAATGATCAATTGTTTAGTCCATAAAATGTAAGAAAAATTGTGGATCACAGCCCAAATATCTTAAAAATGACCCCCAAACCAAAAGATATCAAGACGAAACATTGGCTGTACAGCTTTCATCTTCATCTTCAGACACTTGGACAACTTTTTTTCAAAAAAGCATCTAGTGACAAATCTAGCATCTTTTTGGACAAGCTCCACTAACGTCCTCTCTCTGCGTCTACTATTAAATCAGGATTTAAGCTGCAGCAAAGCAGCTGTAAGTTAACATGTAGTCTTAAACGTCCCCTACAGTCTAAAGGTAGATGTCCATGTGTTTGTGATTATAAAGCAGGTCTAGGTTCTATATTAATACTGTGAAAGTATCAAAGCCTCAGTCCACAGAGAAATGCACACAGCCTGTATTCAGACACTGAGCCTTAAAACCAGCCGTCAGGACTTCTGGAACTTTGTGATGTCACAACAAAGCAGCCCTGAGCTATGCCCCAAGCCCCGCCCACCTGGACCCACCACCCAACCTTGCAGGATTTGGTTTCTCTGAGTGTTTACCTGAAATCTGCTATAGTTTTTTTGATCACTCAGAAAACAGTCAGCCAATCAGAGGAGAGGATCAGATTCTCTATGCTGAATGCAAATGGATCACAGATATGCTAATTAGCACATTACGTCATTAAGCAGCATTTAGTTTTTAGCTTTAGCTACCTTTCACTGAAAGTAGTAGATAACAGTTTTCAAATACATCCTGACTCTCGCGAGTCGGCCACACGCTGTTAATGATCGACTGATCTAAAGCTCCAAAGTGAACAAGACATAAAGAGACTGTCTGTGCAACTGTACCAAGACAAGTAGTGATGCAACAAACGATTACTTTAATTATCACTAATCTAATGTTGAGTTTCTTCAATCTGCTTGTTTTGTTTAAACACAAATATACTTAATCTAAAATGACATAAAACAGAGATTCTCATTTAAGAATCTGGGGCCAACTGCACAAAACGCATACGGCACTTCATGTTCAATTTCTCCTGAACTGAGGGAGTTACCTGAGGGTGTTGCACAGAATCTCTTAAAAGGTTTCCTTAGTGAAGGGAAAAAGTTCCAGCCTTTGCTGCAGTGAAAGAGATTTTACATCAGTGAGGACCGAGGAGACTTGAGGGTGTTTTATGCAACTGTTTTTATATTTGAAACTGGCCCCTGGAATTTTTCAGACAAATGTGTCAAAAGTTTGCCGATTTCACTTCTCAGATGTCAGAATTTGACGCTTCTTTATTGGCGTTTATGAAAGTAAACTGAACATCTGGGCTTTGAGCTGCTGGTTAAATAAAACAAGAAATCAAAAAGGTTACCTTGAGCTGTGAGGAATTTTAATAGGCTTTTTTTTTTTTGCCATTTTCTGACATTTTTTATATTTGACAATAACTGATAATAAACAATTGTCAGTGCCAAATATTTCCTGTTTCCAGCCTCTTCTGTCTGAGGATTTGCTGCTTTTTTGTTTTCTATCAATATAAACTATTGATCGGAAAAAACAAGACATTTTAGCATTTTCCACTATTGTATGTCAGTTTATGGATTAAACACGTTATTAATCAATCATAAAAATCAGCTGCCATCGGCTCCTAGAATCCCATGATTCCTCTGTAACACAGTTTCATTGTTGAGTTAATCCATCCATAAGCTACGACACATACACTCTGACATAACCTCCGCCATTCATAACCTGAGCTCTGCAGACGCCAAGCTTCTTACTAACTAAACTAGACGCTGTCTTAGACAATCTGTCAGGCCTGCACACAAAACTGGAAATAACCCACTTTTCCCTAATCACCTTTGATCTCCTAATTAGTGGAGTTTAAAACAGTAGCATGATCACGGGCTAAAAGTAGACGTACAAGCCTGTTCACTGACCCGTAATGTGCTCAACTGATGTACGACGCCGAATGTAGATTCACAAAATACCCCCCTCCACCTCCACCTCCTCCTGAACAGGAAATCTAAAATTAACAGGCCAGGAAAGGTGGCCCAGCGCTGACCTACAAAGAGCCGTGTGAGGCCTGAACACACAGGTTTCTTGGTTAAATACTTGTAGAACTAGTTTTAATCTGATGTGACAGTGACAGCATTTTTATCTATTCACACACACACACACACACACACACACACACACACACACACACACACACACTTCAGGCTGCAGGTCGCTGTCACGCTAGATGATCATATCAGAGTTACTGAGTGTTCTCACCTCCTCGTGCGAGTGATAATACTACGGTTAGCGATAAGCGGAGCTGTTGGTCGTATCTGCGTACAGTGACAGAACAGCTGAACTTTGACCTGGGTGTAACACGGGACCAACAACAGCCAAGTCATCCTCTCACACACTGCACTTGGGGGCAAAGAGGCTAAAAGATTTTTTATTTACAATTTTAAAAATGTAACAAGACCACTGCAACTGGTTTATAATTCTTATGAAGGCTGAACTCTAATTAATTAATTCGACCTTCAGTGAAGTGTTGTGTGAATATCCAAACCTTGATGCATCTTATTAGTCTGTTGCCATAGAGCTCTATTATTGTCCAGAGAAAATGTGTATTACAGAAAACAGTCTCCAACAAATGCACTATTCCCTCCGGTTTGCTTCAAGACTACAGTGTCCAGCTGTTTCAGGAAAAATAAAACTACATTTCTGTGACATGTTTTCAGTAGGAATGAAGTCAGACAGTACTGAGAGACACTGTTGGTTCAGGTTTAACAAAACCAGCCTTCTCCTCATCGTGTGCAGGGTGCTAACCTGCTGTCTGACTGATTTATCAGCCAAGTGCTGCAGACATGACATTCAAGTCAGGAGAACATCATATTCCTCCAGGTCGCTCAGGCAGGACATGCTGATCCTGTCCACAGGCCACGGGACATTTGAGAGGAGAGCTACTCTGTCTGCAGGAGAGCGGGCTGCAGGAACCTGCTGCTACAACACTGGGAAAGATAAAATCAGAGAGGATACTCTCTTCTGACAGGTGCACTGATAAGTCCTGACTGATCGCTGCTTCACACTAAATTATTCCTGCATGTTGATGAAATTATATATACATAATTAGCTCAGATCCTTCCTTAGATGTGCCGATTTATGTTTCTCTCCTCGCTGCCTTCCCTTCACTAACACACTGGAATGCATAACAATACGCCCTTTGACCCCTCCTACATCTGACTTCCCCTTTGGCCCCTGCCAGCAGCACACAGGGTCCATCTCCTGAACCGACCCCGACGCAGAGCCTCAACCTCTGCAGGCCGTTCAGACTGAGAAAACCCTGCTCTTGCATTTGTTGGTTGGTTGTGATAACAATGTTATCAGCTGCCTGCTGTATTGCTCGCAAGCAGAGCGCAGGCACAGAGAGGCTGTGGTTGTTGTGGGTGGTGGTGGTGGTGGTGGTGGAGCGGCTGGTTAGACGAGACGAGACAAGACGAAACTCTGCGAGCTGGAACAATGTTGCGTGCACGTGACAAAAGCACACCCGAGTCCATGTGATCTCCACAGGGTACAGCCTGTGCCTTGGCTCCGAGTCCGGAGCCGAGCCCGGCGAGGGAGGGAGAGGAAGGCTGGACGGGAAGCAGAGAGTGTTAGAGGGAGAGAGGAAAGGAGAGGAGAGGAGAGGAGAGGAGAGGAGAGGAGAGGGGGGAAGTGAGAGTGAGGGAGTGAGTGAGTGAGTGAGGGAGGGAGGGAGGAGAGGAGCAGGCAGGTTCATGCCGTGACAAGCTCCTGTTTGCAGCTCAGAGCTGCACACGGCGCCTGCATGTGTCCGTCACATGGCCCGGCACGCTGCAGGAAACCCCAGCCGCGTTCACGTGAAATATGAAGACGCACACACACACACACACACACACACACACACACACACGCGCACACACGCGCACACACGCGCACACACACACACACACACACACACACACACACACACACACATCTGTGCATGTAAGGCCCATGTGCGCTCACTCTGGAATAAACTGTGCTGTACAGATGCACTTTTAACTGACTCCTGTCCTCAGGTTTGAGCTGTGGCTCTCAGCTGAGTCTCCACCTCTCTCTGCACTTACAGCCATGTTGTCATATTGTCATTATTAGTCTGGCATAAGGTACATTTGCTATTTCAGAGAAACTGATGTAAATTAATGATGAATTTTTTAAATATCTTTGAATTTTAAACTGTTGTTGAAGCAGTTTACAGACTTCACTTCAGGCTCTGGGACCTTGTGATGGGACATTTGATCACAACTGATCACAAACAATTTGTTCAGTGCAGCTTTTTATCAATGCAGGGAGGAGCTGGGCAGGCGGGAGGCCATTAGGGGAGGCTTAACTATCGTAGCTCAGTCTGCATATCATTGTACTTACAAAAACTGAGTCATTATTAGGCTGCTATCAGGTAAACATCAGAGTATAGAATCATCAGCAGGTGAGGATGAAGAAATTGACACATTTTCAAAAAAAATCACAGATTTTTGCTACATTTCTGGTTGTTTTCCTTCAATATGACCCAGGGCTGGAGGATATGAGGATGTCTGGATGTGGCTGTAGCTGTTTGATCAATTCGTTTTCAATTTAGTACACTGGTGAACATGCTGCTTTTAAATGTGCTCTATAAATACACTGACTCCACATGACTGATCAACAGATTACAGTTTAGATATTCTGATTTTTCTTGCCTTCAACACTTATCAAATCCATTTTAACAAAAAGAAAACTACGATATATGTTTTGGTACAAATTCTCATCTCTTCACACGCTCAAACCTGTTTGTGTAAATAAACAGCCAATCATCAGCATTATTAGTTCTTGGTCCAAACATGCTGCATGCTGATTGGCTCACTGATGCTGATGTGATCGGAATTTGGTACAAGGCCTAATTTCATCCTCGATAAAAGTTCGATATCCAGCCTCAGATTTGAGGTATAAATGTATTTATCTAAAATATTTATATAAGTAAATAGAGTTTGGTGAGACATTCACTGATACCATCAAATCTATTGCCTAAAAACAAAGACTGGATGTGATATGATGTATTCAGCACATTACAGTGAATGCAACACCGTGTTTACAATACCTCATCAAGGTTTTTTCCTTCCTGGTCTTGAACTAGAAGACACAACACACTGAGAGGAAGTGTTTGTGAAGTGGTGGTACAACAGCTGTGGAGACCTACGAACATCACGCCGACACTTTTTGGCAGAACAACACTTTGTGAGACTTTGTGAGTTGTGGCTCTTTCAGGGAGAAGTCATGGACGATTTCGCCCGACGACGAGCAAACAGGAGCCTGTGATGTAATTAGGCTGACAAACGACTGCTGCTCAGGTTGAAATCAGGCTTTAAGAAGTTGACAGGATAGCGATCAATCACTATTGATCTGCCATCATCATCCAAGCTGTCTTCAATCATTAAGATCAGCTGCACAGAAGTTTAATCTGTGTTTAATTGACTGGAGGTGAAGTGTTCTGAATATTCTCACTGCTCCATTAACAGTCTATTGGCTCCTACCAGGAGCCCACCTCCTCAGCGTTTACAGGTGAAACACACATAAACAGAGCATTTACACTATCACACACACACCATGCCCCTCCAAACACTCTGTTTATCTGTCACATATCTTCAGATCTTCTGCCAGGGGGGCTTTGTGCGCTGAGTTTGGATGTGAAACACAAACCGTCTCCGGCGCCGCGGTTGGGTCTGACCTGCAGAGAGTTTGCTCTCTTCATGTTGATAGTGGAGGTCGCCCCTTTAAATGATTCAAATCTCTCTGGTGTCTGGTGAATTGAAAAACCCAAATAGTGTCTGGCAGCAGCTTAACAAACTCGCTTACACAGTTTCAGCTTCAGTCTAAGCACCAACTGCCTGCTAAATGTCAGCTCGCTACAATAATAAGATTTGACATTACAAACAGCTTCGTTTGATCTGGAACTTAGTGCTGTAATAACACGTCTGTAAAGAAATAAACAGCTTCAACGCTGCCTTTTTTAAAAAATGTTAAAATATGTCGATGATTCCATGTAGATCCTGATGTTCAGAGCTGTTAATAACATCTTAAAATCAGTCTCACTGAGTCTACACTGCAGGACCAAAGCAAAATAAAGTCGAGCACGATTCAGCAATTTATGAATTACATTTCCCACTAATGTGACCAACTTCTAGTCAGCAGTCACCAAACCCTGCAGGGAATTATTGACAATATAAATAACTAGGGAAGCCAACTGTTACAGAGGAAAAGTCTACAGCACACCTTTATAACCACAGCACAAACACACTCTAACAGACATGAATCATGGGAGACAGAGTCTGTTCTGCTAGTCAGAGCTTCATGATTGAGACTGTGCTGCATCCTTGGACTTGAGCCTGTTTAGCCTTTGCTGTGGGATTTCAAAGTCCAGTCCAGGGCTGTAAAATCAGAGCTTAAGTGTGTTAGTGTGTATCTAACCTTTAGCCAAGTGCTCTAACCAGGAGAAGCTTAGCAGCAGGAGCCAAATGAGAAACAGCTCTAAAACAAACTAAGCCACGAGATCTTTGTCTCTCACAGCATCTCAGGGCCGATGGTGGATGGATGGTGCGTGTGTGTGTGAGTGTGTGTGTGTGTGTGTGTGTGTGTGTGTGTGTGCAGCAGGTGAGCAAACAGCAGTGTAGACCTCCAGAGCCTGCCCTGACACAGGGGAGGCGTGAACAAGTGTGTGCTCCCACGTGTCGCTGGTGTTTCAGGTGCACGTCAGGCTCCACTGCATGTGTTTCCTACCTGCTGTGCTGGGGCTGTGGAGGCAGGTCTGAGGCGCCATGCCTGTGTGAACCGAGGTGGTTGCGCGGCTGCTGAGGTCCACCACAGAGGGTGTGGGAGGGGTGGGCTGCGGGGCCTGCTGGAGAGGGGCCTGTGGTGGCTGTGCTGCCTGCTGAGCCTGGTCGCTCTGGGCTGTGTTAGCCGGGATGCCGTTCTCCGACAGGAACTCCTCCAGATCCATGTACTCCAGCTGAAAGTTGTCCCCATCGTAGGGCAGGGTCTTGTCCCAGAGGGTCGGGCCGAGGAAGGCCGACTGCGGGTGGTTGGCTGCGCTGCTCTCATCGTCCAGCTTCTTTTCTTTCTCCTTGTCTTTCCCAAACCCTGCGAATGTTTGCACACAGTCATGTCAGTGTCTCAGATCACAGGTCAGCGCGCGGGTACGAACAGGAAGCATGTCTGGAGTTTAACAGATTAATTAGGAATTTCAGAATTTTCACTGTGAATCATTTTCCACCAAAAGGTAAAATAAAATAATGAAAACTGTCAGTTCATTATTTCTCTCTGTAAAAAATAAACTATTCACCTCAATTGTAATGTATGGATATTTTATTGTATAAATAAATTGTTATTTCTGTGAACTGACCCTTTGAGATATGGAGCTGGGTCTCCATTCATGTTCAGATGGTGAAATGACTCAGTGCACTGAACAATAAAACAGAGGGAGCAGGCAGCACTGACAGCAGCTGAGCAGCAGAGAGGGCGCCCTCTACCGACAGCCACCGGCACAAATCCCATTAAAGAGAGTACAGCTGATAAACGCAGCTCGGCGCTAAAAACTGCGCAGCCACAACAGCAACACACGCAAATCGACCTGCGCTCATTTAATATCATGAGAAGAGACTGAACGAGCCCGTTAGCTTGAGCTGAAGCTCGCGTCAACCTGTCAACTAACAGTCATCCGAGACAACCATCTCCCGGTTTACTCATCTCTGCCGCCAAGCTGACACCGGCTCCTTTTCCACAGAGATCGTAGAATAGACAGAGGGGTCACTCTCGGTGGGTTTGGTGAAACCTGCAGAATGAGAAGCTGCAGGTGCGACAGCCTACCTTCATCGTGATGGAAAGGCAGCTTCAGCGGGTTCTCCAGCAGGGACTTCAGGACGCAGTGGGTCGGCGGCAGGAAAGTTGGGTTTATAGGAAGAGGTCTGGCCATTTTCTCCATATGTCTCGGAGGGCAAGTGGAGAGTAAAGCTCGCAAACACTGAAAATGCCCCCAAAAAGAGACGCGACCGAGCTCGCTCGTCGGCCCGTTAGGGTCCTCGTAGACGGGAGAAAGGACGCCGGGGCTCCGCGCAGCAGCAGGACGGCGGGCGGCGGGCTGACTGTCGCTGGGGCTGGCGGGCGGGGAGCTGCAGCGGGAGGGCGGAGGCAGCGGGATGTGGCGGAGCCGCGGCGCTTCTCCGTCCATGTGCGGACACGGACGGCGGTGACGTCAAAGCACCGGCGGGGCGGGGACTGCTCTGGCGACGCGTTCACACGGCGTGGGAGAAAACAGCTTCGAAGCTCTGAGGGAGCGCTGGAAACATGCTGCCTTCAGGGGCTGTGGGAAAACTTCAATTTATGTTTCTGTGGCGAACAATCTAGTGTCAAATTAAAGGCAGAGAAGGCAAATATTAGTCCAATTATATGAGGATGGTTATCATGCACTGTTATTAGACTCAAAATCAATCAATCAAAAATCAATTCCTTTTTAGTAATCCCCCCCCCCCCCCCCCCATAACATGATCTTGAGAGCTTGTAGGGATCATTATGGGATGTTATGGGAACAGTCTCTGTGGAAATACACAAAAAAACCCACAGGAAAAAAAACATGCATTTGTGTATTTGGTTGGGTTGTGAGTATTTGCAGCTCATGTTGTTGTCAAATTGATGACAGTGTTTTATGAATTTGTTTATGTATTTGTATGTTTGCATGTGTTTTCTTATGTTGCAGCGTACTGAGCTCTCAGGGCCATCGTAGCTTTTACGCACACAGGACACAGGTTGTTGTTTTGCAGCACACAGGAGGCATTGTGTGCTGCAAAACAAGAACCCTGAAGGAATTACTAAGAAATATTCCCAATGTGAGTGTTGACAGTGGAGTTTGTGTGACATGCAGAGCAACTGGAAGGACATGTTGGGCTTTTCACTGTGTTCAGTAAAAACAATTATCTGCTCACCTCTATTGTAGAAGGAGGCGGATTGGTCAAACCCGACCCTTTAAACCATGACCCTCAAAACATGTTTTGACCCCAGATGGGGAGGTGAGTCCTCACAATGTGACTGTGTCAACCGGTGAGTGCACACTGTGTTAACACACATAACTGTGTGTGTTAACACGTCTCCACCTACACATACAGAAACATTACGTGACATTTCACCGACAAAACACTTTTCTGAAATTCTACCTTTCGCTAAACTATAATTTTCTTTTATCCATTTTCTAAACAGACAGAAAAAAACAAAAACAAACAGTTGCCGACTCATTTCACTAACACAATGTGGACACACACTCGTTTGCTCAACTTTTCCTTCAATGCAAAGTACAGAGTTCACTGTGAAGTGAACAGTGTAATCTTCTTTTCAGGATTAAATTATAGCTGCAGTGAAAACCTTCCCATCAGTGCATCCTGCTGCATTTTTTAAAATACATTGGTTTTCTGTCTGGAAGCCAAATAAACCAGTGTCACTTTCATAAAATAAAAAAAAGCTTCCTTATACAGTTTGTAGAATTTATATGACGATGATAATAATATCATATATCTTCTATTTATCATAAACACTATTATTAATAAAATTATTAGCTGGAAGTGGGTTTTAATTAGTGGGTTTAATATGATAGTGACTTAGGTGGTAATTTACTCATGGCTTTGTGCACAGGGGCAGTGTCATGTGGAAACAGGAGAGGACCTTCCTTAAACTGGTGCAACAAATCTGGAGGCACATTACCATCTGTAAATCAGTGTATTTCTCTTCTCTGGCTGGAGCTAAAGGAGCCACACCAGGAAAATAAACAGCCCCACAGACCAGAACTGCACTGAGGTGTGTGGACAGGTGTGACCACCTGCCATAAACATATTTGGTCAAAAAAACAAAACAAGATCTAACTAAGCTTCACTAAAGACAGTTTTTCCACTCAGACAACAACACTTTGGTTTTACCAGCTGTGTGAGAGATATAATGCCCAGAGCTACACCTTGACCTGATGTAATAAATGGGTCAAGCGTTGTCAGAAACCAAGCTTTCTCTTTCTGGGAAATGGAATAACAGAGGGGGGAGGAGGGGAAATGAAGAAGCTTGATGAAATATATCGGAGTAATCCAGCAGCACTGAGGCTCTAAGCCTGCTGCTGCTGAAATGAGCCTGAATCTGCAACAAACCCGGTCCTGTTACGTAACACGAAGCAAAGCAATTACATGGACTCAGGCAGTTATCCCCTCGACTGTAACAGCAGCGACCAGGTCTGAAACTGCACAACCATCCAAGTGCAAACTGTCTGAGTCCAGACCAGAGGGAACCTTCACCCAGGCTGAATCTGCCTTAAAGAATTCTGTGTAATTACCTGGTCTGTGCGCCGTGCTGATAAAACTGGCTGCACACTGAGCAAGTTTCAGGCCTATTTTGGAAGTTAAACCAAAGAGAGAATCAACTATCAGCCTGTTTACCTCCATATTAACAATGCTGCATTCTTTGTAGAGATTAGAAAAGACAGGAGGCAAAAAATCACATTATCTGACACATGACAAGTAAAAAAAAAAGAAACTCAATGAAGCATTTCTACCGTGATAAATGAAAGACTGGAATGTCCTTTTAAATCAAGTCCATAAAGAACTAATGTGAGGCTGACTGGGTGTAAATCTTTGTAGCTGTGAAAAAAAAAAGAAATCTGAAACCAGAAGAGTGGAGACTGTTCTGGTGTCCACATACTTTTGGCCATGTATAAAATGTGGCGAGCAGACCCTCAGTATGCAGTTTACAGTGAGAACAGGCAGATTTACCACGTTAGACTTTCAGAGGTTGGCAAAACCAGGATTGTTGTTTCTAGTTGACAATGGTCAAAGTTTCAATTTCTCTTTGGGGGGGGGGGTCTAAGTCTTAATCATGGGAATCAGACAACCCCCCCCATAATTAGAAACCTTGCTTGGATATCAGGTTTGGTTGGAGCTGCTGGAGTGTAAACATCCTCAGATCAACCTGAGAGCAGGACAGAGGACCGAGACACTGCAGCGTCCAGGACCGAGACTTCCACACAGTGGACATGCTGTTGCGTTTGTTTAAAAAGATAACCTGGAAAATCACTGCAGGCTTTTCCTATTGTGTTTATATTTTTGTCCAACTCCAAAAAGGAGTTAGACAAAAAAAAAACAACACACACACACACACACCCTTTACATGCTCGTGCAGCTGGTATAGATTTAACCAGATTTCATTTTAATTACACAGGAAAGATTCACAACAAAACTCTGATTCAGAAAAATGCTTTTTTGCAGGTAACATTACCAGGGAAAAAAAAAATTCTTATGAAATATGATCTGCTTGATGTGCCAATAATGTATCATATGGCTGTAAATTAGGATTACACCCTTATAAATGACTTTATTTTAGCTTATTTCAGATTCCCTCTTTTTTCCACTAAACCAGACAGAGTGAGACATGTTAATGGTATGGAAGGATAATTACTTCAACACACGTTCTGCCACATGAAGAATGGGAACAATCTTGCGTTTTCCAGCTGTATTTCAGATTCTCTAGGAACAGAATTGCCAGTTTTAGCTCTGAATTTCCAGCTGACTCTCCACCTACCTGCTCATCATCTCCACTTGCTGGAAGCAGGTGAGGGATGTTGAGGCGTACACATCCCACGCACTGCATTAAACACTCACATCTCCTCTGCTCGCCGCCGTGCTCTCGGATGCCCACACACATGGAGAGGGGCTGCAGGTGAACCCAAGTGGCTGACAGCTACCATTTATTTCTGGAGTCTGTAATGTGCTGTGGGTCCATTTGTAGAGGGAGGAGGGGGGAGTGATGCTCTGCTGGGTTTCTTCATTGTTGGAACTCGACTGTTTGACACATATCTATGAATTAGGACCCAAAATAAATTAATCTCATCAGACTTATATGAAAGGATGTTTGTTTTCAGTGGGCTCTCTTCATTTTTAAAGCAGAGCTCTTACAAACAAGCTGAGATCGTCTGAGACAGAGTTGCAGTGGACAAAATGATGCGAACAGAATTTCCATCCATTAAAGTGATTATTCTCTTTGTGAGAGTGCTGTAATTTTTGTTAGAGCAGAGTCATACTCGAATTAATGATTTGGCAGCGAGAGACAGTAACTAACAGTGTTTTTGAAATTCAATTTCATAAAGTACTGTGGAAATGGGACTTTGTCTAATTTTGTATTTTTAGTAATAAATGTTGAGAGCTGAGGGAAAACAACTTGAAAGCCAGTGGCAGTTTGTTTGTTCAGGTTTCCATCAGCCTCTGCTGTGGCCGCAAATCTTACAGTAAACTGTGCAGCTTTGCAGGACACACACACACACACACACACACACACACACACACACACACACACACACACACAATGAGATATTCTAGATCAAATCACACTGATTTATACACACGGCTGATAAATGCAGGAACAACCTCAGTGAGAGGGGGAACAAAGAATGTGAATGCTTCCATACCTGACAGCAGGGCTCACTGAAAATGATGAGTCTTATGCTGTTGCTGCCATGGACAAAAGTATGTGGACGCCTACATCAAGTAGGTTTTCAGACAAGTTCGCAACACTTGGTCTGACAGTTCACTCTGAATATGAGCAACTATTGGATGGATTGCCATGAAACAGAAAACAATGTTTGGGTCTTGATTTTTTTTTTTTTAATAAATGAAATCAGACATTTATAGTGTTGGGATATATCAGTTTGTACAGTTTGCTGCAGTTCCAGACAATAATGTGGATGTGACAGACATGTGTAGGATTGTTTAGCCTTGGCAGAGGTATGTACCACTCGACTTTATGTAATATTCTGACTAACATGAATGTAGGTACCAAATGTTCTGTGACGCAGCATTGAAACCAATCACCGTGGAGAAATTACAGTGATATCTTGAAAACTTTTTTTTTTTTTTTTTTTTTAAATACTTTTATCATTTCAATTGGATCATCTGCGTTTTGTTGATGCATCCTGTGCTTTTCCACCTTGTCACCTCTGCAAAAGGTTCTGGAGAACATCAGCAGGTCCTGAGAGCCACACACACACACACACACACACACAAGGTCTGCTCACAGACGTGTATGCAGTCACATGCTGTCAGCATGGACAGACACGTTTCCAAGCACATGCCTTCTGTCTCGTCTGTTTTCTGTCTTATTTTGCTCTCTTCTCCCCTCTCTGACTCCCTGCCTTGCTTGCACTCTTTCCACATCTCTCCCGAATCTCTCTTCCTGTTGCATACAAAAAAAAGATAACAAATACAAAAACCCACACACCACAACAACCTTGTTGTGTTGATGTTCGTGGGGCTGTGTTTGCCTGTGTATTTCCACGTTTCTGCCTCTTGCAGTGAGTCAGAAAGCAGCACACGGGCAGTGGATGTCCACACAGAACAGCGGACCATTTCAATTCAGCCCTCTCATTTTTCCATGACACAGAGCGTAAACAATCTGGAACCAGCAGAGCGCCTCATTAAATGACTGCTGTCTGCTCCCATTCCTATTTTCATTTGATTGAAGTTGCTGGTGTTGAGCCGAGGCGTCGCTCAGTGAGGGAGCGACTGCTGCAATCAGAGTATGTGATTATCCAGCACAGTTAACTTCAGCTGCCTTTGATTCACTTCTCTGGAGCTGCAGGTCTGTTGATGCTCACGCTACGACAATTAAGTCAATAAAGTCCAAGTGAACAAAAAATGACTCTACATGGACTTGCATTAAATATGGTGAAGGGTGGGCGATGACTTGTTCGGACCCAGATTTGATTTTCTCAGCTTGACCTGGGACTAAGAAACTTTCCCTACAATGATTGTCTTTCTTCTTTTTATCAGTGCACCTCTGTAACTACTAGAACCCCCCCCCCACAGTACAGACTAAACTTGACTCACCTTTAGTGCCAGGTAATTTTTTCCACTGCAGATCGTTACCCCTCAGTGTGGCGTTGTTTCTCTAGCGACAGCGTTCAAATCTATCAGATATAAATTTAAATGTGAAACACACGATTAACTGAGGATATTGAAGGCGACACCAAACAAATGTCTGCACCTCCCTGTGGGTACACGAGTGTACAGTCACTTGGCTGTTTGTTCAGGACGTCCTGTCTCACAGAAAGATGACGCAGTAGTGACGATTCTCTCTGACCAGTGTTTTCATGTGGCCTCGGCTCGTTTAGAACCTCGGTGGAGGTAATACCAGAAGCAGTACCTGCTACGAGGTACTGTCCACAACCTTTTCCCAAATCAAATTTCGAAACAGGCAAGTTGAGTGGGAACCATGCAGCAGAAAAGTCTAATAAAACTGACTAAATGAAAAAGTTTGTTCACCATGTGATCATAGCAATTTCCTTTTCCCTGCAAAGGATGGTTGAGACACTCAGTCACACAATGAAAGAACATTACACAGCATGCACAGAGCCCTGACCTCAGCTCCATCCAACACCTTTGGGATGAACTGAGACGCCAACTGTGAGCTGGACCTGATCATCTATCAACACTGTTGGAGCTCACTAATGCTCCTCAAATCCCTGCTGCCAGGTTTCAAATCTGCTGGAGACCAGACGAGTAGAATAGAGCAGAATAATGTCCATTGTTTTTGAACGAGTCACATCTGGTTGTAATGTTCAGTTGTCCATATTTTGTACCGAGGCACGATGGTAAAGTAGTGTTACGTCCCCCAACGAGGAACCAGGGGATGAAGGGGAAGCAACAAATACACAAAGTTTCCTAAAGGAGGCAGAACAGTGTGTTAGCAAAAACAAGGAATTTTACTATCAAACTAAATCAAATCTAAAAACCAGGTTTTCACAACACAACTCTAAACGAAGAGTGAAAGAGCAAAAGAAAACTCAGGTAAATACACCCTCCTTCCAGAGCAAGGAGTCAATCAGCACACAGCTCCCTCCCTCTACTCTCACACCTCCTGCTAATGGTGACTGGGAGCAGCTGTGAGCCGTTAACCTCCTCCCCAGGAGGAGAGGTGACACCTGGAGCAGGAGAGCGGGAGAGAGAAGCGACGCTCCCTGATAAGTAGTAACTGCAAACTGGGAAAGGGAAGCGTAGAAACAGCCTCTCCAGTGACTGAGTCTTTCCAGCTCAGGTGCTCATCAGCAACCACTTTGCATTCGTCAAATATATTCATGCAAAACTAATTTGCTAAATATTGACTGTCAACACATGAAGCCAAGTACTGTTAAAAGAAAAGTTAATGAAAGACTGTGGTCGGGTAATTACACAGTGGAAGAGACACTGAAAATGTAAATCAGTGGGTTTGATTTGAAACGAAGGGCAGATAAGGTGGAATGATCTTGAAATTACTGATGGTTTAATTGGTTGGACTCACTGTTTTCCAGGAAGTTCACCCAATTCACTGTTTTTAAAATCTCATTGAGTTCCTGTGTGATATTAGCTGTTTATATTTAAGACAAGGCGACTTCCACCATATGGTGCAGGAGAGGAGAGGACTGAGGTCTGTGTGAAAACATTCATCCACCTTAACCACCACACTCTTTACCCGCGACTTCCTGCAACGTCCCTGACTCCTGCCAGTGTAGACGTTTCGTATTTGATGGTCATTTGTCAGAACCTCTGCTGCTTCGTTTGCCTGTTGTGGTTCTGAATGGACTGATTATCTCACCACTCCATCCTTCTGTGAGCGTGTTCCAGCGTGTCGGCTACAGCTGCTCTAATGTTTAACAAACAGACCTCATATTTACAGGACTCTTACTTAAATGAGGCAGTGAAAAGTGTGAATGAGCAGTGAGTGTGCGCTGTGTGTGAATGCACTCAGTAATCCATCTGTTGGCAGGAACTCCCATTTAAATCCCACTTGGACTGAACCAAAGGTGAGAGAAGTGTCCATGCCACAGGAACTGGTGTGTTATGAGAGAGAGCCGAGACTCTTAACTGGGTTTCTCATAATCGGATAAGATTCACACACATCTACTTAAAGCCAGGTTTGCTTGGATAAATGGGTTAAGAAGTGAAGTCTCTCATGTGGTGGGTGAGGCACTGTTTGTTCGTCCATATGAATGGACGCAGCACACGTTGTCCCTCAGGCTCTCCAGGCCAGTCTGTTATTTCCGGTGTACCAGTGTTAGTACGGCAACAGCAGCTGCTGTCCCGGCGGTACCGTCCTCGCACCTCCAGGCAGCCGGAGTCGAGCCAGGCTGGTTTCTGCAGAGCCGACTGAGGCTTTGGGAGCAGAGGAGGGACAGATGAGCGGGAAGCTGAGTTGTGTGTGTGGTTGTATGAGTGAGTGTGTGTTTGGAGGGGTTGTCCTCCGGCTGTCTGGTGTTGTCACGGAAGCCCTTTGGAGGCTCGCCAGGAAGCCTCCAGGCCAAGTGATTCACACAGGCGCTAATGTCATAACGCTAACAGCTAACAAGCATTTAGTTGCCATGGAGCTGGCGCTGCTTCGTGATACACAAAGTGTGTAGCAGGAAGTCTTTAAGAACTGGGCTCAGCTGGGTTTTGTGAACCAGATGCAATGTTAACAGTCTGAGAATGAAGCTTCAAAAAGCTGTTTTTTTTGTGTTGATTTTCAATGCTTTAAAATTTACATAATATTTGTAATTTAACCTTCATATATGAACGCCTCCTGAACAGTTACACACACACACACACACACACACACACACACTCACAGCAAAATTATATAATCTGTCATTTAAATTGATTTATTGGTTTAAATGCATTAAACCAATTTATGCATTTACAGGAAGGTCAAGAGGAGACAGTATAAAGTCAGAGAGAGAGAATCAACGTGTATAAATCAAACACCCACTAGTGATTAGTTATTACCAACTCGTGCTGTGCAGTAAAACATTGTGCCAACTTCATTCTCAAGTCTAGAGGACATCTCCAAAGACACCAGATCTGTCAGGCTGAATTTGGGGAAATGTATATAAAATGACGCATAAAAACAACATTGACTTGAGTAAAAATATTTCATCATATAGTTTTAATGAAACAAGTTGACACAGACTATACATACGGACATCTAATACAATAGAAAAACTTAAAGCTTTTGAAGGGAAGCAAAGGACTAAAATAGGATGTTCATCAGTTGAAATATGAAGTTGTCTGAATAAATTTAGCCCGGTTTATCTCTGTTATCTGTTTGTTTCTGGCCTTTTTGCTCTGCCCTTTACAGTCTCCCTCCCTGCACTGTGAAGATTACAGGCTGTGTGTTGCCAACCACTGTCACTCTGATATATGAGCAACTTCCATTTTTTTGATATTTATGACCCTTTTGGGGAAAGATAGAAGTTTGGCTTGTAAAGTGCGTTATCAACTGAAGCAAATGATACAAACAATTTTAGGATCAGAATGTTAATTTTCAATTATTCAGGAGATAATTTGGAGTAAAAAATGTCAGAAAGTGGAGAAAATCGCAATTTAGTCCAAAGTGACATCTTCAGATTACGTATGTTGTCAAAATAATCTTCACATTTCAGAAGTTTAAAGTTTCTCTCCAGATGTGTTATAAACTATATAAAACTCCTCTGCTATGATTAATATTTTGTTTTAATGTAGTTTTCCAACAGAAAAAGTGGAAAAATCAAAAACTGCTGGCTCCAGGTGTCCAGGTGAAAGAGCAGAGAGGATGAAGATGTTAGAGGAGGAAACATCAGAGACTCAGCCTCATGTTGGAGCCTCAGTCAGACCCAGACTCAGATGAGGAGTCTGTTGAGACCAGAATCAGAGACTAGCAGACGGATCAGAACCGTTAGTGTAGTTAGCATCTTTTATTTGTTCATGTTGTTTGTTAGCTTGTAACTGGCAGTGGCTGACACAGTGTTAGGGTTTTTTTGCCCCGCCCCCCGTCCCTACAAGTTGACAGGATTGGTTCCTCAGGTTCTATGATGTATGAATCCCTGAATCTGTTTTTATGAGACTGTCATTGGTTCAAGGTGGAAGCACTTAGTCATGGTGTGGTGGGTTAATTTTTAGATGCTCAGTCAAACAACTGTTTCAGAACTATTATTTATTTATGAATTTGTATCATATTTTTGTGTTTTCACTTCTGATGTAGCACTGGCACCAGTTGAATGTACACATGCAATTAACATCTCCCCATGATAATCCTCACTGTGCAGCTTGTGTTCCTGCAGAGGTGGTCAGCCACGGTTAAAAACACTACAGGAATAGTACAGCGTAGTATCAGTGGGGCAAAAATAGTCAACTGGCTTTGACCAGCTGATGGAGGATTACTGGGTAAATCCCTTCATGTCCTGGAAATCTTAACGAGCCACCTAAATGTGTCAGAGGGCACTTTAGATCATTACACTTACACAGAACCAGAGGTAAAAAAGCAATCAAGTAAGATGTCAGCTCCACTTCATTGTTCAATTACACCTGTGTTTCATCTACAATGTGAAATCTGGACTTCACATTCAGGCCCACGGCTCCCACACGACCAAATCAAGAATAAAGGATTAACCCTCGCTCATGTAACCCAGACTTATGTCACCTCATTGAGAAGAAAATCATGGCAGAAACATGTGACTCGCACAGAATAAGGTTGAATGGTTGGCTGGTTAATTGGTTGAATGACATAATGTGCATTTTTAGAGAGGAGCGGTGGTAACACCATCGCTGTGTCCCTGCGGAGGACGAGTGAGACGGCAGTGCCAGCTAAAAAGCTGCCACTGAGCCAGGCAACAGATTCCCACTGAAACAAGCAGGCAGCTGTGTGGGCTGCACGCTCCCACTGAAACCATGACAAGGTGGTACGTTCTCCTTGTAGCTGACTGGAAACACACCAGGAATTATACAGTTTTATTTGTAAGGCTGTGGACACAAAATGTACCAAGCTTACAGCAGGTTTCTCCATCACAAATAGGATTGTTTTATCCGTTAGTGTTTGAGTTTAGTGAATGAAATCATGCACAACTCTCTCTCTCTCTCCCTCTCTCTAATCCAGACACTGAGTGTG